>NW_017306321.1:361468-387896 GCF_000935625.1 Nanorana parkeri | reverse complement strand
TAAGCCCTTTAGAACAATATTTGGATAGCACCTTTGGTAGTTTTGTAGTGAAATGGGCACCAGTCACGAGTACTTAAAATATGTGGTACTAGAGGGATGTAGTTGCAAGGTTACTTTTCTTTGTGTGATCCTCCGGTTGCGATCCTTTGATTGGTTGAGCTGCCTCACATACTCACATCGGTACATGAAAGGGAGGTTTTACAGTACAGAATCATGTGGCAAGAGCCTAGGTGTGTTCTGAGAAGCTGCAAGGGTTTATATAAAACGTAGACAACAGGTAAAGTGAGTATACTTTCTGACTTCAGCACAGCTACAGAGCTTCCTGGATACCATCAAGAGTTTACTGAGAGTTCTGATTAATTTCTTCCTCTTTGCTTGTACTACAGGCTGGCTGCTTTTACTGTTTTGTGCCTCCTCATTCTATACAGCTGTCATTTTTAATATGATGTCCCAGGTAGTCTACGTGATGGATTTACTAAGCTGGTGGGTGGTTGTGGAGATTCCAAGGCGCATGTTTTAGAGGTTAATGAAGTGAGATGAGCTCACTGTGAAAGAGTCATCCTAGGACAGGCGAGACAGTTGGAGACTGACAGAGGAGAGACTCTGGAGAAGCCAGAGTCATGTTACCATCTTCTGCGGTCATGTTACGATCTTGTGCCCCTAAATATGCAACGGCATACTTCAGACATGGGAGTGCTGGCTAAGGAGCCCAAGTTTATTCCAGTGGTAAGTGAAGCCATTGTATACTTTTTTCCAAACATTTGTAGTGATTTCATTAATAAGCTCAGCAAGCCTTAAGGTGGAACGAGTAAGCTTTTAATAAGCTGTTTTTTAAAATTTTTGGGTAGGATAGGAAGGGTCAAGACTTCTGTTGTTTTTATAGCTTTCTGTATGCCCACTGGGGAGATTTCTCCTCATTTCCTGTTCCAGTGAAAGCATAAGAAGTAAGAGGACATCTCCCCAAAGTCAAGGCAATTTTACTTTGACAGATGTACCCAAAACAAGCGCTCCCATTGGGAGAGCTCCCCTCTACTCCTGCTCCAGTGACAACATAACATTCTTAGATGTCCTCTTACATTCTGTCACAGAGGTAATGGCAACTCGGGCATTAAGTGAGACTGGATCTCAAAGTAGGTATTGTCAGGAAGCCAAAACCAGAGTTTGTGCTCGGCGGTTTGTGTTTCCTGCCCATGTGCCTCGATGTGCTCATAGAGCATTGGTTGGTTGTGTATAGTTCCATGGATGTGCGTGCATCTCCGCGTGCGCACGGATGTGTAGTTCAAATTCTTGTGCCCTTAGGGCTAAATAGGTTGTGACGTCCAGTCCTTATGTGCTGTGTGATTGTCAGCTACACCAGTGTTTCTAAATTCCTGTGTTCTGATCTGGCTACTTGTTACCGACCAGGCTTGTCATGACCTCCCGCTTTTCTTCTGTGTTCCTGTGGAAAAAACGCTCGGTTACAATGGTGGTCAGCAAGAAATATGCCCATTATGAGTATGATCACTGAAAAAAAAAATGCCAATGTCAATGTAGATTAGTGTAAGCAGTGGGAAGAATGCCCCGTACATTGGTAATCAGTGTAAGACTCTTCCCCTTACAGAGAGTGAACATGATCACTGGTATCAGTGGTTACTTACCTAAGTAAGGTCTACTGGTTCTATTTGGGTGATTCTGCTTGGTTGTGTTGGTACCACAGCTATGTGGGCACCATCAGACAAGAGATCATTTTCTCATTGGTCACTGCTCAAAGAACCCCTAGCAACTTATGAAGGAACCCTGGTTGAGAAAGGCTATTGGAGACCCTGTCACTGGACCAGGATGTAAAGGTGAAACTCCCTAGCATGAACAAAGACCACAATAAAAAAGTTCTAACCATTATCTACTCTATGAAAATCTAACAAAAAGTCAGTCTGGAGCGAGACTTTATATTTTTATTTTACATCTGTCCTTCAAATTACATTTTGGGTGTGGGGGAGAGTAATCCTCCTCGTTACCATACCACTAATTCTGAAGCAACTGGGAATTTCCATACAATCGAAGATCACCCGTTATTCAGTTACAGCCCAGCCCCAGTAAAAAAAAATAAAGCACTGCTGCATGTTCCCTGTAATCACAGGAAAGCCATGTGGTTTAGCTTGCAGCTGTACGCTAATTGAGAAATTCACACGCCTAATTCTACCGTAACGGCCTGTTGTCCACCAGCATCCCTACGGCTTCCCTCTTCAGCCCTCATGACACGCCCCCATGCCCTTCTGCTGTGAGTGACAGCGGGCCACCAAAGCAATGACAGACTGCAACCTAGACAAAAAAGAATACTTAGAAAGATCTTTTCTATAAAGCATTTACAGATTCTTGTTCTGCGGCCAGTACTTTACAATATAATCACATTTTTGGGCGCCCGGGGACTTGTGCCTTGGGGGGCCTGGAGCTGAGTCCTTATTCCATATCATCCAGTTCACAACTGCGGGTTCTTCTAACAGCTGTTGGCCCATATTTTCTTCTTATGATTTGATAAGATGATTTCTTTCTTGTTATAATTTGATGGGATCACAGTACATTTCAAATTAATAGTTATCTCCGTGAAAGCAGACGTCTCGGAACAGAAAGATAATGCGTTTTATGGACAATGTAAAAGAACACAATAAAATGCTGAGTGACTTCTACACTACGACTGTCAATCAGGAAACCCTATGAAAACATTTTAGAGAAAGGACTGTCCAATCGAACTGAATACAAAGTCAAGAAAGAGGTGACAACCCATGACACAAGCGTCCCTGATGGTTGAAGTTAAAATGACAGCAAAGGGAATACATAGTTTTTACCTCTTTAATATAAGATCCAGCTGTTGTAATGTTATTTTATCCATTGTGATAGGAAGAATTTGGCAGTTCTTCAGACTTCTCGTTCAGAGAAATTTTAAAGGAAAACTTAGTTGGCCAAAGCTTCTGTGATTTACCTCTTTCCAAAATCATCTGCTTATAGCTTGAGTTCATTTAAATAAATTTGGCATATCCTGGGACAATCTGCAATGTTGAAAAGATAGAAGAATAACATTGTGGGAAAAAATACTGATATGATATGTGCAAGTTCTTAAATGTGAATGGAACAATTGACTGCACGTGTCCATGACCTGGGATGTAGTGAGATATGGGCGCCTTGGATTTTTTATATGGATTCTGTTGCTTTTCAAGCTTTGTGATTGGCCTATGTCCTGATCTCCCAAATATGATTTGACTTGCCCCACCTCCTAAAAATGCCTTTATGGCTCTTATGGCCTACTTACCTAGAAGCCGTGTCATGCCTAACCCACCTCTTTCTTTCATCTTTTCTTCCTTTCTCTCCCTCCTCTTTCTTTCTGCTTTTCTGCTTCTTCCATCTCTATGATTGCTTGTGTGTTTGTCCCAAATTTTTTCTCTCTCTATATTCTGTTGTGTCAGTGGCTTAGCTCTATTTTTGAAGCACCATTCCCAGTTACTGGTACAAACCCTTTTTTAAATGGTTTGTGGCCACCATTTTCTGTTCCATCGGGGACTTCATGAGATTCTTATTGATCTGGGGAGATGCCATTGCCTTGTTGGTTGTACTCAATTTTATGTGTTCTGTATTGTTATTTCACTTGACAATACTTGATAAATTCTTAATATATATAAAAAAGTTAAAGGCTCAACAAAGAGGTATATAAACTTACCGAGCCTACAGCTCTCCAGTCAGCTAGAGCTCCCCAATTGGCAAAGTTTATTCTCCTTGAGCTATAAGTCAGACTGAAAAGGGGGCATCTCAGATCCCTACAGATAGACTTCTGCTTCCACATAGAGAGCAAGGGTCCTTCACTACAGGATGCTGACAGGGAGCAGGATTTTCTACTCGGGTGTGACTACTTTCAAATGGGGCAGCACAGTGGCTGGTCCCTGGTTTGAATCCTGGCCAGGTCACTATTTGCAAAAGGAGTTTGCATGTCCTCCCTGTACTTGCGTAGGTTTACTGCAGGTACTCTGGTTTCCTCCCACACTCCAAAGACATGCTTGTAGATTAATTGACTGCAACTATGTAAAGCACTGTATAAATTGTTGGCACTATATAAATGCCTGTAATAAATAAAATGTGCTATAAGGTTTTGCACACCTCTTATTTTCATGAACCTGGATTGTAATTAGCTGATGTAAATTGAAAGTTCAGTTGGGCTTTAATGACAGGCACTAGACACGTAGATGGTGTCCAGAAGAGTTGAAAAAAGCAATGATTGTGGCGTTAGGCAATGAGATAAACAACAGGAACCAGAAGACAAAGGTTGTAGTCAGAGTCACAGGATAATAGTGAAAATTACAATGACCATATTGCTAAGATACTCATTTACACAATGTACTGATAAGAATTTAACTTGGCGCCTGTTGAAATCATGGTCACACGGCATGAATAAGCTAAATTTTACAATTCATGCCAACAGATAACTTTGGCATAGGTCTATTAGGAGCCAATTCAGTCCAAGGTTAAAGATGCCAGCATGGGGGCAGCTACATGGACTAAACAGTTTCAGCCACTGCCACTGCTAGAAGGGATCATGACTATGCTCAGTGGTTTCTCACAAAACTGCTATATGCCCCCTAGTTATGTTGATGTTAGCAGTGTAATGCACCTCGTTTTTTTTTTTAATTCTCAGATTTCTTCTTTAAAGTGTATGTATAGCCAATTTCTTTGGTTGGGATAGAGTTAAGCTGGCCATACACCTATAGATTATCTGCAGATTTTCTAGGGTCAGATGAGAAAAAGTGCAAGGGATTCCTCCATCTACACTACACTGTGTGGATGGAGGAATCTCCCGCTTGGCCAAGCTTCAGTATGTTGCTAGTAGGCCCGGCTGGCTCTCCAAATACCTGAACAATCTGATTGTTTGCAGGCATTGTTCAGGTATTTTAAGAGCCAACTGGGCTGACTAGCTAGATACTGAAGCTTGGGAGATTCCTCCATCCACACAGTTTAGCGTATGGAGGAATCTGTTGCACCTTTCCCATGTGACCATAGAAAATCAGCAGATAATCTATAGGTGTAGCTTAAGGCAGAGTTAATTTTTTGCTGCCTGTGTCCCTATGGGGATCCATTCACTTCCTGCCCTGGACGTGAAACAGGAATTAAGAGCAAATCTCTTCGGTGTGAAAAGAATTCAAATCTAAGCGAGTTGGTCATCAGAACTGGTATCCAAATTAGAGGATTTTCCCTTATTTTTTACTCTGGTGATAGCAAAGACCAGTTGCAACAGAGATCCGAGAGTACAAATGGAGATGAATTACACAAACCTTATGAAAGGGTTCAAAGGAAATCTGTAGACAGGCACGCAATTGGAATCCCCCAAAACAGAGCAGGAGAGGCAGACCCAGAGGCTCCTGGTGGCGAAGCCTATATGATGATATCAAGGCTGTTGACATGAACTTGACCTGCAGGTCAAATCATAAGCTGGGAACCGTCAACAGTGGAAATCTTTCACATCAGCTCTATTCTTCTCAATGAAGCAGGATATATGATTGGTCTGGTGACAGCTTTAACATTTTTGATTTCCCATCACTTTTTGTCTCAGTGACAGTGGTCACCAGGCCAAGTAAAAACTTGACAGAAGGTCTAACTGTTCCCCGCTCTATTAAAAATTATGAATAAAAAAAAAGCCTTTACACAAACTTTTGTGTTTTGTCAGATAAAACTTTTTTGAAATAACCATTAACAAATAATTTCAAATAATTTTAATTTTTTTTTTGGTCAAGAAGTCTAAAGCCCACAAAATTATATTTTTATGAAATGTGTACTGTAATTTTGCCATCGATCTTTGAAAATTGAAGGCAGAGTCAAGTATGGGCCAATTTGCTGAGGCTTTTTCTTAACTGGAAGCTCTGTAACTCTGCTCTTACACCAGCTGTGGTGTTCGTTTTACCTTGCTCTTGATCTAAATGGCAGAAAAGCAATTATCTTGCACCACCAAATGCACATTTGTCAGACGGCAAGTACGATATTGCATTAAACGCTACACCGCACAAAATCAATTGATTATTGCTGCTGTTTGCTGACTTTTAATTACAATTTCGCAGAACGGTGCTGCTTACCATGCAATACTTACTTCTACAGTTGGTGGGAATTCTTACCATGGTGTGTTAAGGCCAGCCCCTAATTTTATGGTGTGACTAATCTTATATTGCATGGTTTGATTCGAGCAAATTGAAGACAATCTTCCCATCTGACAGTTTGCCTGCTCCCATTCTGAGATATGGTTCACACCTAGGATCTGATATAAAAAAACATAGCAAAACCTGGAAGATACTAGCCTGACACACCAAGCATATAGATTGATATCTCTATAATGAGAGATTCTTCAGTGATGATATAAGCACATACAGCTGTCAACAACAGATTGGTGCCCAGAAAGGAAGTCGCTTAAGGGAGAACTATGGGATAAGCTTTTTTCCCATAGTTCTCTTTAGGGTCACCGGAGGACATATACTAACCTCCTCCTGTGACCCAAAACTAAGTATATAGGGGGCGATTGCCCACTATATGCTAAGAGCGATGTAGCCGGGACGGATCCCAGCAATACTGTCTGGATCCACCCAGTTGGCTGATTGACAGCGGGCTCTGCCTATCTGGAGGCAAAGCCAGCTGTGCCCACCCCCTCCCCTGTCCGTTCACCCAGTCAGCGCTGAAGGATCGGAGGGGGGTATCACTGTGGGGAGCGTTGACTGACAGGGAGATGATCGGGATGTGTATGAGCGGCGTTATGTTTTTTAGCTCACTTCCCGATCAATAGAGTCGACGTGTGACGGTTTCAATGTCACAGGTCGGCTCTCACTATGAGAATGAGTGTAATTCACTCACCTCATAGTTCTCTAAAGCATAGCTAAACCCATGAACAACAATGTAATATATTGCAGCTTATTAGTCCTCAGATGTGGTGGCTGCAATCGTTTTTTAATTTTATTTCAGGTTAAAGGAGAACTATGGGGTCAGGGCTTTTCCCCATAGTTCTCCTAAAGGTAACAGGGGGACACAAACTAGCGTCCTCCTGTCACCCTAAGCTCAGTATACCGCGAGCTACAGCTCGCGGTATACTGAGACGCCGCAGCCGGAGCGGATCCCGACATCGATGTCGAGATCCGCCCAGCTGCGTAAGTGACAGCTGGCTCTGCCTATCTAGAGGCAGAGCCAGCTGTACCCGCCCCCTCCCCCGTCCGTTCCGCCAGTCAGCGCTGGTGGATCGGAGCGGGGAGGGGGGAATCCAGCCCCTCCCCTGTCACAGCAGAGAGCCGTGACAGGATCGAGAAGTGAGCGAACACCGGTATGTGTTCGCTCACTTCCCGATCTACTGAGCCGACCTGTGACACTCTCATTGTCACAGGTCGGCTAGAAGTATGAGGTGAGTGAAAAGCACTCATCTCATAGTTCTCCTTTAAGTCCATTTTCTGCAAGTAGAGAAAAATACATGTTGATCTTGAAATGCATGCACTAATTTCTTTAATCGCAATGCAGCGCACGGTATTTTGGTACTGCATATTGTGGCCTGATCGAGCACAGTGTGGACGGGAGGTATATTTAGGGTGTTATTGCAATGATACAAACTTTTATAGCTCATCAGTTTAGAATTAAGCTAGCACTTCTGCCTTGCAGTCCCTGGTTCAAAACCTGGTCAGGACACGATCTGCAAGGAGTTTGTATGTTCTCTCTGTGCATGGGTTTCCTCTGAGTACATCAGGCATAAATAGTCAGCGCTCTATAAAGACCAATAATTAAATAAATAACACAGTACTGCACAGGCGCCATAATTTACAGTATTGTGTAACCACTGAGCCATCATCTCAGTCCAAGACGTAGATGGTGACCATGGATGATGTCAGATACTGTCAGTGGGTTTAAAAATAATGTCAATATCTCACAACGCCAACCAAGGCCCAGTCTTGGGGCAGCAGGGAGTAGAGGGGCAGCAGGGGTGTGGAGTTCCTATCTCCTGACGCCTGGGATATTAAGTTCCGGGCGCTGGGCGGGTAGTTGTTTCTACATTTAGCCCTGCTTTGGGCAAGCAGGTCTGCCATTCTATATTGGGGGAGTTTGGCGGGTAGTGGGGTGCATTGAGGAACCTGGCCTTGGGGCAGCAGAGAGAGTAAATCCGGCCCTGACTATGCACCTGGCAATGTTTAACATGAAAATAACAATGATGCCTGAATAAAGATGGCTCAGTCCTTCTGTACAGAAAAGCAGTAGAAGCTATCGTCAGGGGGAGTGAAGTGATCACTGTGAGAGATAATGAATAACTGAAAGTGGTACACTTGTAGATAATTTAGCATAAGTGAACTTTACATGAAATAATATATAAAATGTTAAGTTCACTTTCAGTTTATTTTTGTTAACAATAGTTGCTAGAGGGCCAGACCATTATAAATAGGGAAGCAGGTTGGTTACCACGACAGTTGAAGTGATTTGTTTCTGAAGATACGGGGAAACAACGCGATTTAACAGCCTTTGAACGTGGGATGATTGTTGGCGCGAGCCATGGAGCGAGTATCAGCAAAACAGCAGAATTCATGAAATGGTCAAGAGCAGCTGTTGTTAAAGTGTTTAAAGACTGGACTGTCAGCCGAAAATCTGGGTCTGAACGTTCAAATTGTGGCCGTCAGCGACTAGTCAATGTTAGGGCAGAACGGAAAGTGGCAAGGCTGGTACAAGACAACAGAAGGGCAACAGTGCAGTGTCAGATTCCTCGCATCACCTTTCAACATCTCGTGGAGTCACGAGGCGGCCCAACGAAGCCATCTCGTGGAGTTATCTCGTGGCCCAACGAAGTACTGATGGGGTGGTCGTAATAATCTGGCCACTCAGTGTATATAGTATATACAGTATAAATAAAATATGCATATTTATATATATATACAGTATATCAGCCTGTTTGGATAAAATGTGTACAGTATAAATTCACTCTCTATTTTGATAAGGTGAGCTGCGTGTTCTTGTCAGCGCTATCTGCCTGCGAATCCCCCATCGGCATCCCCCGCCCCGATGTTACTCAGTGAGCTCGGTCGTGCTGCCAGGAATGATTTGCAGTGACACAGGTGGCAAGATGAGTGCAGAGCCCGGTGGAGATGACGGAGCGTCTTCTGCAAGGCTTGTAAGTGAACAGCATGAAGACTGAATCTGTTCCAGAAAGAAGACGAGCTGGAGGAGCACTGATGGCCTGAAGAGAAGACAGTGAAATATAGGCTAGATTAACTGGAGCCGTCCAGGGTTACTTTGCACCAGGCTGCTGTAAATAAGTTCATTTTGTAAAAAGGGGAACTTGCCCTTTAAATGCACAACTATGTTCGGATATTTTTCACATGACCGGACAATGGAAGTGAACATTCACACAAATGTAGGAATCTCAATTCCTTTAGTAAAGAAGCCCAATTGCCACTGAAACCAAGGTGAGGACCCCTGACTTGTAACCTGAGCCCGAAAAACAGAGTGTGAACTGTGCCCCATGATTGGCTTACCGTGCCTTGTTCTGCACTGTGCCTCTGTGGAGGCCGCCATCTTGACAGAGAAGCAGGGCTTTGCTTCCTCTGTTATAGCGGTGGACATAGGGTGCTTGTTTAGAATATATACCTGTAGGTACTTAAGTGTGGGCATTGTACTTTTTCCAATGCAAGCAGTGTAAGTACCTTAATTTGTCTTAATACAGTCCATGTACAGCAGAGCTCAGACTTGTAAATGAAGAAGCAGCACAAGGAGCCAGCATGTTGTGTTGAAGTGCAAGGTGATTGCTGATAGGAGTTGATAGCAGAGTCAGTGGCGTAACAATCACCATAGCGACCCAGGCGGCTGCTATGGGGCCTGGGGCACAGGGGGGCCCGGCCAGGACATTCCCCTGCCGTGCAGGCCGCCTGGGTCGCTATGGCATCTCATGCTGCTGGCTGTCACCGGCGGCTGTGATGCGGAACGTGCCGCTGTTCAGATCACTAACAGTGATCTGTGCTGTGGTGCGTTCCTCTCCACAGCCGCTGCTGAGTCAACGAGAGCCAGCAGCGGTGGCGGAGGATTCTTGGCCCGGGAGTGGAGGAGGAGGCAGGGCCCGGGGTCGGCAGCAGAAGAGGAGGCGGGGCCCGGTAAAGGAGGTGGAGGCAGGCCTGGCTACGGAGGAGGAGGTGGGGTCCATCAGCGACCGTGGAGGAAGAGGAGGCGGACAGGTAAGGAGTGTGACCAGCCCACCTGAGACCCTGCAGAGCCCACCATAGAGTCTATGGTGAGCTCTGCCGGGTCACCCTCAGGTGGGCTGTGTGGGATCTCAGGGGGGCTCTGCAAGGGATGTAACTAGACATCACAACATTTTGCTATGGGGCCCTGTGATTTTTAGTTAGGCCCCTGAACAGAGTGACAGAGATTTGAGTCTATCATTATGATGCTTTTCCTTCCAATGTCCAGTAGCAGGGTGGGGAGAAGACCTGCTGTTGAAAGTGAAACTGCAGCAGAGAAAGTTCAGGTTCTCTAAGGCCCCGTTCACATGTAGCGAATTATCGCGTGATTTCCACCGCGATATCGCGCATTTTTGCCGCGCGATATCGCGAGAAGTCGCCAGCCAATGCTATTCAATGGAGCTGTCTTAACTCCATGTCGCGCGTCGCTCGTCGCGGTCGCAAGTCGCTTTTACCGGACCCTTTTTTCGGCGGATTTTGCGCGATTTTGCCCTTTTTCTATGGAGCCCGACGGAGAAGGTCGCGCTACTGTCGCTGGATCGTCGCTGGAACGTCGCCCCGAAAGTCACGCTATCCCGGCCGTGCGGATCCGCTGCAAAAGGTATGTCGCTACGTGTGAATGGGGTCTTATCTGTGCTGTGTGGCAAGGCTGTGTAAATCTCAGGACTGGATGGACAGAAATACAAACCCTTTAGCAGGTAACAGAGCTCCCATATAGGTATTTTCATTTTTGTAGCTGTTTGCCTGGAGTTCAGCTTGAGGTTTGCAAATCTCTTCCCCACTGCAGCAATAGCCTTCGGACATTGATTGAGCCTCTGCGTGGAAAATATCCGTATACTGTTTATTTAAACAAATGTAAGTTTTTTCCTGGCACACACTTTTTTTTGCATTGTTTTTCTGTTTTGACAGCCTAAATTTTATGTATCACTAATGACTATTCTCAGCTCTTTCTTCACTGGGAGAATTCCCGGAATGGTTGACTCTGGCTAAAATCCAGTGTTTTTATGTAAATGACACTTTATGCAGGTTTAGTTATTTAAATGTATTGGCAGAACCCGATTTAATTGAAAACAGGAGTTCCTTGGGAGAGAAAATGAAAAAAAAAGAAGTTTGCCAAAAGTGAGATCTTTTAAAGTAATCTTTATAAAAAACCTGCAGCGTATAGGCAGAGAAAGAATAATGGGGGTAATTATGGAAGAGTCGGAGCAGAATGTTAATGGAATGCAATCTTAGAATAAAAGTCAACACAAAAGTTTTGGTTGTTTTTTTAGTTTCGGAGTAAGGAAAGGTTAGAGCTGTGTCTTTTATCATGGAGGACCCCCCCGTCTCCCCCAAGATGATTTGGTACATTAGACACATCACATTGCTGGTCACAGAGGGAAAGGCTTCCTTGCACTGGTGGTCAATGAGAAGAATGCCCTGCTACACTGGAGGTCAGTGAGAAGAATGCCCTGCTACACTGGAGGTCAGTGAGAAGAATGTCCTGCTGCACTGGAGGTCAGTGAGAAGAATGTCCTGCTGCACTGGAGGTCAGTGAGAAGAATGCCATGCTACACTGGAGGTCAGTGAGAAGAATGCCCTGCTACACTGGAGGTCAGTGAGAAGAATGTCCTGCTACACTGGTGATCAATGAGAAGAATGTCCTGCTACACCGGAGGTCAGTGAGAAGAATGTCCTGCTACACTGGTGGTCAGTCAGAAGAATGCCATGCTACACTGGTGGTCAGTGAGAAGAATACCCTGCTACACTGGTGGTCAGTGAGAAGAATACCCTGCTACACTGGTGGTCATTGAGAACAATGCCCTTCTACACTGGTGGGCAGTGATAAGAATGCCCTGCTATACTGTTGGCCAGTGAGAATGCCCCCCTACACTGGTGGTCAGTGCGAAGAATGCCCTTCTACACTGGTGGTCAGTGAGAAGAATGCCCTGCTACACTGGTGGTCAGTGAGAAGAATGCCCTGCTACACTGGTGGTCAGTGAGAAGAATGCCCTGCTACACTGGTGGTCAGTGAGATGAATGGCTTTTCTACATTATTGGTGGTCAGTGAGAAGAATGCCCTGCTACATTGGTGGTCAGTGAGAAGAATGCCCTGCTACACTGGTGGTCAGTGAGAAGAATGGCCTCTCTACACTGGTGGTCAGTGAGAAGAATGCCCTGCTACACTGGTGGTCATTTAGATAAATGCCCTGCTACTCTGGTGGTCAGTGAGAAGAATGGCCTGCTACACTGGTGGTCAGTGAGAAGAAAGCCTGCTATGCTGTTGGACAGTGAGGAGAATGCCCTGCTACACTGGTGGTCAGTGGAAAGAATGCCGTGCTACCTGGTGGTCAGTGAGGAGAATGCCCTGCTACACTGGTGGCCCATGATAAGAATGCCCTTCTGCAATGGTGGCCAGTGATAATAATGCCTGGCTACATTGGTGGTCAATGAAAAGAATGGCCTCTCTACACTGGTGGTCAGTCAGAAGAAGGCCCTGCTATACTGGTGGTCAGTGATCAGTCTATGGTGCCTATACATTGCAAATGGTGGGAAGAATGCTTCTTACATTGTTGGTCATTGGTAAGAATGTTCTGCTAAAAGACAGTGAACATGGCCGTTGGTGTCAGTGGTTACTTACCTATAAAACAAGTGGAGAAGCTCCACTGATCTTATTCTGTGGCTTCCTCTGAGTGTTATTGGTGCCAGAGCTATGTGGGCACCATCAGATAGGAGATCATTCCATCACTGTTCACTGCTCACTGCTGAAGGAACCCTGAATTTTGAAGTAACCATATTTTCCACAGAACCCTGGTTGAGAAAGGTTTTGTAAGACCTTCTTAATACATTGTTTAATTTCCCCATGTTCCTAGGTTCCACCACGTCCAAGGTTGCTGAGAGCTCTTAGCAACCTGTGACGCTCTATGCAGCTTCTCACCCAGCTCACTGACGTCACTAGTTGCCAGGAGCTGAGCAAGATGCTCTGTTTTACCATCCCACCAAGCTTCTGGCAACCAGTGATGTCAGTGAGCACTAGCCCTGCGGGTGACCATTATAATAAGAAAAGAAAACAAGGATAAATCCAAAATTTTGAATTGTTATTAGAACAGGAGATGAAGGGAAACCTTCTGGTGGAGGAAAATTATCCCAGTGACAAATGTAGAAGAGGAGATTTACATAACTTTCTAGAGATTTCCTCTTGGTTCCTGTGTGCTCTACAGTGCAGGAAGTGAAGGGATATCTTCCCAATGGGAGACAGACAATAATCAAATTAAACAAAAACTAACAGGGGTTTTGATCATTCCCTGACCTATCCTAAAGTCTAGATCAGGGATGGCCAAACTCCAGCCCTCCTGCTGTGGTGATCCCATGAAGCATCTCTCTCTGGGAGTCATGTCTGTGGCTGTGAGAATCTTGCAAAGCCTCATGGGATTCGTAGTTCCACCACAGCTGGAGGGCCGGAGTTTGGCCATCCCTGGTCTAGATGTACTAGATATAAAATGCAGAGTGTCTGCATTCAGAGAGCCTGTTGTGTCCTTCTTAGTATCCTCTGCATAATGCTGCAGAGAACAATTTAGTATATAAGACGGGCATTGTCACATAACTCATGACAGTCATGTGACAAGTTTCCTCCTCCCTTTTTTCTTTCCATTCATTAGAATAAAGAGAATGTACTTGCTTCAGAGTCCCTAATAAGCAAAGTCAAAAGCATAAGAACAATGCTGTGCTTTAGAAAATGCACCAAAGCATATTTATTTCTTGAAAACTGAACCAGTTTTCTGTACCACTGCTTTATAAATGGCCCCTAACTGTTGCAATCACTTAATATTGCACACAAAGATTTTTCACCTAGCTGGTCAGTGAGCACCGATAGTTAATTTTTCTGTAGAGAAAATGAAATTCTCTTGCTCTCGGCATGAAGCAGAGACATACCGATTGTTTAAAGGTAAAGTAAAGGAAATGCACACAAGATATAATAATAATCATAATAATAATAGAGATACAACTTTAACCTTAAAGTGATAATAAACCCTTACTTTTTTATTTTCTATTTCTCCTGATAAGGTGAAGACTTACAATAGATACTGCCACTTGACAAGTGAAATATCTACTTTCATCTTGCTGTAGTTGGTCCTCTCATCACTAGTGCTACTTTCCGGTTACAGGGTGTCTCTTTTCCCTCGCAGGGTTCTATGGAGCCATTCTTGCCTTGCCCCTGCCAGAAC
This sequence comes from Nanorana parkeri, assembly GCF_000935625.1. Taxonomy (NCBI): domain Eukaryota; kingdom Metazoa; phylum Chordata; class Amphibia; order Anura; family Dicroglossidae; genus Nanorana; species Nanorana parkeri. Next base: position 373,495 of record NW_017306321.1, on the reverse strand, counting down.
TAGAGCTGACGTTTTATGCATCAGCTCAAACACACAGCCTCACTGCAAGCTACTCCCCTGCTCCTGCCTCCTCCATCCACAAAGCTAATGCCACTGTCCTGCTCCTGCTTCTTCCCTACTCAAGAGTTATGCCACTTCCCTGCCCTTGCATACTTCCTCCACAAAGCTAATGCTACTCTCCTGCTCATGCATCCTTCCTCTGAAAAGCTAAGGCCACTCCTCTGCTCCTACATTCTTCCTCTGCAAAGCTATTGCCACTCCCCTGCTCCTGCATTCTTCCTCTGCAAAGCTAAGACCACTCCCCTGCTCCTGCATCTTCCCTCTGCAATGCTAATGCCAGTCCCCTGCTCCCGAATCCTACCTCTGAAAAGCTAAGAACACTCCTCTGCTCCCGAATCCTTCTTCTGCAAAGCTAATGTCACTCCCCTGCTCCCACATCCTTCCTCTGCAAAGCTAAGACCACTCCCCTGCTCCTGCATCTTCTCTCTGCAAAGCTAATGCCACTCCTCTGCTCCTGCATCCTTCCCCCACAAAGTTAATGTTACTCCCCTGCTCTTGCATCCTTCCTCTGAAAAGATAAGATCACTCATCTGCTCCCACATTCTTTCTCTGCAAAGCTAATGCCATTCCCCTACTCCCACATTCTCCCTCTGCAAAGATAAGACCACTCCCCTGCTCCTGCATCTTCCCTCTGCAATGCTAATGCCAGTCCCCTGCTCCCGAATCCTTCTTCTGCAAAGCTAATGTCACTCCCCTGCTCCCAAATCCTTCTTCTGCAAAGCTAATGTCACTTCCTTGCTCCCACATCCTTCCTCTGAAAAGCTAAGACCACTCCCATGCTCCCGCATCTTTCCTCTGCAAAGCTAACGCCAGTCCCCTGCTCCTGCATCTTCCCTCTGCAAAGCTAAGACCACTCCCCTGCTCAGGCATCCTTCTTCTGCAAAGCTAAGACCACTTCCCTGCATCCTCCCTCTGCAAAGCTAAGAACACTCCCCTGCTCAGGCAAATTCAACTTTGCCTGTGTTGGCAAAAATCCTAGCACCGGCCCTGCTTGTTCCTTATCACATGTTACCCTGAGAGGAAGTTTGGGAAAGCTGTGCTGAGAGAACTGGCACCAGTACATGAGAATACTGAAATATGTAAGCACTTTGGAACATATATATGTCATAGAGAATGTTTTGCTGGTTAATGGGAATATATTTATTAAAAGTGGAGTGTATAATACTACTTTAAAGTGGTTCTTTCAGTAACTTTACAAGTCTGCATGAATACATTACTAAAATGACATAATGCAGAGCAGCAGTATCATTATTTAAAAATGTTCTACCTTTTATCATTAAAAAAACTCCAGTCCAGGGACTCTGCCTAGGCTGAGATGATGCAATTACTCTGCTGCAGGGAGCATTTTCTCAGTTTCTTCTCCCCTATTAATCACACTGCAGCATTTTAATTTAGTAGCAAGTCACCAGATGAGAGGCTGCAGCAGGGGTTTATCTGTCTCAGACAATTGTGAACACATCCAAGAACTGCACATGCACTAGGATTTACACAACTGTGTCATCTCTGAGCTGTTATCTCAGTGCAGGAAGTAGATGCTGACCCTGGATAATGCCAAAACAAAGATGGTGCTGTCAGCCTAGAGAGAAAAGCAGATGAAGGCACTGTCAGAGGGAAGCTCTGTTTTCTCTGTAAGAGGTAATAATTGGCTGTAAGTGTTACACTTATATATTACTTACCATGCATGCATTCAAAATAAAAAATGGATTTGATGATAAGACTTTGTGCCATGCAAATTTTTCTTCCACACAGAAACTCCTTGGAGAGTTAATATTAAAATACCTCCCTATACCACAATCCAATCTGGATAGGGTTCATAAAGCACACTGAAGGTTCATAAAGCACACCAAAGGTTCATAAAACACACCAAAGGTTCATAAAACACACCAAGGGTTCATAAAGCACACCAAAGGTTTATAAAGCACACCAAGGGTCATAAAGCACACCAAGGGTTCAAAAAGCACACCAAAGGTTCATGAAGCACACAAAGGGTTCATAAAGCACAACAAGGGCTCATAAAGCACACTAAAGGGTCATAAAGCACACCAAAGGTTCATAAAGCCCACCAAAGGGTCACAAAGCCCACCAAACGTTCATAAAGCACACCAAAGGTTCATAAAGCACATTGAGGGTTTATATAGCACACCAAGGGTTCATAAAACACGCCAAAATTTCATAAAGCACACCAAGGGTTTATAAAGCACACCAAGTGTTCGTAAAGCACACCAAAGTTCATAAAACACATCAAAGGGTCATAATGCACGCCAAAGGTTCATACAGCGCTCCAAGGAATTATAAAGAACACCAATGGTTTCTGGGGCTATTGGAAGTTACACTTTATTAATAATACCAGATACCACCCCAAATCAGAGAGGCAAGCCGGACGCACAGAAGCTGCCTAATCAGGTGGCTGCTGGTGGGGCTTGCTGCGAGCTGCTGGGTGAAAGAGGAGGCGAGGCCGGGGCCAAGGGAGATGCTGCCCAGCCAGCAGAGGCTGCGGGCGGCTCGAGGCTGGAGGGAGAAACTTCGGGCGGCTCCAGGCTGGAGGAAGAAGTAGCATGTCCTGAAAGCAGGCTGGGGGACTGCAGGTAAAAGGAGCAGAACGTGTGCAAGGAAAGGGACCCTGCACAGCCCACAATAGATCCTGCAAAGCCCACCTGAGAGTCTCTGTGCAGGGTCTATGTAGGGTTGTGCAAGGTCTACAGTGGGCTCTGCGGGGTCTATGTTGAGCTCTGCGGGGTCTATGGTGGGGTCTGTATTGACCCAGCTGGGCTGTGCAAGGTCTATGGAGGCGTGCAAGGTCTATGGTGGGCTGTGCTAGGTTTATGGTGGGCTCTGCGGGGTCTATGGTGGACCCTGCGGGGTCTATGGTGGGCACTGCAGGGTCTATGGTGGGCTCTTCAGGGTCTATATTGGGCGCTGCGGGGTCTATGGTGGGGTCTGCAGGGACTCAGGTGGGGTGTGCAAGGTCTATGGTGGGTTGTGGAGGGTCTATGGTGGTCTCAGCCTGAGACCCTGCAGAGCCCACCAGAGATCCTTTACTGCGCACCTAAGACCCCGGCTTCACTGCTACGCTAATAGCGCAACCTGCCAGAAGCTGTATCCAGTGACTGACAGGTTATGCAAAATGTTTTAAACAGGAAGGGGTGGGACAAATTTAGATTGGTGGGGGTGCTGAGTTTCATCTTGCCTAGGGCAGCACGAAACCTAAATACACTGCTGCATGGAACAGAACTGTAACTAGAAAAGGGAAGCAGGGGTAGCTATACGCAAGACTTAGAACAACCAAGCGCATTGTATTAATTTGGCTAAAAAGGAAATAAAATTAAAATTGCCCTTAGGGTCCATCTGTGTTCTGATAATTGAATTTTACTCAGCGAAGGGTTGATTAAAATGATTACAACTTGTTTAAAATCAAGTTGTGCCTGCAATGTTTAGGAAAGGGGGAAGTATTCCAGAGCCCCCACCCTGGCAGAGCGAGGAGGCCAAGATAACCTTGCTTGTACATGTTAGAGCTGTAATGGAAAATGCATTATTCCTCCACAGCATTAAATAAAGTGAAACATTAATTTCTTTGTAGTCAATTTTGTTTTAACTTTTTCCCCAAAACATTTCTAGTTTATAAACTAATGTTTTATATTGTTTTTAATAATTGATATAAAATCATTAGTATACAAATAGACATTTATTGGCACTTTCTTCAGACTCAGTTTGCAGAGCTTGCTAGGTTTCCTGATTAGTTCTGATAATTAGTTCTAACTAGGAATGTCCCGGTACCATCTTTTCAAGACCAAGTACAAGTACTGCCCCTCTTAAAGGGACATGCAACTTTTTTTTCTAAAACAATACAGACTGATGATTTTAGGGCAGTTTCTTTATAATTATGAAGAACTGTAACTTAATTCATGATTATTCAGCAATGGAGAATGTCAACCAGCAATAAAGGATTACAGACCCCATGAATCCATAGTATACAGCAATGGAGAATAGCAACTGGCTATAGAGGACTACAAATCTCAGCAATCCATGATTATTCAGCAATGGAGACTGGAAAACGGCAATAGAGGACTACAGATCCCATCAATCCATGATTATACGACAATTATACAGGGCTGCGTTTGGGTCTCTCCAGGGCTGCATGTAGATCTCACCAGGGCTGCGTTTGGATCTCACCAGAGCTGCATGCTGATCTCCCCAGGGCTGCATTTAATTCTCACCAGGGCTGCATGCAGATCTCACCAGGGCTACATGTGGGTCTCTCCAGGGCTGCGTTTGGGTCTCACCAGGGCTGCGTGCAGATCTCATCAGGGCTGCATGCGGGTCTCTCCAGGGGTATACAGGGGGGTGCCAGGCTCTCCTGGGCTCTGCGGGTGGGTGCCAGGAGCATGCCATTGTTGAACAGGTGGGTGCCAGGAGCATGCCGGGCTCCAGGGCTGTATGGGTGGGTGTGGGGTTGTCCAGTGCTGTGCCAGTCTCTGCGGGCGTCAGGACGGAGATGTGGAGCCAGACCAGCGCGAGGTCTCCAGCTAGCTGTATGAGGTCCCCAGCAAGCGCTGGACCCCAGGCAGCTGTTCTAGTTTAAAATTTAAAGGGCCAGTATCGGCTTCTAGTATCGGGACATTTTCACGAGTACAAGTAGAGCTTGCTAGGTTTCCTAATTAGTTCTGATAATTAGTTCTAACTATGGATGTCCTAATACCATTTTTTCACGAGGACAAGTACTTGTGAAAATGCCCTGTATCAGCCTCAATAACGATTTTAATGATTATGTACTAATAATTTGAATCTAATGAAAAAAAGAATTTAACAAAAAATTAAATAAAATATATATATATGCAAAAACATTATACATTGGATGATGTGGGTTGAATTGAAACAACCTGCTAGGTAAATTGGCAGCATACCTCACAACTTTTTAAGATGAGAAAGAGGGACACTTTCCTGCACTATGTATTTAGGCAAAGGCCACACCCCCCGTCACGCCCCCAGTTATGCCAACCATTAAGAATATATATGACAACATAGATTGTTTAAACCCAGAATTGTTTCTTTCAATTACTTCTCCTTTATTCTGGCTTTTTGAAAATAGCACCTGAACATCAGACCAAAAAGAGGGACAACTGAGGAGGAGGAAAGAGGGACAGAGGGATTTAGGATCCACATGAGGGACAGTCCCTCCAAATGAGAAAGAATTGGGAGGTTAGTGACAGGAAATGTTGCATGTGTTATTATTAGGGCCGGTGCTAGACTTTTTTGCACCCTAGGCAAGACCAGCTACTTGGACCCCCCAGCCCCCCTCTAGCGCTGCAACCCCCATCCCCTCCCCCCTTCCCCGGTTTCCATTCCCCTTCCCGCCTAGCTTCCACAGACGGTAGATGAATGTAAGCAGCCGAGACCATAGCCAGGCTGCTATTGGCTACTTTCATTTGAAATAACCGATACCAGCATGGCTATTGAAACACCAGCAACTGAGCAGATGAGCGGACCTGAGAGAGAAAGTTGTCTCTTAATATCGCTCCTCTGCTCAATGGGCGGGTGCAATAGCCAGTCTGCGATTGGCTTTTGCAATTTTTGGTGTTTAATATATTCTTATTCTGTTATGTTCTCTGAATGCAGCTAGCTTTCTTTCCGCTGCGCGTCTGTCTCTGGCAGTACAGAAAAAGAGATAATTAACAAAGTAACTGAGAAAAAAAATCATTTCAGCAAAGTAATTGACTAAGATCTGATCTTGTACATTGCCATTCATGCCCCATTGTATCCGTCATGACATATGTAAATAGATATACATTTTACATAAAATCTTTGACTTGTACCTGCTGTACAAAGTGCCACATTAAAGGGTTTTCAGCCAGCAGCTAAGTGCCTCTCGCTGGAAGAGGTTAATGCGTTTCATAGCTGGGGATACTGTCTGGTAATCACGCAGTTACTTACTTATGGGTCTGAATGCTCATAAAAATGCGTTATGATACAATAACACCTAAATGAACCCACGGACAGGCGCCGTCCTTTTTTTTATGTGCTGCATATTAATACAAGTTAATAGAAGCCGCAAATGGTGTTTTGCAAGGTAATACAAAAATTGTCATATCGCGTTTGTTATGTGAGATGACCATGAACTGAAGCTAATTGGTTTTGTCTGTAATAACTAGCACAACATGTCATATTTTATCAGGCCGCAGGTGATAATAACAAGCGCTCGCTTGCCTCGTCTTTGCAGCGGACAGTGCAGGCGGCTCGCATTTGGCAGAAGGACGCGCGGTGTCAGGAGAGTCACCCCTGAGATGTTTGACACCTCTGGCTCTTATGTCTTTAGGATTGTACCTGGAGGATATGACTGTCAATGTACATTTTAGAGCCTGCATCAGTTGCTCTTATTAAATGCTGTTTTGAATTATACCGAATGCAGGCTGTTGCTTGAGAGGCACTTAAAAAAAAGATTTCTTGACTGGAATATAAAATCAAGAGAAAAGTATCATTCCTTATGACATCAGACCCTAAGAGGCTAAAGAAACAAATAAGGCCGAACTACATTCTAAGTGAAGGATTTACAGAAGGAGGTCTCATGAGCTAGAATTGTAAAGCTGAACTCCAGGCAGCACTTAAAGAGGAGCTCCTGGAATTATAAGTAGGGATGCACTGATACCGATACTAGTATTGGTATCGGTGCCGATTCCAAGTATTTGGGCGAGTACTCATGCTCACCCAAATGCTCCGATGCCTAGCCCGATACCCGAACTTCCGGTATCAGGATGGCGGGCCGCAGGGACGGACTGGGACAAAAAATAGGCCCGGGCATTTCGGACTGAGCAGCCCAATCACATGACCCCCGACAGGCCCCAACCTGTCACAATCTGCGGCGTGGCCAAACAGAGCACAATCGATGGGCGGGCCCCTAAGGCGGCCACCTAATTACAGGGGACTCTGTGTCCCCCTTAGTCTGGTCCACGCGTCCCCTCATTCTGGCCCCTGTGTCTTCCTTTAGTCTGGTCCATGTGTCCCCTCATTTTGGCCCCTGTGTCTTCCCTTAGTCTGGTCCATATGTCCCCTCATTCTGACTCTTGTGTGCCCCCTTAGTCTGGTCCATGTGTCCCCTAATTCTCTTGGGGCTCTCACCTGGGGTTCGGTGTCTTGCTGGGGGCTGCAGGCTCAGTAGATGCGGCTTTCCCCATCTCTCTCGGGCCCCTCCTACTCCTCACGAGGGCCCCGATAGGCCTCAGCGAGCGGCCTTCTAAGATACTGCCTCTGCCTGATCCGGCCAGCCCGGATCGCCTCGGTTATATGAACGTGATCCGAGCTGGCCGGAAACAGCAGTCAGAGAGAGCGGACACTGGGTCCGCAGGTGATGGGGGCGGAGCAACTCCGTGCCGTCGGCTCTGCCTGGCCGCTCTGCCTGGCTGCTCCAGCGTTAAGAGCGCACAGAGCAGGCCATCGGGCATAGCAGGCCGGACTGAGCAGGGCCGAACACAATCAGGATGATTGAGTTCTGCCCGGCCCACCGGGCAAGTGCCCGGTATGCCCGATGGCCAGTCCGGCCCTGGTGGGCAGCGGGTCATTACACGCTGCCTGGCTTCCTAATTGGCCCTGGAAGCCGGCTCCATGTTCCCTCATCACTTGGTGACGAGGGATCATGGAGCCGGCTTCCCAGACAATCCCTACCCTTTAGGATCGATTAACTTTGTTCATAAACTTATTTATATAAATTTTTGATATACCCGAAGAGGGGATTACACTTTATTCACTTTAATAGTGCTGCACACTCAAACCCTTTTTAATCAGGAAGACGGGCAGCGTGTAATGACTCGCTGCCTAGCTTCCTGATTGGTCGGGAAGCTGGCCAATGAGGAAGCCTGACGGCGAGTCATTACCCGCCCTCTAGCCTCCTGACTGACCAGAAATCGGGAAGCCGGGTGGTGAGACTTTACACGCCGCCTGGGTTCTTGTCTAATCAGGAAGCCAGGTGGGGAGTAATTATACTCCGGCTGGCTTCCTTAATGGGACTTCCGGTATCAGTATTCGGTATTGGCGAGTACCGAAAAAAAAATATCGGTACTCGTACTCGATACCGAAAAAACGGTATCAGTGCATCCCTAATTATAAACATTAAAGAAGAACTTTGGGCACCCATTTTATTAACTCCTGAAGTGGGGCTGCTCTTACACTGTGAGGGTTTAGGGCTCGTTTTTGCCTAGGTTAAAAAAAAGTTATACTACTGGATTCTTGGAGCTAGCCGGCTTTAGACTGGTTTCTGGAGCATCTCTCCCCCTCCAATCCAGCGGTCTTGCGAGTCATCATGTCCAATACAGTGTATCAGACATAAGGACGCCGAGGGTCATACAACCGCTGCAACGGACTAGGTGATAGGTTGTCCCTCGGTGTCCTCACGCCTAATGCAGCTGCATTAGACATGATGATGTCATGGGTCCTTAGATTGCCAGATCCCCGAGGAGAAGGGGCTGCGGGGACTGGTCTAGAAGCCGTATGGATCAGGGGATTATGTCTTCTGTATTTTAGCCCCGGCCAGAGCATCTCTGATTGCTAAGAGCCAGGAAGGGAGACTGTGTATGGGAGACGGGTGGGGAGAGAAAAAAGTCAGCAGTCTCCGTGGGTTGGTGAACTTTTTGGTGACCCATGGAGTCGTGCCCCCTTCAAGTGGCCATATGTGCTATAACCCTGGCTACACCACTGGCCCCTCCTTCTCTAATAAACTTTATGCCCCAGCTGTTCCCTTTTTGCTTGTCCCTTCCCCCTGGTCCCTGCATTAGAGGACCAGCAATCAAGTGCAGCCATAGTCTGTAGTGACTAGACATAGTGGCTGTGCCGTGAGACCTCAGAAGGCAGCGTAGCCACCCTATAGATTGATTTGTTCTTGGCAAGCAGTTTTAGTTCTTTTCAAGACAAGCAAGCAATACGAAAGAAACAAGCCAGCCTTAAAGCAAGCATGTGAGTGATGCTACCACATTCGATAACTCGTGGGTGTAATAATACTTTAATGGTGCTGCTTTGTTTCAGGTTCTTTTTATTGGATTTACTTGACTTCTTCTTTTTGGTGATGTTTACGCTTTGCATTTAAGTTTGTGACTAACGCAGATAAATATTTTATTTAACCATGGAGGGGATAGGGGGCCAAAACTGGCTGGGGGGATGGGGATAAAGTTATTTGTTTGAGGCTTCCCTTGATTGTGTTTTTTTTCTTCTTAATAATGATTTTTTTGTTGTTGTTGTATTGTTGCTTCTTTCTTTTGCTTGAGGTGCTGAAAATTCAATAAAAAGAAAAAACAAGAACTAAAGTCTGAAATATAAACTTTTTCTATACTGTAATTTATTTTATTTATTTATTTATTACAGGTATTCATATAACGCTGACAATTTACATAATGTGCATTCACATCAATCCCTGCCCGCAAGGAGCTTACAATCTAAGGCCCCTATCTCACATGCATACATTCAAGGGCCAATTTTAGAGAGGGGCCAATTAACCTTCCAGCATGTCTTTGGAGTGTTTGTAATAAAAGTTCTTATAATCTCTAAATTGCTATCTTTTTTTTTCCATTTCCCGAACAGAGTTTGTTGATCAGCAAATTAGCTGCTTTCTGGATCCAATTGTCAAGATGACTGACGGCAGCTCAGCGAAGCACAACAGAAAGCAGAGAGGACCCGGCTCTGTGAAGCTTCATCACCAGCATCCCTGTAACACATAACACATGCCGTGTTATCTGCTAGTGTTTGAGCTGTCACTGCTGAAAAATGGATAATCATTGGTGTGGATATAAATTAGGTAACTTTGGGTGGCATATGTTATGTTAAAGAATCACAGATCTTACAACTATATCTTAAAGTAGGCCTGTAGGGAAGGAAAAGATATATTAAAGCTGAACAGCAAATTACATGTAGCCCCTTCACCCAAAGTAGGGGGGGGGGCTCTTTAACCACTTCAGGCGGGTTCACGTATATGTATAACCTCCCCCTGAAGCAGTTATACCAAGAACACGGTAGCGTTTTAAACAGCCAGCGATGTTAATGCACAAGATTGCTTGTACGGTGCGCCCCCAGCCCTCCCCCCCTTCCCCTGCTGCCGCCGGCCTCTGCTGTGCAGGTCTGCCCACATCCATCGGGAGAGAGATCAGCAAGCTTCTAGCTGCTGATCTCTCCTCTGATCGGCCGGAAGGGATGTGTATTAAATCACTTCCGGTGTCACTGTTTACATCCTCCGGCTCCCAGAGCCAGGAGAAGAAGCTGGGGAAGCAGATTGCTGCTTTATCAGCTTCTTTGGATTCCCTAGGTGACACATTTCCCTCCGCCCCCCACGTGCACGCACATACATAAGGAAAACACGCGTTGGGTGCGCCTACGTGCAAAAACAACAATTGTGCCACACATGTTACATACGTGTACGTCGCAGTAAGAGCAATAATTTTAGGGCCTTCAATGACTGATAACACAAAACTGATGAACAGTAAAAGCTTTAAAAGCGTTGCCTATGGGAAATTTGGGGTATTGTAGTTTTTTTGCGGTTTCACAGGTGCACACAATTTTAAGTCTTGACATGTTTGGTGTCTATTTACCAGACGTAACCCCACCTTTTATATTTTAAAATTGGGTATTATATGCTGTTTCTGTGCACTAAATTTAATTTTAGTGTATTTTATCCTAAAAATGGTTATATAAACATCTGCGCAAATACTGTGCGGCATAAAAAATGTAAACTAGCATTTTTTTCTTCGACAGAGCCTCTGCTTTCAGAAGATATATAATTGTTTGGGAGTTTGAAGTTGCTTTCTAGCCAAAAATTCAGATTTTATCATCATTTATCTTTCTTCTTTTGACCCTGTCACCACAGAGGAGGTTACTAAGCTTCTCTCTGACACCCACCTCACCACTTGCCCCCTGGACCCTGTTCCCTCAAAACTACTTCGGTCACCCTCTTGCTTTATCCTAGACTCTCTTACCCACATTTTCAATCTCTCCTTCTCTACTGGAATCTTTCCTACCCCACTGAAACATGCACTAGTCACCCCAATACCCAAAAAACCTTCACTGGACCCTACCAACCTCAATAATTTCAGACCTATCTCCTTACTCCCATTCACCTCTAAACTACTAGAACGCCTTATCTACAACCTCCTTAGTTGCCACCTCGCTAATAACAACCTTTTGGACCCCTTTCAGTCCGGCTTTCGCCCCAAACACTCCACTGAAACCGCCCTCCTAAAACTCACCAATGACCTAATAACCGCTAAAAACAACGGCCACTATTCCTTACTCTTGTTATTAGACCTCTCTGCTGCTTTTGACACTGTTGACCACCCGCTGCTCCTCAAAAAACTCCACTCGCTTGGCCTACAAGACTCTGCTCTCTCATGGTTCTCATCCTACTTATCTACGCGCTCCTTCAGTGTCACCTACAATTCTAACTCCTCCCCTCCTCTTCCTCTTTCTGTAGGGGTCCCCCAAGGCTCTGTCCTTGGACCCCTCCTCTTCTCCATCTACACCTCCTCCCTTGGTCAACTAATAACCTCACATGGCTTCCAATACCATCTCTATGCCGATGACACTCAAATTTATCTTTCCACTCCACAACTCTCCCCTGCGTGTCCTTTGCCTGTCACTAATCTACTAAATGACATATCAGTCTGGATGTCGCAACACTTCTTAAAACTCAACCTTTCAAAAACTCAGCTCATGATATTTCCTCCACCCCCGTGCACCTTTCCCCAACATTTCAGTTGTAATTGATAACACAACTATCCAACCCTCCCCTTATGCCAAGGTCCTAGGTGTCATCCTTGACTCGGACCTCACCTTTCTTCGCCACATCCAATCGTTATCCAAATCCTGCCGCCTTCACCTTCGTAACATCTCAAAAATACGCCCCTTCCTCACCAATGACACCGCAAAACTACTCATACACTCCCTTGTTATCTCTCGTCTTGACTATTGTAACTCCCTCCTCATTGGCCTTCCACTACACAG
>NW_017306321.1:330531-357838 GCF_000935625.1 Nanorana parkeri | reverse complement strand
TTTGAATTCATAACTGCCAGTTCAGGTGTAAGAGGAAACTATAAAGGTTCTGTGTGAATTTAATTTTAAGTTTATAGATTTTTAAATAGATGTTTTATACATTATGCTTCAATCAAGTTTTATACTATGAGTATTAATTAAATGCATGTAGTGCAAGCACCTGAATTTTCACAATTTATATATCACCCTCCTCTAATCCCGTTGTGTAACAGAACTCCGACTAAAGGTGCCCATACACCTTACGATTATCGGACAAAACTTTTCGCCCGATGATCGAATAGGCGTACGATTTTCGTACGGCAGACCCATCCTGCCCCGATGATCGCAAGATTAATTTCGCCGTAATTAACGAAAAGCACCTGGACGAAATGCGGTAATTGATTTGCCGTATTTTCGTTAGCGCAGTGTAGATCGTACGACTTTTGACGGACGGAAACGCCAGCAACCTTACGAATATCGTACGATCTAGCAAAGTTTTCAAACATGCTTGACCATCAAATGTCGTACGATTGTACAGTACTGTCGGTCGGACACAGCAATGCACACATACGATTATCGGCTCTCTCCCGCACCGAAGGTAAGTGAAGAAAAAAAAAAAACCATAGCGGAAGCATCGGGGCGTTTTGACAAGTACAAAATGCCCTCAGGCGGCCGCCGGACTTGTCTTGCGGTAGCGCCGGGTCTGCTGCTGGCACAGTGCTAGGTTTCCAAAACCTGCTGTACAGAATTACCTTGCAGCAAATGTTTCCATTTATATTTTAGCTGTGCATCCAGCTGCTCTCCTGAAGCTCAGTTAACGAAGAAAAAAAAATGTATCCGTCCCTCTGCAAAATATACTTGAATGTGATTGCAATGGAAGAAAAAATTTATGGTAATACTGCCCACAAGTATACAGACATCGGAACAGAATTGAGCTGTTTATAAATATTATTACGGAATCAGCGCTGAAGGTCTGTGCTGAAACCACTCCTTTATAGTTGGATAACTCAAAAAAACATAATTGCATATGTAATCGCAAAAAAATGAATCTCTCTTAAAGTATACATAAACCCAACCATTAAAATCTCACATAATCTTTAACACGTTCATTTACTAAACTATTTGTATTTAATTTGTTAAAAAAATGTTGGTAATTTTTTTAATTTAACATTATAGCTGGGTGATCCTGACATGAAGGTCATTGTTCAGGCACTCCCTGTTATAGGGTGACAACATTCTGTCTCTATCTCCCAGTTGTGCACCTGCGTTGTCAACCCGTCACATGGAATTCTAATGGAGGCTTTTTTTTACCACACATTAAGCACTCATGGTCCACTGTTGTCACCGTAAGGAAACACACCCTGAAAATAACATGCAGCCATCATTAGTAGACAGCGAGTGTGTGTGAACAAGAAGTGGCAGCAAAGAGGCTGCAGGCAGGGCCACCCCTATAATGAAGCCAGCATCTCTATGGATCATGTAAGTCACATTGGGTCACTTTTCCGGCCAGAGCATCCCAGGTTGCTAAGAGCCAGGTGGGGAGATGTGTTAGGGCCATATACATCTATCCTCCCAGCTCTTAGCAACATGGGAGGCTTGGGCAGCGTCCCACCCAGTGCACTACCTGGATGCCAGCCAAAGTACCATCAGCTTGCACCACCAGCATCCCAACACACCCCCGGAATGTGACCACCAGAACTCACACCTGTTGCAAATACAACAGCTTATGCTAATGTAATGTAATATTGTCTATTGAGCACTAGATGGAGCTGTAGTGCAAGTCTAGTGTATGCTAGTTTTCTTGGTGCATACTTGTCTGTGATACACAGGAAGTTCTATCTGTATATGTTTTCCTCTCTATGATCTATATGTTTCCTGTCGATGCTGTCTTCCTGTATACATGTGTGCAACCTTCTTCTAAGCATGCAAAACTTAATTGAGCATTCCTCGAGATCTCAGTGCTTCATCTAACCAACAGGTTATGGGCCCAGACACTAAACAGAATACTGCAAGTCAATAAGCTGAGCGGCGATATGTGAGCTACAGCTCATGGTATACTGAGACCACCGCAGCTAGGACTGATCCCGACAATGGTGTCGAGATCCACCCAGCTGCGTGAAAGACAGCGGGCTCTGCCTATCTAGAGGCAAAACCAGCTGTGCCCACCCCCTCCGCCGTCCGTTCCTCCAGTCAGCGCTGGAGGATTGGAGCGTGGAGGGAAACCATGCAGGTAGCCGTGACTAACAGAGAAGTGAGCGAGCGATGGTATGTGTTCACTCACTTCCCGATCTATTGAGCCGAAGTGTGACAGTTTCATTGTTACACGTCAGCTCAAACTCACTGTATACCAAAAATCAAGCGCTTAATATATCCCAAACAGTTCAAATCCAATTTTTGAACGCCACTTAGCTTCCAGGCACTTTGTTCTCCAAGCCCTGTTGTGAGAGTTCTTCTTTAACTCTCCGTTGCATGTAGAAGAAGTCAGGTGGACATGCATTTAGGATATCTCCTTATACTCTATCCCTAAAGAGATCATTACTCCATTATTGCCACCAATTATTTGCGACTTATACTTTCAGCTTTCTTCTAACCTCCACTATCCTACCCATCAAAGGCATCTCCTCCCTCATCTTCTTCCAAGTGTTCAGAAGAAGAGTGGAGTCCCTTATCTGTAGCTTGGGGTTATAGCAGGAATGGGGTGGTCCGGCTTTGAGGTGTCTTTGACAGGTTGTGTAGTATAAAATAATGCCCTTTTATTTGGTACGATCATGCGAGCAAACTGGCACACGTCTCAGCTTAAAAGCAATTCCCGGTTTGATGGTTGAGCTCACAGTTTAAATATTCTTCCAGTAATTAACACCATTTTCACTGCGCATGCACCACCTGGACCTTATTTACAAAACAACCTTCAGGAAAGGCCATTTAGGTTACATGAAGCCGGTACATATTTATTGTTTAATTAGCTCATTGCAAAGGTTATACAAGGTTGTTCTTATTAGAAGAAGAGACAAAATGTGGACAAAGAATTATGTATATACTAGACACTTGCACAGGCAAAAGGTTTGTTTAGTTTTCATTCAGATTTTTCATTATTTCGTGATTCGGGTCCGAAAGTCCATTCGTTTCGGGATTCAGATTCAGACGAAATTCGTTAGCGGTAGCATGACGAATGCAAACTAATCCGAATTTCCGATAACATAAGCGGTAGTATGAAGGAAGTTTCATTGCAGCAAAATAACATTAGACAAAAGAAAAAAAAAATTTTTTTTAGTCTGCAAAAGGAAATCAAAAAATGAGGGAAAAAAACATGGGGTCTTGCCTAAAATTCCTACCAGACCCTTGATCCGAGCACAGGCCTGGGAGGGCAGGAAAGGGTGGGAGGATGTCACCCTGACCCGGAGGTTGTGGGGGTCTGCGGACAGGCGTGCTTATTTGTATCGGGGTACCCCTTTAATTAAGGGGGTAACCAGATGCTGCTGCCCCCCCCCCACCTTGTGAAGGAGTAAGGGGTACCTGTAACCCTACTCATTCACTAAAGGGTTAAATCAAAAAGTTGCAGAGCCAACCAAAGGGTATTGCAAAGCACACCTGAGACTCTTTGGTGGGCTGTGCAGAATCTATGCTGAGCTCTGATAGCACAGTCCTCTTACCTTGCACGGCCTGACCTCTTTGCAACACGGCCTCTCATGGGGGCCGCTTGCTAAATTTCATACTATAAAATAAAATTTAACTGTATCCGGTTTGGTACTACAGACACTAATATACACACAATAAGGCCCCATTCATATCTGTAGGTTTAGGTGTGATTAGGGATTCCTGCATCAGAAACTTGCCTTTTACTGCAGCAGGAATCCCTAATCTGGTGTTTACACGCGGTAGCTATCACCCATTCAAGTTAATGATCAGGTGACAGTAGCTCCATGTAAACGTCTGCACAAACGTGTGTCGGCATTTACATGCAACTGTTTTAACCTGATCATTAATTGTTTTGGGGCTGTCGCTGGGCAACACGGACTTTCAACTCCCTCCAAAGGTTTTCTATGGGGTTGAGATCTGGAGACTGGCTAGGCCACTCCAGGACCTTGAAATGCTTCTTGTAGCTGCTCCCGCAAGTCAGGTATGCAGTCCTGACTTCTGAGCTGGCTGTGGGTCACAAAGTACCAGCTTGTGGGCCGCAAGTGGCCCGCGGACCAGTACATTGAGACCCCGGCATTTTTGCCGCTCGCGTGGAATCTGCCGCCCGAGGCAAACGCCTTGTTTGCCTCGTGGCAGATACACCCCTGCCTACCCGTGAGGGCTTACAGTCTAAAAGGGAGGTGCCAGCCATACATGAGGAGGTAGCTGTGTGGGGATGAATTGTATGAGAACGTGATGGTTGAGTGGTTAGGTTGAGGTGGGATAGGCTTCCCTGAAGAATTGAGTCTTAATATACACATTTTTTCACAGAGGAATGGGTTCATGGTTGAGGAACATGGGTATGGTGGGTCTTATTTCCACCACAATGTTAGGCCAACAGTTTATAAAAAGATAGAGCACTGGAAAA
Source organism: Nanorana parkeri (assembly GCF_000935625.1). Lineage (NCBI taxonomy): Eukaryota > Metazoa > Chordata > Amphibia > Anura > Dicroglossidae > Nanorana > Nanorana parkeri. Next base: position 353,316 of record NW_017306321.1, on the reverse strand, counting down.
AAATATTATGTCAAATAAAATTTTAAAAAACATCATAACATCAGATTGATTAATGTGACTTTTCAGAAGTATCAGATTCTCTCCTCTTAGTCATCTTAGAAAAATCTTCTAACTCCCTTAAAATGTTTCTGCCCTATAAACCTTTAGGATTGTGCTCTAGGCCTGGACTATATTATCCACAGTACATTAAAATGTATGATTCTGATGCTAGGCGCTAACTTTTACAGCCCCATCGGAGACACAACCAGCTGTGAACCTCAACCTTCTTTCCTTCTTCTCCGTACAATCGCAGGCTGTAACTTTCATTGCTGCCTCCGTGGTCCCTTCCAATGAAGTGGAACAATTAATTAAAAACTGAATTATATCATACCAGCAGGAGAAGGGTGTTAATTGAAAAGTAGTTTGTATTGTACATTCACAATGATTCTCAGATTATCTGACATATTAATGGAGTATAAGAATGCTCATCTAAAGGATATTTTACGCATGCCTGCCTAGATGAAACCACCTTAAAGAATCATTAATGCCTGAGTGTGCTGGAAAAATATATGCTGGTATTATTCTTCTGAGAGAAGGTTATTTGTTTAAAGGAGCTATGGTGTTTCTTCTCATTTAAAGGAAACTCTGCACTCTTGCAGATCTATATATAGCGATATAGCGATCTATCTATCTATCTATCTATCTATCTATCTATCTATCTATCTATCTATCTATCTATCTATCTATCTATCTATCTATCTATCTATCTATTATAAAACAATTACAACACTTTGTTAAACTTTTAAAATCTATGTGTGCTTGTTACATATGCAGGCTCTGCAATATTCATACCATACCCTTAAGGTCTGGTAGGAATTCTAAGGGGGAACCCCAATGCCAAAAAAATAAAAAACAAACGAACGTGGGGTCCACCCTAAAATCCCATACCAGACCCTTATCCGGGCCTGCAGCCCTCGGCATTGGGAGGTTGCTTTTCCCGGAAGGGACCCCCTGGAAAAGCATCTTGACCCTATGCCGATGGGGACAAGGGCCTCTTCCCCACAACTCTGACCCGGTGGTTGTGTAGGTCTGCGGGCACGGGGGCTCATCTGGGTACCCCCCTTCATAACGGGGGCACCCTAATGCCGCCCCGTCTTGTGAATGAGTTAGGGGTACTTGTACTTCTACTCATTCACTAAAGAGTGAAATAAAATGAAAAGTAACACACAACACCTTAGAAAATATTCCTTTAATTGAACAAAAAACCCAATACAAGTTTTTGACAATTCCTTTATTTCAAAAAATGCCACACAAAGTAATTTCCCAATGCAGAGAGCATGTGGCCTGGTATGGTGGAGGGAGGCGCTCGCTTGCAACAACAGTGCGTTGAGAGCTTCATGGAATGGGTTTCCATGGCTGAGCAGCTGCATCCAAGCCTTACATCACCAAGTGCAATGCAAAGCGTCGGATGCAGTGGTGTAAAGCACGCCGCTACTACACTCTAGAGAAGTGGAGACGTGTTCTCTGGAGTGACGAATCACGCTTCTCTGTCTGGCAATTCGATGGGCGTTTCTGGGTTTGGCGGTTGCCAGGAGAATAGTACTTGCCTGACTGCATTGTCCCAAGTGTAAAGTTTGGTAGAGGGAGGGGATTATGGTGTGGGGTTGTTTTTCAGGGGTTGGGCTTGGCCCCTTAGTTCCAGTGAAGGGAACTCTTAAGGCATCAGCATACCAAGACATTTTGGACAATTTCATGCTCCCAACTTTGAGGGAACAGTTTGGGGATGGTTCCTGTTCCAACATGACTGCGCACCAGTGCACAAAGCAAGGTCCATAAAGACATGGATGAGCGAGTTTGGGGTGGAGGAACTTGACCGGCCTGCACAGAGTCCTGACCCCAACACGATAGAACACCTTTGGGATGAATTAGAGCGCAGACTGCGAGCCCGGCCTTCTCATCCGACATCAGTACCTGACCTCATAAATGGTCAAACATTCCCATAGACACACTCCTAAACCTTGTGGACGCCTTCCCAGAAGAGTTGAAGCTCTTATAGCTGCAAAGGACGGGCCAACTCAATATTGAATCCTACGGACTAAGACTGGGATGACATTAAAGTTCATGTGCGTGTAAAGGCAGATGTCCCAATACTTTTGGCAATCTAGTGTATGTATATATGTGTGTACATGTTCAAATTACAAGTACATGTATATGAATTTCAAATACTTTGTATGTAATCAAATGTTTTTAACCATTGTAAAATAAATTATAGTTTTAACAGCAAGACATGTCTAAGATCATAGCTTTTAAAAATTTAACGAAGTGCTGTAATTGTTTATGAGAGAGAGAGAGAGAGAGAGAGAGCTAAATCTTTGTATTGATTTATTTCTATGGTTGAATTGTGATATATTATAGGTATATGTGTGTATTGTTCTATACGCTGAGTGATGTTCTTTCCTCTCTGTGTATTGCAGAGTGTCCTGTCCCCAGGGGCGGCCTCTTCGGAGATGACGCTCATTATTCTCGTTCTTGATTAATGAGCAGCTGGCAGGTGAGCTTTGTTTTTAGGGTTTGATGCACCACAGATTGTTCTGTAAGTCAGTCCGCATCCACTTGTCAGTGAGGACATGTATGAATTTGAAAGGTGTCATTTATGGCTCACATGGTTTACCTTTTCTATAGTGGAGCTCTGTCTTAAAGGATAAGTGCACTTTAAGACAAAGTCCACTTATCCTTTTAGCCCTCCTTCCCCTGACTGAATCTAACCATCCTTCACCCTCCAGAGATGGGGACTTACTTTGCTCCATCAGCTGTAGCATCTGGTGATTGTTTACATCCAGTGCCATAGGTCTCTGTCGCCTGGCTGTGCCTGCTCATTACAGCCTCATTACAACCTCTATGGGGATGTCTCTAGTTGTGTTCATGTTCTAAAAATATATATATATGTATTGCTTTGCAATTTTACATAATGACAGTTATTGACAAATAACAAACCATAGCAGTAATGTAAAAATTGATGTGGTCCATGTGAAAGCTGAAAATGTTTTTTTTTTCAGGTTCCCCAATCTAAATAATTTTTTACATTTCTATTTATATATATGTATAATTTGTATTTATTACAGGTATTTATATGGCGCTGACAATTTTACGCATACTGCACATCCACATCAGTCCCTGCCCTCAAGGAGCTTTCCGTCTAAGGTCCCTACCTCACATACATACAGGGCCAAATTAAACAGGAGACAATTAACCTTCCAGCATGTCTTTTGAGCATGGGAGAAAAACGGAGCACCCGGAGGAAACCCACGCAAGGACATGGAGAACATGCAAACGTATACACTGAATGGCCAGATTATTATGACCACCCCATCAGTACTTCGTTGGGCCACCTCGTGACTCCACGAGATGTTGAAAGGTGATGCGAGGAATCTGACACTGCACTGTTGCCCTTCCGTTGTCTTGTACCAGTCTTGCCACTCTCCTTTCTGCCCTAACATTGACTAGTTGCTGACGGCCACAATTCGCACGTTCAGACCCAGATTTTCGGCTGACAGTCCAGTCTTTAAACACTTTAACAACAGCTGCTCTTGAACATTTAACAAATTCTGCTGTTTTGCTGATACTCGCTCCATGGTTTGAGCGCCAACAATCATCCCACGTTCAAGGGCTGTTAAATCGAGTTGTTTCCCCGTATCTTCAGAAAAAAAATCACTTCTACTGTCGTTGTAAACAACCTGCTTCCCTATTTATAATGGTCTGGCCCTCTAGCAACTTCAGCACAAAATTATAGCTAATTATAGCTAATTTGCCTACAAATGTCATGTGGTCATAATAATCTGGCCAACCTTCTTGTCTTGCATTGTTTTATGATTGTTCTGTCTCTCTTTTTTTTTGTAAGACACTGCGTAACCTGATAGCACTATATAAATCCCGAAAAATAATAACAATAATTATAATCATAATAATATTTTTTTAAATGGAGCTGCATGTGATCACTATGTTGCCATGACTAGGAGTCACTTTTATTGGTTCCCAGTCCGTAGTGGAGACCAGAACTGTCAGTGACAGCCCAGTCTGACGGTTAGCAACTGCGCACAGTTTCCCTCAGCATGGTGCATTGCGCTGGAGAACATTAATCTAGAGATTGAGGACCGAAAGCAGTTACAGGAAAGTATTATTGAGGGAAGTATGTAGGCTGCCATTGCTGACTTTTTGGGAGCACTAGTTCACAGAGTCTGTCTCTGGATTCAATACTTTAAATATCAGTTGAGGAAGCATGCAGCAAGTGGACTATGCTTGTGGCTTTTTAGCTTCCTCTGGATCAAACAAGTTTGACTAGACCAGGGGTGGGTAACTCTGGCCCTCCAGCTGTGCTTTAACTACAAATCCCAACATGGTACTGCCTCTGGAAGTCATACCTGTAACTGTCAGTCTTGCAATGCCTCATGGGACTTGTAGTTCCACAACAGCTGGAGAGCCGGAGTTACCCACCCGTGGGCTAGATGGACCTGTGTCTCTATTCAACTTTATCTACTATGTAACTTCTAATCTGCATACTTGCCCCAGTTGTGTGGCTCTAGGACGCACCGATACCATCGGATCAGCATGACAGCCGGGCGACTGGCCTACGAATTCCTTTCGGTGCCTCTTCCTTAAGGTGCCCATACACCTTACAATTATCGGCCGATTCTCGTTTGCGATCGTGTTTTTATCCGATATTCATAGCTTGATGGGCAGTGTACAACTGAAAATATTGTACAATCGTACGACTTTTGACTTTCCGGCAGGTTAGAAAACTTTGGTCGATCGTACGATTTTCGCAAGGTTGGTGGCGTTTACGTACGTCAAAATTCGTACGATTAACACTGCTCATGTGCAAACGAAAATACGTGCGGTCGATTAACGAAATTCATCCAGGTGTTTTTTTAACTACAGATGATTGAACCTTGCGATCATCGGGGCAGGATGGGGCCGCCGTACAAAAATCGTAGGATGGCTCGATCATCGGACGAAAAGTTTAGTCCGATGATCGTAAGGTGTATGGGCAGCTTTATAAAGAACTTTCACGCACTAAGTCACCGACATTGTCCACAAACTTCCGTTGACAAAATTATTCTGCGCTCTTCTGAAGCTCTTGCAAAAGACTCTGTTTTTTGGCTGAGCGTCTGCATAAATCTCGGCATTACACCGGCATCTAATTCAAGTCGTCGTCTTCTTCTGTGAAACGCGGAGTGGAATAAATAAATAATTAAGAGGAGGAATGAAAATTAAAAATAACAGCGCAGCTTGTGAATTCACAAATGTGCCATTTTTTTAATAACTTTATCTGTAAGTGTCTGATATTTGGAGGGGAGAAGAAGACACATTAGGAATAACGGATGCTCTCTGAGGTACTGAGGTATTATGGGATGGGGAGGGGGGGAAGGAAGCCTGAATGTGAAATAGGAGGGGGGAGGAGGGGGAGGATTAGTTTAGGTTCAGAAAACGGGTGTCACTCAGCACCGCTAACAAGGATTTCAGCGCACATCTAACTACACTGGCACGTTGACAATCCCGTAGTATCTGCGCTCTGCTGCTTCCCGTCCTGCCAGCTTTCCTCTCTGACCTTTCCCAGGATTACCGTGTGCAAGGAGAACACGATAAGGGCGGCCAATGGACTTACATTTTATAGAACGCAGTATTACTTTAACGTCGATGTCAACCCAGTCACACAAATATCATATAGCCTTTAACACATTCATGTCGTTTCCAAAAGTCAATTTTCAATCTTTTTTTAAATCAGAAGCTTTGATTCAAGCAATGGCTGGTCCTAAATCAGCCGTGGCCTGTCTTGGGGTGACAACACTCCTGTCTTCCCATTGTACTCCTGAGTTGTCACCCTGTTATCTCTGCTGCAGCGATGGAATGTCACTCGGTGTCTTCTCTAGACATGCGATTCGTTTCGCTCCGAATCCAGATTTGGAAAACATTTTCCGAAATGTGGACACATCCGAATTTTCTAATCCCAATGTATCCGAATGTGTCCAAATCCGAATTTCTGTTTACGAATTTCAGATCCAGTCCGAATTACTTTCAAAAACGAAACTGAATCGGACATGTGACTTTTCTGGGCAATCAGATGTGTTTTTCGGTTTAATGCATCCGAATGGGTCTGAATACGAATTTTTGATATGGCAACATGGGAGCCATATGCAGTATATACATATAATACTAAAGCTGAGACTCCCAGAACCGAATGGCATCCGGGTCTGGGAACCATCAGCTTTAGTAATATATGTATATGGCTCCCACACCCGAAAGGCATTCGGGAGCTCCCAAATGCAATTTGGAAATTCGGATCCCGAATGCCATTCGGGTCTTGGAGGTTGAGCTTTAGTATTAATATCTGTAGATGGTTTTCTGTTTTACTCACAACGAATATTCGTAAACTCATCTGCAACTGATGAAATTCAGATTTTGTCCGAATCCCAAACCCGAGCTAAATTGAATTTCGGATTCGAATCCCGAAATAACGAAAGATCCAAACCAAAATTTTTCCGCAGCTTACATGTCTAGTCTTCACTTGTTTTAGACAGAATAGAACGTGATGACACAGGGACCTTAGGCCAGTGGCGTAGCGTGATTTGTCAGCACCTGGGACAAGGCAAGTATTGTGTCCTCCTAGTTCAAATGCACTGGCAGCTGGATCAGCTCTGTGTCCCCTCCTATCCCTGCTGCATCTGCCGATAAAGGTGAGGGAGAGCAGCAGGGATTGGAGGGGACACAGACCACAGCATGCAGCTGGCTCCCATTGGTGAGGAGAGAGCTGCAGAGCTTCCAACCCAAGCCCGGGCTCCCCTGATGACCCGATGGGGCCCAGTATGGGAGGGCCGGCTGCCCGCAGCGCCCCTAAAAATGTTGCATCCAGGGCAACTGCCACCCTGGCTCCCCACCACGCTATTCCCCTGCCTGAGAACGCTGCAGCGGAGGGGGGGGGCTCCAGGTACCGATCTAAGAGCCAGGATCGGGTGAGTATACCTTTCTTTTATATCCCTACACCAAAACGAGCACTTAACCCTCACAGTGCAAGGGTTGCCCCACTGCAAGGCTTAAAAAAATCCCAGGAGTTCTTTCTTAACTCAATGCAAAATGCTAAATCCACATATCAAGCACTTAATCGAGCTGTGAAACCCACAGAGGATTTGTATTTCTGGCTATCCAGTCCTGAGATTTACACAGCTCTGTCACTTGGCCCAGCTAGGAGAATGGGTTTGTTCACACCAGCCCAATGCAGTCCCAATGCATAGGCAAGGAAATTGTTCCTTTGCTTCAGTTCATGCCAACATGATGCGTAGATGCGCTCTGAAAAAAATGAATTTATGCACGGTGCATTTTGATGCGCTATAACGCATCCGTGCATAGAGTAAAATCAGCTGTCTAGTTTAATAAAGTTTTTTTTATAAAAAAAGCAAGCCCTGTGTCTTCCCACAGGACAAATCAAAACAAATGGGCGGAGTCACGGCCGGCTGCGCCCAGTTGTTGTTATTTAATGACAGCCCAGGGTCCTCAAATGACCTGAGGACGCTGGTCTGTCATTGCATGACAACTGGGCGGAAACGCCGTAACATCACGGCCAGTTGTCATTTGTCTTCCTGCTTCACCTGTGGCTATGGCTCAGCCGAGCCGAAGCATATGCGTTTGGCTTGGCTGAGCCGCTCGGCTGCCTTTAACTACTGTACGGGCTATTATGAATAGCCCGTATAGCAGCCATTCAGTTCGACTCAACCGAAGGGCTCCAGCGGCCGAAGTGAGCCGAAGGATAATCTGAAGCTACGGCTAGATCCTTTGGCTCATTAGTGAATAACCCCATAAGTGTTAGATTCACAGCTCAGATGCCCACTAGACGGAGCTGTGGAGTATAGGAAATGCCTTTGATCCTCGGCTCCATCTAGTGGCCATAGTGTGCTACAAATGTAAAAATTAGATGTTTGCTGTGTTGTTTGCTCGTTTTATAAGTGCACCTTCTGCACTACTGCGTTCAGCATCAATGTGCATGTTCTGCAACCTGCACATGCTATGCATATGTTGGCGTATGGCCACTAGGTCTGGGCACTGCATCATGGGAGGATGTCACGTGCTTCCACTTGCATGGTATTTTGATCTGCATGTATTTTTAAGGTGTTTTCATGGAAACATTTGCAGTCTGTGTACAATGTTGCTCACTGTAAGGATTCATTTCTTCTGCTTGTTTATGTCTTCTTATGATTATCTCCATTAGGCCGAGACGCAGGAACCCTTCGCCGGGCTCACAGGCACATGTTTTCAATACAAATTTATCTCACTTTCCTTACCATAAAAATGTTCTTCTTTATGACATCTCTGGGCCGGCAGTGATCTACCGAGCATTTGGGAGTCATTAGAGGAGGACGTTGATGGTGATGTGTAAATCAGGGAGCCTGTGTAGTAGAGGGGTCCTGCGATCTTCATACACCAGAGACATGCCACATTCATCTATTGCCACAAACACGCCCTGCTGTTTTACCGTCACCCTTCACTGTGATCGTCATGATTCCATCACATGGGTGTAGCTTAGGAGATAGTTATTGATTATTGAATTATTAATTGTATGGTCTCAGGAGCAGGGCTCTCCTAACCCTCTTGTCTTGATCTGTGTTGTAACTGTTCTGTCTCATTTTATATTGTAACACGCTCTGCAAACAATAATATATTATATTACAATAAAATAATAGTAATCATATAATAATAATAAAAAAATAATAGCGATAATAAAATAACAATAATTACTAATAACAACAACAATAATAATAATAATCATAACAACCATATTGATGATAATAATAATAACAATAATGTCGGACGGCTTTCACCTGTGGAAGCCTGTGGATTCCTAGCAACCGATGATCCTCGGACGTCTTGTGGCTCCCTGTTACCTTCACTGACGAGATCACTTCTACTGTTTAACCCTTTCTGCTCCTCAGAGTCGTGAGTACCACCTGCACAGTAATGGCAAATCATAAGTGCAGAGGCGTTGGTACTGGTGGGCCTGGCCAGCATACGCTACACCGACAGTACCAGGGGTCCTTGTAGTGTACAGTTTTAGGGGCTTGATGCCTACTACCCTGTAAAAGCTGCCCGACAGCCCCATCGAGTTAAATTGTATTTATATGTAGCCCCGGTGGCGTCCCGAGGCTGGGTGTCACCCCGCCATGACGTCATCGCGCATGCGCGTCGACCTTATTGATACCTGCCGTTGGCCATCTTGGTAATGGACACCGGCAGCGAGAGGAAGGGACAGTCTCCCGGCAGGATAAGGTATGCCGCATGGTCCCCTCCTCTCCACCGAGACTGTCAGGCTCTCGGGTCATGACCGAGCGCCCGACTTTTCAGAGGGGGCAACACCAAAATGACTACCAGTCATTTTGGTGTCACCTGGGTTCAGGTTGCACCCCCCACCTTTTGACGTCACTGATACAGCCAACAGTTTATGCAGTGCTTGTGTATTTTTACCAAAAAATTGCCGCGAGGCGCTACAGTGTTCGGGTTTGGCTTGAAGAGAAGGTGGCAACCCTAGTGCTTAACATTGTGCACATCAATCCTTGCCCTCAAGGAGCTTACAACCTAAGGTCCCTATCTCACATGCAGCATGTCTTTGGAGCGTGGGAGGAACTGTACACAAACACAGGGAGAACATGCAAACTGCATGCAAAAAGTGTCCTGACTGGGATTTGAAGAGACCCTAGTGCTGCAAGGCACATATGCTAACCACTAAGCCACTATGCTGCCTGGTTCAGAGTGGGGTGCCTCAAGATAAGAAACTGGTAGGATCACAAAATGCAAAAATAGAAGATAAGGGGACCTTTAGATGCATGCATGTGCACAGAGGCACTTTTATTGTGGTGTTAGGCATGCGTCATTGTCATGCATCAGCGTGCATTTCCTTTGTGAGCCAACATTCTTTATTGATACGCATTGACGTACATGTGTTTTGAATTTAGGATGTGCAGTGGATAGAGATGACAGCTGTGGGCTTGTTCATGCCTGTTGCCAATGCATCAAAAGTTTAGCTACACTGGAAATGTTTATCTGTAACCCAAAGCTTGTATATGAAAAACGTTTACATTTTAAAACAAAAGCTTTAATTAAAAGTGACAAAAAAATATATAGTTTCCCTTTTAATTGCAAAGCCGCATGCTTACTGAGAACTGATTGGTCTGTATAGTTACTACCGTGGCTAGCAATTAAAAAACAAAAAATACATTCTAATTATGCCGCAGTAAAGCATCTTTTATACCCTGATGGAGTTTAAGGAAAGTTCCAGGAAATCATGATGCTGAAAAAAACATATCTGCAAGCTGGCTCAACTGTCAAAGGATTTACCATCCTGTCCAGCCGATCTTGTTATCCAGGCAACCGGCACAGCTCAGTTTGTGATTTTTTTCAGTAACATACAACTGTGGGTTGGACAATAAGAGAGCCTTCTATTCCTGCTGTCATGTTCACTGAGTTAGGGTGCCCACACACCTTACGATAATCACGGGAAATCCCGTGCGATTATCGTAAGGTGTGTGGAAGCCGTGCGACCTCTACTACTGTAAGGTCGCACGACTTTTAACTTACGAACATGTTTGAAAACCCGCCGAGCATCGTACGATGGTCGGCGGGTGTGTAGCATGTTCGTGAGATAAAAGCCGAACGGGCCGGTGTGCGCAAGTGCACACTGCCCGTTCTGCATTGCGGTCATCGGAAGCCCACCCCTCAGAGGGCGTGGCTTGCGATCATCGCAAGTACGATCTGCCTATGCAAGATAGGCAGATCGTACGTTTTTTTTAAGTACCTTACAACCATCGCAAGACATAAGTCTTGCGATGGTTGTAAGGTGTGTGACCAGCATTAGACTGACAGCACAGCAAACACAATACAGTCCTTATCAACGCTACTTCCACTTCCTGTCCTAAATCAATGTCCAGCTGCACAGAAGGGCTTGAGAAGGCCAATCAGGTACCTAAACTTGAAGCATTTATAAATACATCTCATGCAATTGTAGGATTTTATCATCTGCCTTCCTTTAAACTGAAATGAACGTTATTTTAAATAAAAGTTGTTTCAAACCCCGACGAAATTGCGTACAATGGACGCTGCTCCTTGATGTTTTAGGCCTTGTTCACACCAGATGCAGTGCGTTCCGGCCCGATTCTGGTCAGAACATACTGCCTCGCATTGCGTCCGGCTCACTTATTTTGTGGGGCAGGAGGGGGCATGGCGGTCCATTGAAGTGAATGGCACCGTAGCCACGCCCCCCGGCCACAATGCGATCAGCCGCACGGGATCGTAAGGCACATTATGCCTGCGTTCCAAACCGATCAAAATAGTGCTGGCATCATCTTGATATGGTGGCGTCATTCATTTTCTTTTTTCAGACTTTTCTTTCCTTTATTTCCCCTGGTCATCCCGCTAGTAACACACTTCCTGTCCCAGGGTGGCAATGCTCAATGTATCTATGGAGAAGCAGTGTTGTCACCCTAGGACAGTGGTAGGCAAACAACAACTAAGGAGTAAAGAGGGACAATGGGATTTGGTTCCAATTAATGGACAGTTTGGGAGGTATGGCCTACGGCAGAGGTAGCTAAATGTTAACCCTCCAACTGTGGTGGGACTACAAATCCCATGAGCATTCACCAGCCAGCATGCAAAGAAAACTTGTCTCACCACTAAGGTTAAAAGCAGAGGTTTGGATACACGTCTTCTGCAGAAAATGGGAAAGCCGCACAGCCGCGCCAAGGCACCTCTATATAGTGCGGCCCTAACTCTAAACTGTGAGAGTCTCCATCTTGGAGCACATGTAGCAAAAGATAAAATTGGGTGCAGGTTTTTCAGGAGGAAGCCCCATCCCCTTAAAGGCACAGGGACGCACAGGGGATCCCGCACATCACAACGGCAGCTGAGACCCCCCATGCGTCACTGCACCAAATCAGTCAAGCAAAACAAATGGCAAACGCACTCATCAATTTGTTACCAGCTTTACAGCAAGGTGCCTAATACAGTACAGCAGCAAAAAGTTTCCCAGCACACTCACCAGCCAGCATGAAAAAAAAAAACTTGTCTCACCGATAAGGTTAAAAACAGAGGTTTGGATACACATCTTCTTCAGAAAATGTGAAAGCTGCACAGCCGCGCCAAGGCACCTAACTCTAGTGCGGTCCTAACTCTAAACTATGAGAGTCTCCATCTTGGATCACATTTGGCTAAAAAGGAAATTTTTTGCAGATTTGTTAGGAGGAAGCCCTCCAGGTTTTTTTTTGCATGCTGGCTGGTGAGTGTTTTGGGAAACTTTTTGCTGTTGTACTGTATAAAGCCCTTCCATGTGCACCTTGCTTAAAGCTGGTAACAAATTGATGAGTGTGTTTGCTATTTGTTTTGCTTTACAAATCCCATGAGGTATTGCAAGACTCTGACGGCAAATGTTCTGCCGAACTTGTCCCCACAGCTGTTCTGTATGAAAATGGTTTATTAATCAACCCCTATGATTAATTTGTGTATCTAAAATTTGTATTATATATTTCTGGTGGACATAGAATTTTATTGGATGCACTGTTTTAATAAACCTCCTTTTTTCTATCAATATTATACACTGATAAATGTACCGATTTGTAAAACACAATGAATGCAGCATCACTCTCTGATGGATTCCCCTGTGAGCCCAGGCTGGAGTGATCTTGTGCCACACGAGGGCGGATCCCTGGCAGCCTGGGTTCACAGGAAATTAGCTGAATAAAGCCGGCTGCCACTCAATCTGGAAGAGTTATAGTGTAGTATTGTGTGTAGTGTAGTACACTTATAGTGTAGTATTGTGAGAAATCATTCGGGGTGTTGTAGATCAAGGCCGTCCCTATAATGAGACAGCCTGAAGTGGTTGCCGCAGGCAGCATTTCACTTGGTCACCTAAGGGAGCGGCAGGTAGCTAAAAGCTAGCAAGCTGTGAGGCTCTGGCAGGTATCCCGCCCAGCTCATTGACGTCACCGGTTGCCAGGAGCTGAGCAGCACCCACCCACCATCCCCTCTGGTAACGTCCACCAGCACACCAGCTCCAACCCCCCGGTAACATTCATCACTTGCCCCCTGTCCCACTCCACATTAATGTACACCACAACAGCAATACCACCCACACAGGCCTCAAACAACGATAAGTCTAGGGACACCCTGGGCTAGATAATAGATGGTTGGAGTATGGTAGATTTTCTAGACACGCCTTGCGACATACTTAGACACACCACTATTATAAAACATACTTCTGGCAATTGTATGTGCTTACATCTATATAAATCTCCTTTTTTATTTCTTATCTGTTTATTTATGTTTTTCTTCACATTTACATGCAGACCAAGTTGTCCAGCAAAAGTGACAGTAATTTGGGACAAATTATACCACTGCTAGGGGACTAGCAAATGGTTTAACCCTTTCGCTGCCAGGGCGTTTTTTCCACACATTTTAGACCTGAAAATGACTCCCCTCCGCCCCGAAAGTTATATATTTTCTGAAAGCAGAGACTCTGTAGAATAAAATGGTGTCAGTTGCAAATGTCACATGATTAGTGCAACAGTTGATCCAACCCAGTTTTCAGTAAAGCCCCTTTCACACTGGCATTCCAATCAGGTCTGCCTGTCAGTTCTTCAGGCTGATCTGATTGGAAGCCAGATGTTAGCCTATAGGCAGTCGGATCTAAACGAATGTGCGTCCGTTCATATCTGGTTACCCCCAGCTCTGGAAAAACAAACTGATAAGAGTTTAGGAGACATCCATTCCAATCAGCAGAGGATCCGTGCATGAATCATGAAAGGGGCCTACATTTTAGTGCACACTAACACCGTATGAACTACTATTTTTTTAAGAATACAAGTTAAAAGATGAGTGCGCCAAGTAAACCGATCTGAAGCGTCATGCTTCAAAACTGCGTGCACCCGTGAAATGCAAATCATTTCGGTACTCCAAACTGTCCACAGGTAATGCTTTAAAGGCTTGTATGGGTCATCTATTTAGAGTTAACTGTGAAAATGGCTCTAAAATGATTGCGCGATCTAGCGTTTGCAGAGATACCAAGTGATTGGGCCACTTTACAGGCACACTAAACACTTCTACCTGAAAGCCAAAAATTACGGAGCGTAAACACAGCCAGCTGATATAGTACCCAGGAGTCTGTTTACATCTCCTCATTGCTACAGGACTAGTACTTGCGTCCATGCAGTGAAATGATTAAAGGTCACATTCATTTGTGCTTTTTATATCTGCCTGGAGTTTAGCTTTAACAAATAGGGTTGTCTACAATATCTACCTCCTTTAACACTATGAGAAGCAAAAGTCCAATTTGATTAGGATATTGCAATTTCATCATGGAATGTCTCCAAACCAGCAGTAGGCACAATTGAGTCAGTCACTCCCCTATTCACCCAAAGAGGAGAGTACTTGATCAATTATATCAAAACATAAAATAAAAATGTGTAAGGGAGGCATCTCCAACTGCATTGGCAGAATTCCAGCCCCAGACTTGCAAGGTACTTCCACCATGCTTCACTGTTGCTGCAGACATTCATTGTACCGCAGACAAACTGCCTCCTGCCACAGCCAAATATTTCACATCAGTCCAGAGCACCTGCTGCCATTTTTCTGCGGCCTTGTGGCCAAAAAGCCATACCTCTGACAAGAAACCAAGGCTATGCGACTCAACTATGCACAAAAACATAGGAACTCGGCTGCAGACCAATGTCAGCAGGTGCTCTTGACTGATGAGTCAAAATGTTAAAATATTTGGCTGTGGCAGGAGGCAGTTTGTTAGCCAACGGGCTGGAGAGCGGTACAATAATGTGTCTGCAGCAACAGTGAAGCATGGTGGAGGTTCCTTGCAAGTCTGGGGCTGCATTTGGTCAGGAGCAGGATGAAGAGTCCTCAATGCTGACAAATAAAAGCAAATACTTATCCATCATGCCATACAATCAGGGAGGCGTGTTATTGGCCCCAAATTTATTCTGCAGCAGGACAACGACTCCAAACATACACCTTGCTTCACTGTTGCTGTCTCCGCAGCAACAGTGAAGCATGGTGGAGGTTCCTTGCAAGTCTGGGGCTGCATTTGGTCAGGATCAGGATGAAGAGTCCTCAATGCTGAGAAATACAAGCAAATACTTATCCATCATGCCATACCATCAGGGAGGCGTGTTATTAGCCCCAAATGTATTCTGCAGCAGGACAACGACTCCAAACATACAGCCAATGTCATTAAGAACTATCCTCAGCGTAAAGAGGAACAAGGAGTCCTGGATGTGATGGTTTGGCCCCACAGTGCCCTGATTTCCACATCTTTGAGTCTATCTGGGATTACATGAGGAGACAGAAGGATTTGAGGCAGCCTACATCCACAGGAGATCTGTGGTTAGTTCTCCAAGATGTTTGGAACAACCTACCTGCCGAGATTTGTATCCACAGGATGTGAAACTGGCACTATTTACAGAAAGTCAATGATTCTATCGCAGTGTTAAAATCCTCTGTAAAACATGGTGATACAGGTGATCATATGGTGGACGATGTTTCTTCAAAGCTTAGATCTAAAACAAAGGGACCTCCCACTAAAAAAACAACACATGAAGTATCCGGGTCTGTATTACCACAAGATTCAGGTCGGGAATGGGATAAACCATATATTGTTTTCCTGTGGGCACAATTAAACATCTGAGTATACTGCACTCTGTGTGTCAAGTAAAGACAAAACAGGTGCTCAGGAGTGCAGTAGAGCTGCAGCTAACGATTATTTTCAAAATCGATGATCTGAACAGCGGCACGTTCGAACCCATAGCAACCCAGGCAGCCCGCACGGCATCATGGGGGTGTCCTGGCCGGGCCCCCCTGTGCCCGGGCCCCATAGCGGCCGCCTGGGTCGCTATGGCCATTGTTACGCCACTGCACGACATAAGCACTTTTATCAAACGCGAACTGTTAGTAAAAAAGTTAATTTTAGTGCCCAAAAACACAAAATAATACCCCCAAAAATATTAAAGGTGAGGTTACGATGAGTAAATAGATACCCAACATGCCCAGGTTAAAAATTATGTGTGTCCCCAAAATTTTCCATAGGCAACGCTTTAAAAGCCCATACAGATCATTAGCTTAGAGCAGTGGAGGCGAACCTTGGCACTACAGCTGTTTTGGAACTACAAGTCCCATGAGGCATTGCAAGGCTCTGACAGCCACAGACATAACTGCCAGAGGCAGATGCATGTTGGGTTTTGTAGTTTTGGCATAGCTGGAGTGCCAAGGTTCGCCACCACTGGCTTAGAGATACCCATGGTCCTAGAACTACTGCTCCCACTGGTGCATGCGGTGATACCCAACATGTGTAGCGCGATCATCGGTTTTTTATAGGCACACCCCGCGTGTTTTTAATGGCAATATGCACGCACTTGTTGGGGTGGGGGGTCTAAATTTTTACATTTATTTAATTAAACTTATTAATTATTTTTTTAATTTTTTACTCAATTGCTGGTAACTAATCCAAGTTACTTAATTGGCTTATTACCATACTATAGCAAATCCCCACAGGCACCAGGATGGCTGAGTGGTTAAGGTGTTCGACTTAAGTTCTAATGGATGTATGTCCTTGTGGGTTCAAACCCCACTCCTGGTAATTGCTATGTTTTCATGAGTTGCAAATGGGCCGGCTTTTATTCCCACCAATGGATTTGTATTTCTGTCTGTCCAGTCCATAGATTAACATAGCCCTGCACAGCCAGTCATTTGAAACCCAAATCTCTGTTACTGTTATAGACTGTAGAAGGCTTAGATTGGTGTTCCCTCTCCAGCTTGCTGATTGGACAGTGAAGTAGCAGCAAGAGACACTGTGATTCTTCTTCTTTCTCTTCCTATTAGCATGTTCCATGTCAACACATTTGCATGCATGACACCTGATTGGCTCCCAGTGCTGCCCTCCCCTTTCAGTCTAAGTGCTGCCAAATAAGGGGTTGCAAAACGCTGATCCATGCTAAATTCAGGTATTGACACTAGTTGCATAAAAACACACTTTAATGAATATAGAGCTAATATTAATTTCTGTTTTGTTTATACCGGCTTGGTGTAAGGCTTTAAAACCTAACTCCTGGATAGCCTGATCATGTGACTTCCTGTTGTATACAAAATGTCAATACAACACTTGAACAAACGTTCACACAATTTTTAAAAATGCCTTGTGACATGCTTGCCAACACCCGGGCATGCCCATGTGAAGGGTCCGCTATTATAAAATGTGCTGTATACTGATGACTGAATGGGCTTAACACATCTGATGATAGAATTTACTGTATGAATTCTTTTTTTTTTAAATTTCCCATGTATTTATTTATATTTCTCTTCACATTTACTTGTAGTCAAAGCTGTCCCTCAAAAGGGACAATAATTTGCGACAAACTATAACTCAACTGGGGGACTATCAAATGGTTCAAAAGGCCAGTCAAACTATTGAGTTGTGGTAATGGTCAGTAAAATACGCTGCAACACCTACAGGTCATGGTAAAGTAGTCAGAGCTCCATCCACTATGAGATCATGTCCTCATAGTATTCCTTCTAGAGGTTTTCTCACATGGCATGCAATTAATAACAGGAAGCAATATGGTATACTACAGCAATAGTAAGATTTTACCATTCATGTATCACCCTGTCTTCTTTAACAGACTTATACTGAGGTGGTTTACAGTTTTGTATTATTTGTTTTAGATTACTTATGTTCTACTTACCTTGTGCTCTATGCTTTCATGCTTTACCTACTTAGCTGGATGAAGGGTAATAAGTGCCACAGTGTCAATCACTTTTTTTGTATTTTACTCTCAGTTGTAATATGTTTAGTATGTTGTTTTATTTTTGAAAATGTCATGGCCGCCATTTGTTTATGGTGGCTACCATGACAACTGGTCTTAATATATGCGCTCGGTCTAGCTCCTGTCTCCACACCCTTGATGAAGTCACACCCCTTGACGTAATGTACATAGGGTTGAGTATAGGAGCTGAGCGATTGCACACAGTGTCTGTAGCTTCTTACTAAAAACCTTACTTTTATCTATGATATGTGAGTAGTATCCTTTTTAAATAAAGTTTAGTATCTTTTTAAAACCATATGCACTACGAGTCTCCATTTTTTGTTTGATGCATGGTCCAATTGGATGAAATGACTGCTTTCAACTCCTGAGACTGCAAGAGAGTCTGTACCTGAGAGGAGGAAATCACTGTGAGGTGTTCGGCATCAGGTGCTTCCTCTACCTGGTTTGAATTAGAGGAACAGCGCATAC
Source organism: Nanorana parkeri (assembly GCF_000935625.1). Lineage (NCBI taxonomy): Eukaryota > Metazoa > Chordata > Amphibia > Anura > Dicroglossidae > Nanorana > Nanorana parkeri. The sequence goes on along the minus strand of NW_017306321.1, from coordinate 335,017 downwards.
AGACCCTGGTGGGTCTCTGCCAAAGGTGAGGTGCATTCCACAAGCTTTCTCTGTTGATGGTCATAGGAGACTGAGATTACTTTACATCCACTGTTTTATCTTCTATTTTCTTAATGGACTATTGATGATCCAGGATCATGGACATTTTTGTAACCATTTATTATTTTCACTGCAGTGCATGTTATATACATGAGTTTTTTCTAGTTGTTATTCTTTTCACGTTGCATCACATTGTTTCGCAGCTAATATCTATTGTATTAGATTTTTCATTATGGATATTTTGTAGCAATGTATTTACACTGGGGCGCATGTTATACACATGCGTTTCTTCTTTGATCCACACTTTTTACACATTGTATCACATTATTAGATTCACACTTTTGTAGATTCATTCACACAGCGCGGCTTTCATTATTAATTTTATACTATATATCTGACCACACAGATTTCAGCTACTGCTCAACTTGATTGGAGTAGTGGCGCAAGGTTTCACATTATTCAATAAAAAAAGAGCTTCGCTGACTCTCGAGAGCCATTTAAGTAAACTCAAAAGGTTTTTAAGCTATTTTGAATGCTGAATAAATCACTTACGATGGATTCTGCTCCTTGATATTTATATGTTTTTGTTTCCTGCAGAATCAGCTGGTCGACTGAGAGCTGGCCAGTATATCCTGTTTTAGGGTGATCCCTTTCCCTTGCAGCGCCCTATGGAGTCACCCTTATGTGTGTTAGTAAGCTGATGACTGTAAGTGCTTGGGCAAAAATACTAGGCAATGTATATTTGTTTGATCTGGATTCATTATTGGAAGAAAAAGCTTGAGAATTTAATACTACTTTAAAGCCTACTGCACCCTGCAAAATGCCAAAAACACCTTAATTTAGCCTTCCCCATTGACTCCAATACATTTCACCAAAATGGCGAACTTTCACCAAAAAGTGCCGCTACCTCACCACTTTTACACCATGCTGTATGCAATGTACTCGGCACCAGCCTTTCTCAACGAAGGTGCTCTGGCACACAGGGGTTCTTTAGGGTGTCTGGAAATTTTGTGATGGTAGAACTCTGATGTGTGTGGGGGTGGTGACGTACCTAGTGCTACAGGGATTTATTACCTTGGAAAACTTTGTTTGCTGTCTGTTTTGCCCGTTTATATTTTATCCGGTGAGAGCTTGTCACTATTTGGCTGCTTTGCTCATCCGGACTTCCACCTTGTCTGGATATGCCATCTCCGCCTAACCGGGTCCACCGCCTAACTCTTACGGAACTGTGTGGTGGCGGGGACTGGCAGGGATTACCCCGAAAGGACTATCATTATGATACATGGGTGTCTCTGCTGAAGGTAGTTCTGTGAAGGCAGCAGGATGTCTGTGGTGGGCATTGTTTAGGGCAATGGTTATCTGATTAAGGACAATCATAATCTTTATAGGACTTCAATGTAAAGGGAGGACCCACACTTTCTGTGCGTTTTTGCATTGGGTCCCCTTTTAAAATCCATTACAGTTTAGACTGAGATGCTTTGAGATTTTGCATACTTTTTAAGGTTGCCGTGACTGAAAAAAGGTTGAGAAGCTCTATACTGCAAACTAGTTATACAGTTGTCAAAAAGTAGAGCTGTGGCATTCTTCCCAAAGAACAGGCACACTTTCGCTAATATATTCCTATTAAATTGCAAATAGTAAAATATATCAAGGTAACAAGATGGAAAATTCTGTAAAATAATCGGGAAGCTTTTTTTACTTAACACAAGAGGTGCGAGTCAATAGAAAATCAATTACATACAGACAGTTCTCTGTTAGGCAGAACCCCTCTCTTCTCGTAGTCTGGTCTCTGGTTCCATCATGATAAAAGTCTTATCTTTTGCACCAGAGGCATTACTATAAAGGAAGAACACTCTCTCCTTGGCGCTAATACTAAGTGATGTAATTGCCCTGGGTGCGTGATAATAGCACTCGGTGAGCATTTCCATAAAGGGGGGGGAATGTGTTTTATCGATCCTCGGAGGGGCAATACATATACATTTGACATATTTTAGGCATCAGCCTGTGGAAGATAAAAATAAACAATCTGAGTTAAATATTTTGCTCATGTTCACAGCTTTTCAAGTCAGCATTTGAAATTTAAATGCAGAGGAATAATGAGAGCTTGTAATTTGCCGAAAGGTCTTGCTGTTTTCTTGGAGATAATTTCTGTGGAAGAAAATTCAGAGAGTAACAGTGAGCTTGTAGAATGCTATTTGTACAGCGCTGGCGGTTTTGGCTGCAGGGCAGGTGGACCTGGATGCCTTCCATTGTGTCTACAGACATGAGGACAACCTGTCCCTGCATCCAGGTCCGTGCAACGAAGCATTTATAACTCTCATATATTCTTTCTTTTTGCTGTGCAAGATCACAAAGGTGATCGATTACCTGCAGGAATTATGGTGAAATGGTATTTTTTGTTTTACTGGGAACTGTATTTACAACAATTATAATTCCTATAATTAAAGTCGGTGTAAACCCTAACTGGATGACATTTATTTTGCTAAATACTGTGTATTAGACAACATTTCCGAGTTTTTTTTTTTCCAATTTTAGAAAACGCTTTATTTCACCTTTTCTCATCCTTTGATGCATCCCGATTTTGCTGATCTCCTTCAGCTGCTTTATATCTACATGCACATGCTCCAGCATTGGTTGCACAGCATTACCCTGGACAACCTTTCTGATAGTGACAATGGGAGATCATACCTGAGTATTAGTACAGAGGCCTGCAGCCTCAACCAGGGTTGTAGGATGACAACGGAGAAGACAAGGACAAAAACACTTCAATAGGAAGTGCCTAAACAACGACATTCATGGCGTGATGACATTACTATGTTAAAGCATATAATTTAATTATAACAATATTATTAATAATACTTTAATAATAATATCGATAATAATAATAGTAAAAATAATGATGATGATAATATTCATTATTTATATATTGCCAGTAGCTTAAAGAAGAAAAAAGTTAACCCTTGCAGTGATATCGCGAGAAGTCGCCGGCCAATGGTTTTCAATGGAGCTGTCTTAATGTACAGCTCCATGTCGCCCATGGCAGTCGCAAGTCGCCCCTGCATGACCCTTTTTCCAGCGATGTTGCACGAATTTCCTTTTTTTTTAATGCAGCCCGACGGGAGAGAGAGGGCAGCATCCATGACCTCCAGTATTTAGAAGAGGACAGAAGTTCACCTCCATCCAAACCTGCTCCACTTCCCCTCTGCCATGCTGCCCCAGATGCACTGAATAATGAATATAAGGTAAGATGTGATGTGAAGGGGTGTCCAAGGACCCTGATGTGAAGTGGGTCTTATGATGTTAAGGGGGAACTCTGATATGAAAAGGGGGATTCTCATATGAAAGAAGGGCTCTGATGTAGAGGGGGATTCTAATGGGAAGGGGGCTTCTGATATGAAGGGGGTCTCCTGATGTAAAAGGGTAGACTCTGTTATGAAGGGGGGCTGATGTGAAGGGCGAGACTCTGATGTGAAAGGGTGGGACTTTGACGGGAAGGGGGTTCTGTTTTTTTTTTCCCCCTTATAAACATACCAGACCCCTAGGATAAGAGTCTTGTATACATTTTAGTGAGGAACCAAACTTTTTTTACATTTTAATTTTTTTTACATGTTAGACGGGGGTTCCTCGAGATTTTGCATACTTCTAAAAGGGTGCCATGACTAAAAAACAAAAAGTTAGGAAACGCTGCATTAGAATTATGGAGCACATTAAGAAGAGGCTGTGGGGACTTTCCTGGAGTTTCTCTTTAAACAGTGGCTTGTAAAGAGGGTCAAGAAAAATAGAGCCACACTGCTGCTAAATCCAATAACTTCATAGATTATTCAAAGAATAAGTACATATCCCACCAGATGCAGACTCCACCTCTGATGCGTTTCCCCCCTGATTTGGCTCGACTATAGAAGATTTGAAACTGACGATTGGAGGATATTAATACCAACACACATTAGTTGCATAAATAATCAACTTCCCTTCCCAAAGAGACAATTGCATAGTTATTTAAATACTCAAATACAAATTAATATGACATCTTTTAGGTACAAAATATTAAATTACAACTACAGTATCTCTTTATGACATTGTAAATGTATAAATGTGTAGCTATAATAAAATTACTCCCATCAATATCTATAGCACCAGTAAAAACAATAACCTGTAATAGGCATTGATTGGAAATAACAAAAATTAAAACCAAAATGTATCTCTTGATTATTTTTGAAAATATGATGATACTAATAAAAAGCTCATAATCATTTCTTGTAAAGGATTGTGTACAGCAATCAAGAAAATGCACCGAAAACTCTTCCTGTGTGTATTCTTGATTGCGGTACAGTATTGTGATTATGAGCCTTTTTCCAGAATGATCATCTTTTCAAAAATAATCAAGAGATAATGTATTGCTTTTTTGTTTTTGTTTTTAATGATTGTCTAGTAAAGGTTATTGATTTTA
>NW_017306321.1:329385-329669 GCF_000935625.1 Nanorana parkeri | reverse complement strand
AAGTAGAAATTTTGTACTTAAGTAACTTAATATTGATTTGTATTTGAGCATTTGAATAACTATCCATTATTCTCACTAAAGCCCATTTCCACCTTTTGCAGAGGTATATAAAAAAAAAACATATGCCAGCAATGTACAGCGAGTGAACATGAAGCAGGCATATGCAGCTGAGATATATGAACACAGAAACGTACATCTTTTGTTAGCTTTCCTCTTTATATCCACATGAATATTGCTGCCTCTGTATTGTGCAAGAAATGTGTGTATATATTTCTATGAACTTT
>NW_017306321.1:280279-329099 GCF_000935625.1 Nanorana parkeri | reverse complement strand
CCCCCAACCCCCCTTCCGGACAGTGTATTGTATGTAAAGGCAGAGCTGGTGTTTACTGTAAGACTGATTTTTTTCCTGTGTAGAAAAAAAATGAAGAAAGCCTGCAATGTGAGTCATGAGAATGTGCACATGTATACATCATCACTGCACCTCTTCATTACCACAATAAATGCTAACCACATACTAAGGTGGAAATGGACTTTAAGAAGGTAGATTACTTATCTATCCACCTAATGTGTATTGGTATAAATGTCCCCCAGCCCTCACAGCCTCCATTCCTCTATGACAAGGAGTCCTGCAGAAAATGTACTTATTCCTTGAATAAACTACATAATTATTGGATTAAGCAGCAGTACAGCTCTATTTGTCCTAGTTCAGATCTATTAAGGTTATTTATAGAATATTTTGTTGCACTTCCTGAGGGCCCTGCATTCCATTAGACATGTGCGATTCGTTTTGTTCCGAATCGAAATTCGGACGAAATTTCGGAAATTCGGATGTAGCCGAATTCCGAATTACAGATATAACGAATGCAAACGAATCCGAATTTCCACTTCCGAAATTTGTTAGCGGTAGTCTGGACGAAATTTCGTTTGTTGGACGAAATTTCGCTGCAGCAAAAAGACAGACACATTTTTTATTTATTTTTTGTCTGCAGAAGAGGGGAAAAAAAAGCGTGAGTTTGCCCCAATTCATACCAGACCGTTTAGATCAGGTAGGAATGTTAGGAGGGACCCCCCCAACTTGAAACAAAAAAAAGTGCATGGGGTTCCCCCAAAATCTATACTGGGCCCTTTAGGTCGAGCAGGAATGTCATTTTGTGGCAAATTTTCGTCGGGTTCGGACGGTCGTCGTGCGGCAGGACTGTTTTTATTGCGGCGGGCGTCGTGCATTGTGATTGACGCTGGATTACATTGATGGAGTCACTTTTATTAATTTTTTTAATTAAAGTAATAGTCTTAAATTGTCTCTGGGTTTTTTTCAATTAAAGGATTTTATCAAAAGTCTGGACTTTTTAATAAATATTTGATTTAATCCTTTAGTAAATGGGTAGGGGTACAAGTACCCCTTACTCATTCACAAGGGGGGGGCGGCATCTGGGTGCCCCTTAATTAAAGGGGTACCCCGATGCAAATAAGCCCCCTTGCCCGCAGACCCCCACAACCACCGTGTCAGGGTTGTGGGGAAGAGGCCCTTGTCCCCATCGGCATGGGGACACTCTCCCAATGCCGAGGGCACGTGGCCTGATACATCCCTGCCGGGCCAGTGTTTGGATCAAGGGTCTGGTAGGAATGTTAGGGGGACCCCACGTTTTTTTCTCCTTTTTGGGGGGCTGGGGTTCCCCCTTAAAATTCCTACCAGACCTAAAGGGTCTGGAATCAATTGGTTGGAACCTCATGCTTTTTTTTTTTTTTGTCCGAATCCTGAAAAAAATTTAATTATGGACCTGAATCCCGAAAAACGTAATAACCCAAATTCAGAATCAAAACGAAACAAATGTTTTGCCAGTGCACATGTCTACATTCCATGGCATATTATCCAGAGGGCCTTGCTTTTCAGGGTCTATTTTCCATAGGGTCCTGCTTTCCAGGGTCTATTCCAGAAGGACCTGCTTTCCAGAGTCTATTATGCAGAGGACCATGCTTTCCAGGGTCTATTATCCAAACGACCCTCCTTTCCAGGGTCTATTATACAGCGGGCCCTGCTTTCCAGGGTCTATTATCCAGAGGGCCCTGCTTTCCAGGGTTTCTTATCCATAGATCCCTACTTCCCAAGGTCTATTAGCCATAGAGCCCTGCTTTCCAGGGACTATTATCCTGGGGCCCTGCTTTCCATGGTCTATTATTCTGAGAGCCATGCTTTCTAGGGTCTATTATACTGAGAACCCTGCTTTCCAGAGTCTCTTATCCTAAGGGCTCTTCTTTCCAGGGTCTATTATCCACAGGGTCCTGCTTTCCAGAGTCTAATATCCATAGAGCCCTGCTTTCTATGGTCTATTATCCAGAGAGCCCTGTTTTCCAGGGCCTATTATATACAGGGCCCTGCTTTTTAGGGTCTAATATCCACAGGGCCCAGCTTTCAAGGGTCTATTATTTAAACATATATATTAAGCCCATCGTATAGCAATAAAATAATCTACTTTCATTTTTTTTTTTTTTAATGGAGCTGTGCCATATGTCACTGCTTGAATAATTTCACTGGAAAACCATAACATCCATTATCGGACACAGCCTATAATAAGCATAATTTAATCAGGTGTTTTGCTTCTTCTGCCAAGCACAATGCTGTGACTGCAGACAATCAGTGTACGGTTTTTTTTGTGTTTATTGTAGCTCTTCCATGACTTCAGGCTATTATTTTTGACAAGTGATGTTGCCTCTGTGTTATGTTTTTTTTTTCCTTTCTTTACAAGTATAGATTGATCGGATGCTCTGGATAGTTAAGGATTAGTGGCATGATCCGGTGATGAGCTTAATTTGTTCAGGTGTTGTGTATATCGTGCCAAGCCACCTCAATTGTTCCTGACATTCAGCTGGCTATTATTATCTTGCTGCAGTATTCTTATGGCTACATATACCTTTTTGTTCCAAATTATAGTGTAAATCAATGTCCTCTGCTCACCGTCAGAAAGCTCAGTGGTCCCATTAAAAAGGGCCTTCTAATTTGAAGTGTAGGAAAAAAAAATGTTGTATAGAACTTAATGGCATACAACAATATATTTTTTTATTGCCTTTTGATTATACAGTATGGAGGTAGAGTGGTTATTTGTACAGGGATCTTTGAGTACCAGGTTTCACGGTGACATCTGACAGGGAGTTACTGCATGTTCTTTGAGTGCTTGCATCGGTTTTCTCCAGGCCCTTTTGTTTCCATCCATAGTCTATTCATGATCAATAGGTTTAACTGACCTCTTCCTAAATTGATAGAAGGCTGTTTGATTGTAATTTAATATAAATATGAGTTATTTTATTAAATGTTATTACTGCTTTCTGTTTAATGACCAATGATAGGTCTGCTTTCCACTTCCATTAGGAAAGTAGTTATCTCATTTGTTGGAAGATATTCCAAACAGGGTAAATATCCTGAGACCAGTTAGATGAGCTCAAACAGTTTCCGAGGATAAAGCTGAGAAATTAAAACACAGCTCTGAGTTCATTAGCAGCCTTGGAAATGCTCAAAAGTCCCCATAAATTATCTGAACATGAAAACAGAGGTTCAAGTGAAAAGAGCCCTTGAACAAAGCTGTCTCTGTTCCAGCTTACATCTGTTACCACTGTATAGAATGCCCTCCTATACATATAGTAACATCCTTTTTCCCCAAATAGAGCTAATGGCCTGTTGCCCATTGGACAATCCTTGCAATGGTTGTCTGGCTCTGAACCCCCCTCCAGATCTCTATGTTCTACCCACTGTGTGCTGAAGCACTAAAAACTTTATCTGGATGTACTGTTCAGCATACAGTTCTATGAATCACACACAGCACTATCCATTTGTTACCAAGTTGCTAAAGAAATGGTTATTTTGCCTGCAATAATTATGTGTTAGATTGTGTTAGATGGAACTGTAGAGGGTTATATGTTTGTGTTTATTTTAATCTAATAAACATTTAGAACACGACAAAGGATCCCCAAAACACTATGGATTACCTAAAAAGACAGCACAGAAAATGCAGTTTGCTTTGAGACCCCATTTGTCTGACTGAAACATCAGACTTAGCTGTCTGGTAAGGAATGTGCCACTGCTCTGTTGACTCATTTGGGCTGATTTACTAAAGTCAAATAGGCTGTTCACTTTGCAAGGGAATTTGCACTTTGCAGGGGCAGATTCACGTAGCTTGGTGAATGTGGTAAAGTTTCACTTTGCAAAAAATACCCAATCATGTGCAAGCTTGCTCATGATTGAGGGAAGTGAACATGCCCCATGCCCTCTCTCTTATCCCTGGGCCCCATAGCAGCCTCATTTAACTAAGGAAGAAGAGCTCTGTGGTGGGTCTGGGTTGTGTGGGGATACGTATAGATGTGGGTCTTTTTTCTGAGTGAGAGATAGACCTAGGTCCTTCATGGTTTCTGCAATTACCACATTTTGAGTGGATTGGAATATATAATGTATCTGATAAAAATATCCAAATCACTATTACTGAGAGTTAAAAAATGCCAGGTTTGTTTGTCTACTTCTCTTTCCTTCTTCTACCTTTCTTCTCCTTCCTTCTTCTACCTTTCTTCTCCATTCAACTAAACATCTACTGTCAGGTGAGTCCACAGTAAATGCCAATTGATAAAAGTGCCCCCTGGGTGGTCATTATGGCATGTGTAGGATTGACCATTGACCCTTTTATGTCCTTTTTCTACCTTAAAGGTGAATTATAGGGTGAGTGAAGAACACTCATCCTCATAATTCATGCCGACCTGTGACACAGGTCGGCCCTATTGATCGGGAAGTGAGCGAAGACATGCTGCAGATCGCTGACTTCCCGATCATGTCCCTGCAGAGAGTGGTGACTGTCAGTCACCTCTCCCTGTAGGAATCCCCCCCCCCCCCTCTCCGATCCTCTGGAGGAACAGAGGGGGAGGAAGCAGGCACAGCTGGCTCTGCCTCTAGATAGGGAGAGCCCGCTGTCAATCAGCCAACAGGGTGGATCTCAACAGTATTGTCGGGATCCGTCCCGCCTGCAGCGATCTGAGTATATGGCGGGCAATAGCTCGCTATATACTGAGTTTTGGGTCACGGTCGGAGGTTAGTACAGTATATGTCCTCCTGTGACCCTGAATAGAACTATGGGGAAAAAAGGTTTCCTGATAGTTCTCTTTTAACCCTTTTCAAACTTTTATTGAATGTCTCTGAAAGGGCACACAGACAGTTCAGTGTGCCTGGCCTATATCTCAATTTTCTATCAACAAACACAAATCCATACATAGTTCTACGTACACAGTGATGCCATCTGGCCCAAACTAATATTTTTTTTAAATAAATCCTAATGATAGTAATTGGAATGTTACCAGTGAATACGCTCAGAATTCGTGATGATAAATTCTTCTGTTATCAGGAAGAAAACAGATGTTCCGAAGCATCTACCATGCCAACGCGTTTAATGTTAAGCCAATTTTATTATGCAATTTTTTTCTCCAAGATAATATAAACGATAAAAGGACACCCGTACATCTGAAGATATCAGTGTCATTTATAAGACTTGCTTGTTCGTGTAACTGTCTGTGTGCACCCTGAGGTTCAGCTTTAAACAAGGCCAGTCACATTTTACACAATATCAAAATTCTATTTTTTTCATCTATGTTATTCAAAATTATGTTTTATATTAAATTCCTTTTTATATCTTTTTAATATTAAATTCTCAGTATACGTACTGTTGCATGTCTGAAAAGAAAGATATAAGGCTTAACTTTTAGCCAAACAGCTAAGTACACACAGATAAAGTACATACTGTACTTGAAGGGATATTTACCCAGACCAAAAAGTGTTGTATTTTTTTTTACCTCCCTAGGGGTTGCAGCTCAATACTAGTTCTCAGGCAAAATTTCTAATCGAGACATTTTTTCATGCAAAAACTCCACTGTTATAAGCGACTTAATTGGGTGTAATAGATAGGTCCAACCTGTAAGTAACTTGAAAACCCTGAGCAACCGCTAAGTGGGAGTAAAGGGCTGTAATCGATTTGTAATGGCAGTGCCTCCACTCAACTCTGCCTTGTGGTGTTCAAGTGGGACCCCGGATGAGATAACCTTGTCCCCAGGTGTATTTACTCACATATGTCCTCTTGCAGGAGTAAGTAGATCTAGAGTCCATGGATGCCTTTTAAACTTTTATTGTAGAACTTGGAATAGAAGATGTGGATAGATATGATGGAATACCCAAATGCTGATAATAGAATAGTATCACTTCTTACAAGGCTTTTGATAAGCCAGAAGTGTCTCCATTCCCACAGAGGTTCCAGTGTATACTCTGCTTCCGGAGAAACTGTAGCCTGGAGCAGTGGATGTTCCTGTGGTGACTTCAGTGTCTCCATGACCTCCATGGGATTCCATGAGGGTAGGCCTTGGCCTAGCCCTCAGGCCTGGGAAGCATGCAGGAGTGGCAGGAACAACACTCACCCAGTTCTGAGCATGCTCATGGGTTCTGCTATAGCCAATCCCTTTCACTATGATGTTTACTGCACTGAATGGCTAACACAGAACCACTGTCAGAATGATACTTCTCCAGCACAGCCCTCTGTCACAGCAAAGCCTGGTGGATGAAGCACATAAACGACTCATGAGCACACCTTACTGGCAGAAAGTAATATCTAATTTGCAAACCCGAATAACACTGCTCTATTACAGGAGGTGTTTGGGGGTAGACCCCTACATAGGTCAAATGGAACATACAAACACATGACAATTGTAGGCCATGTGTCCCCCGTTCACCTCCAATAAGGACCTGCTACGCCTACCCCCTCCCTTTAGACTGCCAAACATTTAACACCAAAATAACCAAATAGACCAAGATTGGAGGTAAATGGCCGTAGTGGCCCCTTGAGTACAGAAGTACAATGATAAATACAAACTGACAGATTTCACTTTTAATCAAATAAGGTTGCGGGTCTATGAATGCACCACCACCAACTTTCTCTGTGGATCGCATTGACTAACTGGGCTCCCAGCTGCAATACACAGCCTCGGGGACAACTTACGAACCGACTCTATAAAATAATTGTAGCTCCCCTCCAGTTGACAAAAATCGAGTACTCCATACCAGGGACGGGTCTCCTCCAAAAAGACACTCCAACCAGTACAAAATGAACTGCCTTCACAGACCCCATCCGCAAATCCTTAGAAAAACCCCCAAATAGAAAATAAAACAAACCAAAGCTCAATTCGGGGGCGGCGGAATGGGATGTTCACTCTCCATGTGGTCAGCTCCCAACAAATAAAGACAATTCTCTGCCTCCTCACCCCATAAGTGAAACCCCACCTAGGAAACCTCCTCCACCAATAAGGCATGTTGCGTCTTTCAAACAACTAACCAAAGGTTTAACCCCTTCCTTTCCCTCTCTCCCATGTCCACCCTGTCATGCAGGCCCTGCATTTATTTCTTGTTTTTTTTTCTCTGGGACCAAGTAAAAGCAAACTACGGTCTGTTTCACAGGGCACTCAATTGAGATCCACCTGTCAATTTTTTCAGGCCGTCCTGAATGGAAACTTAATGTTAAGTCTATGGACAGGTGGATGTAAAGGGACAGCTGTCCGTTTATATTCAATTAGCTGCAAATCCCTCTAGGTCTAAAAAAATAAATAAAAAAATGGAAAAGGTTTGGTCCTTTTCAGTTTTTTCTAGGCTAAGCATGGCAGATTAGTGGTAATTGGATGTGTTTACATCTTCCTACCCATAGACTTAACATGGGTCCATTCAGGTCTATGAAGTAAAAAAAGAATGGTCATTTTTGTGACATTCCTCCCATTCCTCCCATTCTGACGCCTGCCAGCAAGTGCCAGTTAAATAAATCTAGGTGCCTTTCAACACCCAGGCAGCTATATTTGGCTGTGCTAGGGACCGTAGCGTAGTGTGGTGTCAGAGCGGCTTTCCTTAATATGCAACTGTAAATGAGTTAATATACATTTTAATTCAGGTTCTCCAGTGATGGGGTGTTAAGCCATTTCTAGGAAAAAAAAAAGATAAGGGGAGACAGAAAAAGTGACATCAAAGGTATCACAAGAAGCAGGGACCACCTGTAAAATTCTACAGCTGTAAATAGAACTATCAGGAATGAAACTATGTTCATAAAACAAAGGGATATAGTGGAGGCATCCTTCACAGCCACCATCCTGCCAACTATGCCAAAACATTGGAGTTCTTATGATGTCATGTACACATATCGCTAAACCATGGGAGTTTTGGAGCCAGGTTGCACCTAATCACACTTACAAACCTTGATTTTGGGGGTTGATTGCATTCTAGCTTAACTGAAGTTAGGTTTGCAAGGGCTTTGCTGCTTGGGTTACTCCAGACACATGGCCTCCTTAGGGGGAGAAAGTATCTTGTCCATCTTTAACACCTCCCAGAATCCCCTTCCCCAGATGTTCAGTGCCCTTGCTCCACCATCGTACTACCATAACTGCCACCTGTCCCTCATTTGGAGGGACTGTTCCTCATTTTAAACCAAATCCCTCTGCCCCTCCTTTTTCCTCAGTTGTTCCTCTTACTTATTTCATGTTTTATTTTGAAAAGCCTAAATAAAGGAAAAGTGATGGGAAAAAAACAATTTTTGGTAAAACCAGTCATTTTTGTACATTGATCCTCGTGGTCCACATTACTGGAGATGGGGTGTGGCCATGTCCTTTACTTACATGCTTGATGCTATAATATGTCCCCTTTTGCATCTCATAAAGTTGGGAATTATGGTACAATTCTTGCTCTAGCCGTTGCCTTCCTTCTACAAAACTATGCAGAATGAGATCTCTGCTCTTCAATCTTAATGCTTCATGATAATCAGTTTAGTTGGTGGGCAAAGTATATAGACAGAACTTCTTAGAGCCCATCTTCCTTTTGCGTGCCGCAAGTTTTAAGTCTGACAAACTCCATTGAAGTTGCTTTAGTTGAACAAAACAAAACTCACAGCAGTGCATATAAAATTAATGTAGTGGGGAATGTAAGTTTCAAACTGCGAACTCACATTTGCCAGTCATGGAGATAACAATGTTACGCCAGACTTTCATTTTTTTCTGGAGTTTCCTCTTTTAAAGGTCATAAGCACTCTGCACCATCAGCCTCCCCTGCAGCAGATCTACAAAGCCTTCTGTTGGGTGTTAGGCCAGAACATCTTACGGATGAACCTACCATGACATTGGCTTCTCTGTATCAAGAGCCTTTATCCAGATAGCAAGGATAACTTGCCACAAACTTGTGTCAGGGTGAAATTGTAATTTTGTTAACTTGCTGCACACATTCCTGGCAAGTTGTAGACATGCAGAACACTTGCAGCACAAGTTCTAGTTGACACTTTTTGAATTTGTAGCAAATTTGCTTGGCAAGTCTACAGCAAGAGTCCTGCAGGTCTTAGCAAGAGCTCTGCAAGCTCGCTGGTCTGGAGACTTGCAATGCAGACTTGCTGTAATCGTGCAACAAAATTGTGAAGCTTGGCAAGTCTGCAAGAGTTTAGCAAGTCATTATCAAACTTGCAGCACAATTACTTGCTATCTGGATCTGGATAGCTCAATCCTTTTCATATCTGAGGGTTTTATTGTGTGTTTCTCGAAGCACACATCCAAGATAAGGAACACCATTATATTTAGAGGTGCCTTTTTATCCCTGAGCGTTGTATTGCTTGTCACTCGTAGTTCGAAAAAGTACATGGGCTTTTTATGGGCAAAATCACACATTTCTGACCCCAAAGACTTAAATGGAAGCGTTTGGAAACGATGTGTAAAGCACATTTGTGCTTAGTGCTATTTTGTGCTTAACAATTGTCTCCTCCTCCTAGTGACTAGCTTTCCAGTGGTTAAAACAAAAATTCTCATGTCTGAAAACACCTGGAAAACGTTATTATTATACAGGTTTTACATTGTACCAAATGTTTGTGCAGCACTTTACAAAATGAAGGGAATCAGTACAGTTACAATACAATTTCAATGCAGGAGGTTCAGGAAGTTCCACTCATAAGTGATTACAATCTAGTGTGGGAGGGGGGGGCAATCAATGCAAAAAGTAATAATTGTGATGGATGAGCTAATGGAAGAAGTAAAAGGACAGTTAATATGTTGAGGTGGGATGAGCTTCCCTGAAGAGATGAGTTTTCAACTATCACCTGAATGTGGACAGAGTATGAGATAGCTGGATTGGTTGTGGTAGTAGGGAGTTCCAGAGGATGGAAAAGTCTGGAAAAGTCGTGGAGGTGGGCATGGGAGTAGGTGACGAGAGCTACTGAGTAGAAGATCTTGAGAGTAGCGAAGTGGATGGCTTTGATAATATTTTGAAATGAGGTTGGTGATGTATCTCAGGGAAGAGTTGTAATTGCTTTGTACGTTATTAGTATTTTGAATTTTATTCTTGGGCAAGTGGGAGCAAGTAAAATGACTGGCAAAGAGGAGTGGTGGGTACTGGACTGTTTGCAAGCATTCATGATAGACTGAAAGGTTGATAGTCTATGTAGTGGTAGGCCACAAGGAGTGAGTTTCAATAGTCAAGGCGAGAGATTACAAGGGAGGGAATTAGAAGCTTTGTGGTGTATTTTGTTAAAAAGGGATGAAATGTACAAACACAGCAAAAAGTTTCCCCAGCACACTCACCAGCCAGCATGCAAAACAAACCTGTCTAACCACTAAGGTTAAAAACAGGGGTTTTAGATACACGTCTTCTGCGGAATATGTGAAAGACGCACTGCCTCGTCAAGGCACCTCTGTGTAGTGCGGTCCTAATTTTAATCTATGAGAGTCTCCATCTTGGAGCACATTTAGCAAAAGATGAAAATTTGACGTGTATCTAAACCCTCTGTTTTTAACCTTTTTTTTTTGCATGCTAGCTGGTGAGTTTGCTGGGAAACTTTTTGCTGTTCTACTGTATAAAGCCCTTCCATGTGCACCTTGCTTTAAAGCCGGTTATGAGTTGATGAGTGCGTTTGCCATTTGTTTTGCTTGAAATGTACAAAAACACACGGCTCGCTCATAATCAAGTGTGAATGGGCTGGTGTAAGGGAGCACTAAGTATTTTCAGCCTTGAAAAGTGAGTGCCTGTACATAAACTTGTATATCTGATTTGAGTGTCTGGTAGAAATGTGCATTGGCAAAAAATGTGTTTCATTTCGTTTTGATTCAGATTTTGTGTTATTTCATATTTCGGGATTCGGGTCCGAAATTCAATTCGTTTCGTGATTTGGATTCGGATGAAATTTGTAAGTAGTAGTCTGGAAGAAATTTCGCTTGTTGGACGAAATTTCGTTGCAGCAAAGTGACATTAGAAAACCTTTTTTTGTTTGCTTTTAGTCTGCAGAAGAGAAAAAAAAATCGTGAGGTTCACCCCCAATTCATACCAGACCCTTTAGGTCTGCTAGGAATGTTAGGAGGGACCCCGCCAAGTTAAAACCCAAAAAAAGTGCGTGCGGTTCCCCCCAAAAGCCATACCAGGCCCTTTTGGTCTGGTATGAATTTTAAGGGGGAACCCCAGCCCCACAAAATGGGAAAAAAATGTGGGATCCCCCTAACCAGACCCTTGATCCGAACACTGGCCCGGCAGGGCAGGAAAGGGGGGGGCGATTGAGCGCCCACGTGCCTTTGGCCTTGGGAGGGTGTTGTGGGGGTCTGCGGCAAGGGGGCTTATTTGCATCGGAGTACCCATTTAATTACCCATTTAATTAATGGGGCACCCAGATGCCGCCCCCTTGTGAATGAGTAGAACAAAAAAAGTTTTTCGTCTAACAAACGAAAATTCGTCCAGACTACCGCTAATGAATTTCGGAGTCGGAGATTCGGATTCGTTTGCATTTCTGTAATTCGGAATTCGGATACATCTGAATCTCCGCATGTCTGAAATTTCGGCCGAATTTCGATTCGGAACGAAAGAATCGCACATGTCTAGTGTCTGGGTTGAGATACACTTTGTAAGGTACTTGCTGAATACTACCACTTTTGCATAGTGCAGAATTTCCGAAATCTAACCCGAAGTACCCTCTGACAGTCCCTACACAGTTAGGTAAATCCCATCGCTAAGCCACTAAACCTTCCACTTGTGCTGATGTGAGGTTACCTGTAACACATAGGTTGTTGGTTGGACCTGAAGATAGATTTGGGAAGCACTGACATAGCGAGGGGACCCGCTAACCACAACAGGGGACCGCAGTATGCTCCTAAATACTGGCATACGTTGTAAACTGATATTGAATTGTAACTCCAGTTGTATTCCTAAGCAAACAGTTGAAACACATATTAATAAGGGTTCGTTCACACTGTTGGGTTGCAGTATTGTTACATGCCTCATTACATTGTGGTGCCATTCATTCTCAAGGAGAAGCATGTGTAATGCAGCACACTGCCATGCTTGGCAATGCACTACTGTGTTTTCTGCTGCACTACATTGACAAATAAATGACATGTTTAATTTTTGGCGGGGGCTTTGTAGTGCACTGGCAGTCCATTCATTTGAATCGGCTAATGTACGCATGACACATTAACATTGCGCACACAGCACATTAAAGCAACACAACAGGATGCAAATGTGCGAATGGTCCCTCAATCAGAACTCCGGGCAAACATCTAAAGGCACAGATGCAATATATAGAATGCTTACCTGCCATGTGTCTATCTAAAGCAGTGGTTCTCAACCTGGGGGTCGGGACCCCTTCGGGGGTCTAATGACGATTTGCCAGGGGTCGCCTAGCGGCTTCCGGCCACCCAGGAGAGAAGCGCTTTCTCTGCTCTTTTTTTTTTTATTATTCAGAAAAGAAAAAAAACTCTCATTGAGCAGACTAAACCTTTCCAGGAGAAAGTTATTTTTTTTCCCCGACGGGGTTAAAAGTAAACTTGCTGCTTCGTGTGCACAGTGGGAGGAGATAGCAGTCTTCCCCTCTCACCTGTCACAGAAGTTCCAGCACAGCGCTGTGCTAGGACTCCTGTTTTGGAGGTGACAGGGTCAATAAAGAGAACCTGTCACCTCCAATTGCTATTACAGAGGGGCTTATTACCTCTGTGTGACAGCAATGAAGTTAAGTGGAAAAAAATAGATTAAACAATTATTAAAGAAATAAAAATAAAAGAATTAAAAAAATAAAAAAGCGATTAAAAAGAAATAAGAAACAAATTATTAAAAAATAAGAAAATTATAAAAAAATAAACAATAATAAGTCCTCCTCAGCCCTCTCCTAGTGCAGCAGTGTCAGTTCTCCCGCCACGCCGCCAGATGTCGCGTCATCCCTAAATTTTACCGTTGGGGGTCACCACAACTTGGCAAATGTTACCAAGGGGTCCCGGCCCTAGAAAGGTTGAGAACCACTGATCTAAAGCCTCCCCAAAACATTTCCATCTTGGTTTTTTGCTGAACTTCCATGACCGCTCTGGCCACAGTGCTGCATGTCTCATAGACCTCAGCACCGTGGTCGCATCTCCATATCCATCTCCTCCTGGCCAATCATAATACGGAGCCTGAGCCAGTTTGCATTGTAAGTGGCCAAGAGGAGAGGAAGATGGAGACACAACCACAGTGCTGTGGTCTATGAGACTTGCAGCACTACAGCTGGACCTCCACCAGCAGGTCTACTGAAGATTTGAGGGGTAAAGGAGGAAGGTCTAATTATGGCAGGTCAATTTACATTAAAGTGATATAAGCTGTGCCCAAGCGATGCATCCGGGGAAGGTTACATCAGCAGAGCATTGCTGGGAAATCTCAACTCTAGTCTCATGCGATCTCAGGGAAAGACATGTTCCTCCCATAAGATGATGTGCATGGTCACATGTCTAGTCACATGTGCCAGAGTTCCAGGAAGTAAAGGGAGATGGATTAATCTGCCCTTAGTTAACATGGCCGCTGTGAGAAGAATGGGGAGGAAAAGAAAAATAAGGTATGCAACGAACAACAAAGCCATCAATTATCTAGAAGTATCTATTTGTAGATTGCATTGCTAAACATTTCTAGAGGTGTATTTGTCCTCTTTAACTACTTGCTGACCAGGTGTTTAGACCCCCCTCCTGGCCAGGCCATTTTTCAGTATTCAGCGCTGCAGTACTTTGTCTGACTTTTTTTCCGTCATGCAAAGATGTACCGAAATAAATTGTATACCATTTTTTGGGGACAGATAGAGCTTTCTTTTGGTGGTATTTAATCATCACTGCGGTTTGACTTTTTTTTACTATAATTAGGAAAAATGACTGACATTTTTGAAAAAAAAAGTTTTTTTAACATTATGTTAGGAAAAATGTATTATAACCCAGTTTTTTGGTCAAATATAAAAGAGGGGGTCACGTCGGGTAAATAGACACCAAACATTGCAAGCTTTAAAATTGCGCGCACCCACGAAATCACAGAAAACTACCATACCCAAAATTGGCCATAGGCAATGCTTTAAAAGCTTTTACCGCTCATCAGTTTAGTGTTATCAGTGATTGGTGGACCTAGAATGATTGCTCTCACGGTGACGTTCGCTGCGATATGTAACATGTGGGGCGTAATGGGCGCAATTGTCGTTTTTTCACGTATGCGCCCCGACGCATGTTTGCATGCGTGTATGTAGGGGTGGGGACTTTAAAACATTTTTTGTTTTTTTAATTCTTTTTTATGTGTAACTTTACATTTTTTGGGGGGGAAACTTACATTTTTTTCCCCTTCACTAAACTTTATTGCACAACACAGGAATGCGGAAGTGATGTAAAATACAACACTTCCGCATTCTTGCAGGGGAAAGGGGACCAGAGGGAGCTTGTGTACCGATCTCCCTCTGATCCCCTGTGACACAGCCGACATGCTGATCCGGGCTCGCATCGGGCACAGCTGAGCCTGGGACCAGCGGGACAATGGCGGGGGAGGAACCGCGGAGGGGGACAACGATAGTTACCCCATACAAGCGATCCGCTGGCTCTATAGCCGGCGGATCGCTTGTATGTTAACAGGCATCGCTGCCTGTTTTAAAATATCGGGCATTTCCCGCGCGAGGGGGCGTGTCTGAGCGGACGTCTAAAGACGCCCACTCAGATCTAGAGAGCTCCCGGCCGGCCGTTTTTTTTACAACGGCCAGCCCGGAGGTAGTTAAGGAGTACAGGTGTAACTAGTGTGCGCACACCGGCCCGTTCGGCAGTGATCTCTCGATCATGTTAAAAACCAGCCAAAAATCGTACGATTCTCGGCTGGTTTTCCAACATGCTCAATATACAAAAGTCGTGTGACCGTACATTAGAAACGGTCGCACGTCTTCCATACACTGCACAATTCTCGTACGATCGCCGGATTTCCAGCGATTCTCGTACGAGAATCGTGCAGTGTATGGGCACCTTTTGTCTAAAAAATAAGTAATTCCTAGAGTTCTGCTTTAATTTAATATATCACCGGTTTTGAAGGCTGAAATTCAGCTTTGAGTGGCGGCTGTCCAGTGCTGCCTAAGGCGGAAGAACATGTCGGAAACTAGGACATGCAGTTTAAAGAGAGCAGCAGGTTTATTGCTTCCCTCCTGTCTCCAGCCTACATTCTGTATTCCTCTTTAGTGCATCCATTAAACATGGCCAGATGCAGGTGTCAGGTCCTTCACTCTCCAACTGTAGCTAAGCAAATTCTTATCCCGTGTCACGAAACCTCTCCATTCTCTTGCTTAAGTATTTATATCTCTCCATGGCTCCCAGTTTACCTGGAGCAGCTCCGAGGCGCTGGGGGGGAAACTTTTATTGCCGGTGGCAAAGGTCCTGACTTTTCTTAGGAGAGAGAGAGAAAAAAAGCTCATCGGTTCCTGCACGGAAACAATATTCTGCTAAATCCCTTTTCCTCTTTCTACTTCTTGATCCAACTTGGCCCCCTCCAGAGTAATATATGGCTCCTCTGCTGTTTTAAATTACATTTTGTTCAGAGCGCTTTTGAACCGTGGGTCTAGTTGGGGAGAACACAAGATGAGAGCTCATTGAAGAAGATGGATAGAGGATGTTATTTGTAAAAAGCAATAAATAGAAATGTAAAGCGATGGTTACTTGTGATAAAGAGCTCATTGAGCCCGCGGATGTGTTTAAAGTGAAACTCCAGCTGAAAGATTAGTAAATGGAAACGTCCGGGGTGGGGGGGATGGACGGGGGCAACGTCGGGTGCATTATGTGTGATGGAACTAGTTGTTTAGGCTCAAATGTAGCTTTTTGCCATTTGAATTCCTTGTATGATTTGTGCTTTTTCTTATGTGTGGTATTTGGAGGACAGTGCCTAACAGTGCTTTACAATTTTAGGAGTTATCTTTAAGACTGGTTCAGGGGCGTGACTAGAAATCACAAGGCCCCATAGCAAAATTTTGTATTTTGTATCTCCCCTCGCTTCTCCCTCACCCCCTCCCCCGGATAAAATAAGACAAAATAATGAACCACCCTTGTTTCCCCCTCTCCCCGGCAGATCAAATAAAAACTCCATCACCTGACGATCCCTGGTGATCCAGTGGTGATTAGTAAGGTCTGGTGCAGGTCGCTCAGCGTGAACCAGGCCTAAAGGTGGCCATACACTTTACAACCATCGCAGGACCTTAGTCTTGCGATGGTTGTAAAGTAATTAAAAAAACGTACGATCTGCCCATCTTGGACAGGCAGATCGTACTCTCGATCATCGCAAGCCCGCCCCCCTGAGGCTTTCGATGACTGCAATGCTGAACGGGCATTGTGTGCGCGTGAGCACACCGGCCGTTCGGCATTTGTCTCCCGAGCATCATTCAAACCAGCCGAAAATCGTAAGATTTTCGGCTGGTTTTCTGGCATGCTCCTTAGACGAGACGTGCAACCGTACAGTAGAAACGGTCGCACGTCTTCGTTTACACTGCTCGATTCTCATATGATCGCAGGATTTCACGCTATTCTCGTACGAGAATCGAGCAGTGTATGGGCACCTTAAGAAGAACTCTGGGCAGAATAAAACTTAAAGAAGAACTTCTGGCAAAACTTTTATTAACCCTTGTAGGGAGCTACCCCTGCACTGCAAGGGTTAACTGCTCGTTTGTGTCTAGGTGCTACAATAAAAGAGTTATACTCACCCAATCCCTGAAACTGGCTGGCTGTCAAAGCATTCCCCCCAGCCTGTCTTCTCCTATGCTGCAGTGATGACATGTCCCTCTGCGTCTTCACCTCCAATACACAAAGTACTGGATGTGATGACTCGAGGATCCCTAGACCTCTGGAGCGGAGGGGGAGAGAGGCTGGAAGGACAGGTCTAACAACAAAGCTGGCTCAGAGGATTGGGTGGGTATAACTTAAAAAAAAAAAAAATAGCACCTAGATGAAAACAAGCACTTTGGAGTGTGGGGGTAGTTCTTCTTTAACCCTTGCAGTGGGGTTACTCTCTCACTGCAAGGGTTAGGTGCTTGTTTTCATCTAGGGTCTAATATAACAAAGATATACTCACCGGGTCCTCCTGTCTTGCTGCTAGACCGGCCCCTGCACTCTTTATCTCCCTCCGCTTCGCTGGTCTAACGATCGGTGAGTCATCAAGTCTAATACAGTGAGGACGCCGAGGGACATACCATCTGCCGGGGCCGGAGGGGGAGAGAGGCTGTATGGACTGGTCTAACCCTTACATCCTGTGGTGCATGTTAAAGTGCATTATGCAGCGCCTTAAAATCCCTTGCGTAAAGGCAGCCCATTCATTTAAATGGGCTTCCTAAAATGCCTGCACGCACCAACAAAAAGTGCATGTGCTATTTCTAGCAACACAGCATAGGAAATAATTATTTATTTGCAGGAGATCAGCAGCAGGAAGAATGAGGTAGTTAGTATTTAATTAAAAAATGCCCACAGTTTATAATATACAATGCGTTAGCATTTAAAATGTCATTTACTTAAGGTTTGCATCTATTTTAAGATGAACATTGTTTGGACAAAATGGCAACGTAAATCTGGCTGCCAATATGTAGGCTCCTGTTTGTACTTCTAACTTGGTGTTTAGAGCCAGTTTTTTGCAGCTGGCTCTCAATTTCAGCTGCCACTTACAGCTCACATCCCCATTGCCAAACAGGAACCAATCAGAGTGATTCTTGATCATGCGATCACAATGTCAGCTATCACATAAGGATCACATGCAAGCTGGAGGATTCACTCTAAACAAATAAAAGCCCTCTGCCCGAGAAAATTTACAGATGTTCGGACGGGAGCGCACGGCGGAGACACAGGTAAGTATTAACCCTTTGCAAACGTTTTTTTAATCGTTTTGCATATATCTACTGCTTGCTAGCAATAGATATATGCAAACACATGCAAGAGTTTAATAACACTTTAAAGAATGATAGGTGATGAATTGATAAAAAATTATGCAACCAGTGGCAGGCACTGCCCTGTCTATCAGCTGCTGTGGGTTTTGTCACGTATCCTCATTTGCTGCCATTAAACCTTTCAAGAGTAGATGAGTGAGCAAGCTCTTAGCAATGCTTTACTGGGGAAGGAATACTGTAAATGGCATGAGGGCTGTCATAGGTGGAATTCCCCAGTCCTCAGATAACTCCTTTAACACAAACTGCTTGGGTATCAATATCACGAGATATCAATGCTAATCCGACCGCCATCCAGAACGGGAGCGTCTAGCGTGTAATGAAAATGACACAGATCACATTAAACACGGAATCACACAGATACACCACAGGATGATATTTGCCTAATGCTATTCCTGGCCTTTGACTGATAGAGTTAATACTCATGTTTTCCTGTGTTTCAACCAACAGGTGGGGGTCATAGCAAGCTTTATACATTAATGATTTGAATAGCTGAATATTTTGTTACAAAGGCTTTATTAATTATCAGGGGTGCAGGGTTACATAATTATACGTCTATACCATTTATAATAAAAGGGAATATACAGTGGTTTTCTTTAGCTTTTTTTTCTTAATTATCACAGTCAGAACTAAAAAAAAATTAAAATAAAATGTCAGATATATATTAATATTAAATATTGCTTGTGAATAGTATGTAGTCTTTTATCCAGCCAGCGGGGTGTAAGACCTAGTTGACAGTAGGAGACTTTTGAAGTTGAGCTTGAAGGGCCATATGTGAAATGAAGGAGGAAACATCACAAACCTCTTTAGAGTAACATTCCCTTAACACCAGGAGCTTCCAGAACTGTAGACGCAACCAGTGCCCAAAGCTATATCTTCTACTCAGAGTGGGAACCACTGAAACCCATCTCTCTGCCAGTACAACCCAGCCTTCACCACTGGGTCTCACAGCTCAATGCAGAAGACCTAACACATCAAAGTCCAATACCTTGAAGACTTAACACATCGAAATCCAGTTCCTAGAACAGTATTTCTCTAACAATTTTCAGTCATGGCACCCATTAAAAGTATTCAAACGCTAAAATGTAAAAATGTAAATGTAAAAAACATGTGGCCTCATCAAAATTTATACCAGACCCTTAACGGATACATGGTTCTGGTGTAGATTTTAAGGTGTACTCCATGCAAAAACAGTGGAGTTCCCTTTCAAGTCAAGAACCCCCTTCACATTTGGAGCCCCCTTCAAAATTTATACCAGACCCTTATCCAGGGGAGTAACTAGAAATCACAGGGCCCCATAGCAAAATTTTGTGTGGGGCCCTGTGATTTCTAGTTATGCCCTTGCAGAGCCCACCTGATATCCCAAACAGCCCACCTGAGAGTGACTCTGCAGAGCCCGCTATGGACTCTCTATGGTGGGCTCTGCAGGGTCTCAGGTGGGCTGCACACCTCTTACCCGTCAGCCCGATCCACTGTCCGCCGCCATGGTCGCTGGCAGGCCCCGCCTCCTCAGTCGCCGGGCCACGTCTCCTCTTCCATCACCGGGCCCCACCTCCTTTTCTGTCATTGGGCCCCGCCTCCTCCTCCGCTTCTGATGCCGGGCCCAGCCTTCCTCCTCCACAGCTGCTGGCTGTCACTGACTCAGCAGCAGCTGTGAGGTGGAACCTGCCGCTGCATAGATTACTGACAGGTTGTCGGTGATCTAACAGCAACACGTTTCACCTCACACCCGCCAGTGACAGAGAGCAGCCTGAGATGCCACAGCGACCCAGGCTGCCCGCACACCATCAGGGGGATGCCCTGGCCAGTCCCCCCTGTGCCCCGGGCCCCATTGCGGCCGCCTGGGTCGCTATGGCGATTGTTACGCCACTGCCCTGATCAGATATAGGGGTCTGGTGTCGCTTTTAAGGTGGACTCCATGCAAAAACAGTGGAGTTCCCTTTCAAGTCAGGAGCCTCCCTTCACATTTGGAGCCCCCATCACATCAGACCCCCCCCGCCTTTCACATCAGGAAACCCCCTTTACATCAAAAGCCCCTCCTTTTCACTTCAGAGTCCCCCCTCTTGTATTAGGAGCCCCCTTCCCATCAAACTTCCCCTCTTTAACATCAGAGTGACTCCTTCACATCACAAACCGCCTTTACCATAAGGAGCCACTTTTTCACATCCGCCTCCTCCCTTTCACATCAGAAGCCCTCTTCACAATAGAGTCCTTGATCCTTCTCACATCAGTCCCACCTTCACATCATAGTCCTACCATCAGATCAGGAGCTGCAGCCATGACAGCATGCTTGCTCCTTATCTAGATGCTTGTTCCAAATCATTGATATTGAATGCGTTGAAGGGTCTGTAGAAGAGCCAGGTACTTAGCATTTTCAGAAGGAATGGCAATGGCAGCTTTCTTGTTTCCCTCATCAAGGCCACCTGCAAGGGCTGTATTCTAAGCCCCAAATTGCACTGTTTTTCTGCTGATGGCTGTGCAGCGTAATAAACCGATCTTACAAATTCTGGTTAAGTAATCGCTTTCATCACATAATTTCTTTGGCACATAAATCGTGGTGCACTTTTTTAATTTTTTTATTGCTGAAGGAGAAATGTTGCACAGTTTCTAAATATGATTGATTGGCTTTGGCATACATTCTGTAAGTAAAAGCAGTTTATAAGTAATTATTTCATCTTCGAACTGTAGTTTGAAAACATTAGATTATTTATGTAAACAGCCCTCAATTAAAGACACGACGAGCCATTCCGGAAAATTAACCATTTCTCGTACCAGGCAGAAGAAAACATTTCCTGATCTGCCATTGTAAACAGGGTCTGTCTGACATTCGGTATTGGCAGCCATGTCTTTAAAAGTAAATGTTCATGCAAATGTTTCAGTGTGTTCAGCCTGCCAATGGGATCGATGAACAATTAAGCTGCTGATTGATTCATCTGCATTGAAGTTAATGGAATTCCCAATGATTTCATCCATGAATGGTCAGATCTATGTACTCAACCTTTGAATTCAAAACACTATTTGATTGTTTGCCATTAAATGAATCACTTGAGATAATATTTTTCTTTATTGTCCAGGCCTTTGACATTGCCTATGCATCATTCTATTCACCGATCAGCCATAACATTATGACCACCCGCCTAATATTGAATAGGTCCCCCTTTTGCTACCAAAACAGCCCTGACCTGATCAAGGCATGGACTCCACTAGACTTCTGAAGGTGCATTGTGATATCTGGCACCAAGATGACCGCAGCAGATCCTTTAATTCCGGTAAGTTGTGAGGTGGGGCCTCCATGTTATGTTATGGGGCCCCATGATCTGTAGTTACGGCCCTGGGAGCAAGGATCAGGTAAGTAAAAGTCCTTTACCCAGGTACCCTAGACCCTAAAAGGACATTTAACTCTGGAAGTGAAGAAGCAGCCCCACTGCAAGACCACTTTGTGTCTACATGCAAGCTTTTTATCAAGGCGGGTTTCCTAATGGTGACAATGGTGGACCATGCCTGTGCAATGTTCATCAGTACAGCTTCTTGTAGTCTCCATTTGCACAATTGAAAGACAGGAACTGAGCGTTGTCACCTTATAACAAGAAGTGCCCCCCTTACAAGGACATGTAAGGTTCACCATATATTATTTTTTATTAAAACTTGAGTAGTTAAAAGGATGGATATTGACTTCTGAAATTACATTATCATGTTAAAGTATAAAAAAGATTTTAGTGATTGGATTTATTCATACTTTAAAGGAAGCATGGTTGGTATGGAATAGGACTGGCCAGAGGTCGTTTGGGAGTGTACTGTTTGCTTGGAGAGATTGTCCCTCTTCTAATTACTATCGTTTGTTGACTATAAATTGATTAAACAGCTTTCCTATTTTCTGATACGAACAGACTGCAGTTATGGGCGTTCATCGCTTGCAGCCCGAACAATACAAAAACTTTCCTTTATCATTCAGATTGCTTGTTGGTGAAATTGACATCCAAATTTAAATTTACATTGATGTTTGTCGAGGATTAAGCCAGCCTTTCTCAACCTCACGGTGTCTTTGTCTCTGTGAAGTTTTGATGGCAGGGGGGCAATTTTCTTTTTAAAATACGAGAATGGCGGAGACAGATGAGAAAGTAAATAATTGATCAAGCAGGCTGCGTGAAATTCACTCCATATACAGATGTCTGTCACACAAATATTTTTCTTCCTTTCCTGCCAGTTATATGCCAGAGCTGTAAACTAAGGCTCAGATGGTTTATTTTGGGTTTACCGTGCACTATGCTAATTTTACAGTTGCTGCGACTGATATGAGAGTTGCATATGATGATGGAGGGGTGGATGCTGGATCTTTTTTTATAAAGGGGTAAAGGGGGCAATTGGTCCAAGAACCCTAAATGTATATGGCAAATAGATGGAAGTTCTCTCCATCTTCTGCCCAAGTGTTTGGACCATTAGGTTGTGCTGCCATTGTTTTGACTTTTTTCACATTTTCCAACACTGCACAAGAAAATTATGATAGATATATTCCTTTTAATAGGTGTGATAAAATTATTTCCATCGTGATTCTTTGGTCATAATAACATTGAATTGTGAAACATGTAATTTTATATTCCATGTTTAGGGCTATCATAAATAGCCAAAAGGAAAAACCCACCTGAGACTCTTTTGTTTTTAAAATAAGTTTTATTTGGAATTTTTTCAGCAATAATACAAAAAATCAGACAGTCAGCTCTGATGTAAGAGCAAAACCGAAAAGAAAAACAAAGGAAAAGGAGTCAACAACCCCTTCAAATCATAAATCAACGAATAAACAAGGCCCGAGGCATATGTTGATTTGGGATATGTTTGTGACTAGTGCCGTAAGAGCCATGCTGGTTGCCCTATGTCTCCGGTCTATGAACAGACGCTGTATCAACGACTGGAGTGATATCCAAAGGTCCTAATACATGCGATATTAGTGTAGTTAGGTACCATGTTGTATAAATAAAGGGAGACATTATTTGAGATAGTTCAGATCTATCATAGGTGGCGGCAGCGACACCCGAGACTATTTTAACTAACCTTATCTTTCCTAAACTTTTTTTTCTTCCTAAATCTTTGTGAAAGCTCTTAAACGCACTTTAATAATTCCTCTTTTTTGTATAATGAGCGTGGTCCTAAAGGCTTCTTTCTTCTAGCCTGCAGAGTGGAAGGGACTTTCCACTTTGTCATATCCCATTGGCTGTCCATCACTGAGTTCGTCATAGGGTCCAGAAGACTCCAGTGGCATGATGCTATGAAGGGGCAACAAGACCAGTGGGTGGTAGACCTAGATGGCATTGGTGTATTTCTAGTCTTCATTGGACTCAGACTCCTCCCATGATGCCTCATAACCCTAACTGAATACCATGCTTCAACTTGCTTGCAATGGAATACCATGCTCTAAAGGGTAATAACATGTAATAATAATTTAATTAACATACAAAACATTTTTGTAATTTAGTTATATTTCAAAAAATACATTTGCATTGCAATCAGCTGCCATCCATCAGTCTGTGTAATTGTCAAAAAATGGAATATAATAAATGCAACCAGCTGCAGTTTTTATTTTGGATTTCCCAGAAATCTACAATACTATTGGAAAAAATAATAGGTTTATGAAAAACTAATTTTGATTAAAGTTCCCCTGCAAAGAAGATGGTAAATATTAACCTCTCCAACCAATGCCTTGGGTGTGCACTGTACTAAAGGAAAACCGCCATCAAAGAACCCTAGAATCTGACACTTGTGGGAGTTTTGGCTTCCTGGTTTAGCCTCTGCATTCTGAAGTTCCTCCTATCGACCCCTAAATGATGTAGGTGTTTGGTGGATTTAACAAATATACGTAGTGGGGAAGAGAAAATTGACACCCCATATGTACATATAAGGGAGCTGTTTTACCTACCTAAGGATCTATATTTTTTTCTATCCTTTTTTGAGATTTACACAGCCCTGTCGGACTGTACAATGAGGTTGGTGACTTGGTTTTCTCAGTTGTAGATAAGAAATATAGCTAGGTCACCCTCCCATACTTTCTCTGTAACTGAACAGTAAACAAGAAGCTGCACACGAATGAGGTAATCTCAATTTTCCTTGTGAACATCACAAGCCCAGGGCTCTGGCCTTGTAATAAAGGAATGCTTCCTGTCTCCTGTACCCAGTGCCTTGCCAATTACCTTGTCTGACTGTTCCTGTTTGGTGACCCTTATTTGGATATCAGATGTGATGATTGCTGCCTGTCCTGATCCTTACCTGGATAATGAATATGTTACTGTTTGTCATCTGACCTTTACCTGGATAAACGATACACTACTAACTGTTGCCTGCCCTGACCCTTGCCTCGATAACAGGTATGTTACTGAATTGCCACTTGTCTTGACCCTTGCCTGGATAATGCAAACACTATTAGTTGTCATCTCCCTGACCCTTGTTTGGCTAAAGTAAGGATATGCTACTGCTTTTCACCGGCCCTGGCCCTTGCCTGGATAAACGATATGCTACTGATTGCCACCTGCCCTGACCCTTGCTTAGCTAACAAATGTATTATTGATTCCTGCCTGCCCTGAACCTTGCTTGGATAATGTATACTATGCCTACCTTGAACTATTTTGCATCCAGAAGCCATCTGGCATGGTTCTGCAAATATAGCACTGTGCCTTAGGTCCTGGGGGTATCTAAGCACAGGTAGGCATACTAGCCTAGAAAAAGGTGGATGCTATAGGCGAAACACACCTGATTGGCTACTACTGCTTCCCCCCAGCCCTCAATTTTTTTCTTTAGTCTGGGATCTCCTGTTCAAGGCATAACCTACAGCTGTAAACATTAAAATAGAGGGGGTTTTTTTACTGAATAATTATATTAATTGATTATTTTGATCTGCTTTTAGTTCAAATTAAATGAGAGAACGTCAGCTACATATATTTATTTACTTATATAGGTTAAAAGGGAAGAACAATTGGACCCATGATTCAGATTTCATTGCTATTTGAATAACCAGCTAATGTATATTTGCACTTTCTTTAAACTTTTATTCATGTGCAGTCAGCTGTATACTTACTTTGTTATTTTTCGCCTGTGGTCACATACTACTCTGCTACTGTTTTGATCTTGCTGTTTTGCAATGTTGGGTTATTGATGAAAAATACAACCCACACAGGCTCTTGTGTAAAAAAAAGCTAATGCAAAGGGGAAGTGGAGGTGTTTATATAACCCTTAACTGTTTTAACTAAGTATGTTTTATCTAAGTTAGAAAATGAAGCTTTAATTATGACCACCTCTCCACACTGATGTGTTCTTTCCTCTGGACTCCCACCAACTGAGATGTGCTTTAACTCTGACTTAGTGAAAAGTCAGCAACTGAGTTTCCAAAGTCTTTCTACTTTAGCCAGAGTAAAGGGAATTATTCTTTCTCTGTACATAATTTGAAATAAATACCAACCACGGACGTTCTCTGCTCTAGTCCCTGCTCTCTATTCTGAACTACTTTGCTGTGGTCGAGGGTCCCCAAGAAGAGCGGGGGACCCCGAAAACCATGGCGGGGAGGGAGGAGGCCAGCAAGGACAGAAGCAGGGCTAAATGTATAAAAAAAAACTACCTGCCCGGGTGCCCGCAACTGCATGTCCCGGGCGTTGGGTGTTAGGAATTCCACACCCCTGGGGTCAGTATTAGCTGTGCCTCCGCTCTACTCCCTGTCCCCCAGGCCAGGCCTCAATGGCCTTGTGGGGAATCCGGTCCTGCACATAGGCAGATATTATATTTCTGCAAAATCACCTAAGCTGCTCATTCACCAGTAGAATTTATTTTAAAAAATTGTTTTTTGGAACAGTTGTTTGATTTTCTAATAGGTAATATCATCAAATTAATGATCATTTGTGAGCAAAGTGGTCATTTTAAATTAAATTCTAACAGTGAATGTGTTTTTTTGATGGAGCTCTATTCAGTACAAAAGTGAATGTTGAAATTAAATGAAATTTCAAACAAGATTCTACAAATCTCTGATGGCATCATCGAATGTTCTGACAAGATTTTTTTCATATGAAAATCTACCGGTGTATGGCCAGGTTTACTCCCTAGGGAACTATTGGAATTTTGCCTCCTCCTGCCACCCCCTGTGGTGGCCTGCTCTTCACTGGACCCAACAACAAAGCTTCAAACTATCCCTCAGTGGGAGGAACTGTCCCTCTTTTGAAACCAAATCCTTCTGTCCCTCTTTGTTCCTCAGCTGTCCCTCTTTTTTTAACAATATATTATTTATTTAAATTATACATATTTATTCTTTTAATTATCACCTATCTCAGTAATGTACCTTGAAGCGCGCACAAGGAGGGATACTAATAAAAAATACTAAAGATTAAAAAAAATTAAAACACCCAAAAGCCACATACGCTGGACTCCCAATGACGAGAACACACCCTATCCTCCACTAATTGTTTATTACTTAAGACTAAACATTCAGGCAGGCGTTGACTGAGCTACTTCTTCTATTTGCTTTGTATTAAAGTATTGGATCCAGCTATTCCATATGTCTGAAAGCTGGAGATGCCTATCCTGTAAGCTTGCCTTAATTTCCTCCATACGTTGCAGATGGTACAGTTCCTCCAACGTAGGAGGGTCTGCTGATTTCCAATAATGTGAAATAATGGCTCTAGCTGCACTTAAAAAAAAAGTAAAGAAGGCTCTTTTAAGCTATCACCAGCCCCCCTGGAAAAAAAAGAGAAGGGCTAACTGAGGTGTTCGCTCCACCATTACTTTTATTGTATGCTCATATACACTCACTGGCCACTTTATTAGGTACATCTTGCTAGTAGTAGGTTGGACCCCTTTTGCCTTCAGAATTGCTTTAATTCTTTGTGGCATAGATTCAACAAGGTGACGAAAACATTCCTTAGAGAGTTTGGTCCGTACTGACATGATAGCATCACACGGTTGCTGCAGATTTGTCGACTGCACATCCATGATGCGAAGCTCCACCAGCCTGAACCGTTGATACAAGGCAGGATGGATCCATGCTTTTATGTTGTTTACATCAAATTCTGACCCGACCATCCGAATGTCACAACAGAAATCGAGACTCATCAGAGCAGACAATGTTTTACCAATCTTCTATTTTACAATTTTGGTGAGCCCTTGCACACTGTAGCCTCCGTTTCCTGTTCATAGCTGACAGAAGTTGCACACGGTGTGGTCTTCTGTGGCTGTAGCCCATCTGCTTCAAGGTTCAATGTGTTGTGTGTTCAGAGATGGTATTCGACATACCTCGGATGTAACAAGTGGGTATTTGAGTTACTGTTGCCTTTCTAACAGCTTGAACCCGTCTGGCCATTCTCCTCTGACCGCATCAACAAGGTATTCTTGCCCAAAGAGCTAGCGCTCACTGGATATTTTCTCTTTCTTGGACGATTCTCTCTAGACCATCTTGAACACACTATAACCATGATGCTGCTTTTGTATGACATTTTTTAGGAACATTTTGCTACACAAATCAAATTTGGTGCATGGTAGAGCCTGTTTAAAATAGAAGCTATTGGCATGTCTCCTGTGTATAGCAAATCCAAAATATAAGGGGTTTACTCATCTTAAGATAGTGGGTGGGTGCACTGTTGGTCTTGGTCAACTCTATATCCAGAACAGCAGGTTTACAGAAGATCTACAACCTCATATTATATGCCAAACTGTATAAACCTGTTTCAGGCTTGATAGCCATCATTAGTGCAGTGTATAGAACCCATGTCTGTTACAGAGAAGGGCTTGGGGACCAACCAGATAATGTAACCAGACAGGTTAGGGTAAGGAGGACATAAAAGAGGGTTTTATTTTGTTCATTTTAATCCACCTCAACAAAACCTGTCTAGTTATATTTCTTTGTTACAGAATATGGGACTGTGAGGAGTCCCAGTGATGCAGTTTGCCCTGTATATTCTAGCTGCACTATGGGAAAGAATGTGTATATGTGAGGTTCTTTCTCATTTATTTTGTAACTCTTGTTCAGCCATTTTGTGTCTTTCTCCAACAGTAACAACCCTTTGTAACCTTTACAATAAGCTAGTTAAACCGTAAGCAAGTATCAGCTTCAGCTAGAACTAACCGGCCTCTTTTGAAGGTCATTTTGTAGATAATGTCTAGATGTGTGCACAGTCATTATTTTAATGATCACTGAGGCATATATAAAGCAGTGAGCTAGTTCATAAACTCGGAATTGTTAATTCTGAGTTGTGTCAGCATCAGTTCCTCATGTGATCACACTAAAGGGCATTTTTCCTATACAACAAACAACCTGACTAAGACAACTAGCATTTGACAAATGACTATAGCAAAGCCCATACAAGTCAGCCATCTGACAGCTATGAATGTAAACGATATAAGATTTGTCAAATACTATTTTGGCTTGGAAGTGTTATGGGATTTCCCATATGATGGCTTTACTATGGTTGGGGATGGCTGTGATGATATTGCTAAATTATCTCCATCATCTCCCCTTCGTCTCCATATCAGGGAGGTGTTCTATAGACCAGCATAGAACCACTGGGCAGGGTTGACAACTCTGGTTGGGATTTCAGTGCATCACAGGTACTCTGGTGTCAATGCACCACAGGAAGTTAAGAGCTTGCTAGATTTCTGGCAGGATATCCTGGTAATTTTCTCTGCTTGCAGCATCTTTAATGGGATACATTGGAAAATGTACATGTATTGAAGAAATGTACTATATATGTAAAGGTTACCATTTCATGGGGACAGTCTCAGTTTTAAGAGAGAAACAAACATCCCCGGGAGTGTCCCCAGTGGCAGTGAACTGCAGTCATATATACAGCCAGTTTTGTACATGCTGTGATGGCTGCCTCTAGGACTCACTTACTACTGATCACTGAACCTTGCGTCTAGGACTCTGCATCACTCTTGACCTGAGGACTATGCCTTACACACTCCTGATCCTTGTACTCTGTATGTTACACATGCCTGACCCCTAATAAAGTAGGCTCAGGGTTTATTAAACCATGCATCTTCAGTTGCTTCCACTGTTAGCACAATTTGACTGCACGCATGATTCGCCATTATTTCACTTCTTATAGTTCCCAGGGCACTTTGTCTTTACATCTCCAATGTTTGTTTCTTCTTCCAGAGGTCTGTGACCAACTGTTTAAGGGCATGTTATCATTATGTCTTCTTGACTATGCTAACAATCAAACAGCTACATACAAGGGAAGATAAACCTTCATTCTATTTGTTCTCCATAGAAAGGCCACATATTCACAGCAAAGTGCCCTATATTTTATTCCCAGACAGATTTAGAAGATTATGTAAGAGCTGTGGGTTGCTTTATTTTTACTGTCCTCAATCTAATACAAGGTCTCTACAAGGTCTATTTCTCTTTGGCATAGAACTACTAGAAATGTGTAAGCATGTCCAATAATAATTGCAAATACATTTGAATTTCTCATTTATATAGTTTATTTTTATATAATGAAGGTTTATCGGTCATCTACATAGTTAAAAAAGGTAAGCAAATATGTTTCACACATAAGTAAGCCAAACTTTGCATCATTTTAATAGTATCCCAGGACAAAGAACAGGACTGTTTATACATCTAATAAGTGTTAGAGCTTCATGAATGGAAAGCAGCAGAAATGTGTCAGTCATGCAAAATGTCATTCTATTAAAGCTAAGCTCCAGGCATTAAAAAAAGCACAATGTGATCCAGTTATGTATTCGTTAATAAAGAGCAATGCTTTTTCAAAGAACCAGTACAAGTACCTAAATCTTTCTTTATAACAGTCCCTCTAATCCCCTGGGCAGTGGGACACACAGACTGGGAGAGAAGGGCAGTATGCCATTTCTAGAGTTCTAAAAGACCACGGGCACCTCTGGGCACACAGATTAAAATGCTAAGGGGCTGGTGGGATACCATGATGACCACTTTGGATCAAATCGAAGACTCATATGATAGTTTTAACTGAAACAAAAATGTATTATCATTTCTTAGAAATAAAATAAATAATGAATAGAAAAGTAAATGAATTGCAATGTTTCACAACTGTGTAATGCATAGAATGTATCATCTCCATATATCCAGGAAATCAGTAAAAGACTTGGGGCATTGGCAAATGCCCTGAGAGACAGGATCTAGTAAGACCCCCTGGTTGGCAATAGGAGCAAATCACTGCATTGCACAGGGAATATGATGGCAGAAGGCAGGAGAGAGTGGGAGAAAACATTGGTGGGTGGCATATGATAATGGAAATGAGAGATGCCTCCCCTTTCCCACATTTCCAACAGCTTTTTGGTGTTCATGAGATAGCAGTTGGAGACACAAAGAGTTAGAAGAAAGCTGCATGGTTACCAGTAGGTTCAATAGAACCTAATTGAAGAAGTTCACAAAGCATACTAGGAAGAGTGGCCTCTGGCTGTGTGATGGAGTAGAGCAGATTGTTGACCTTATGATGGATGATAGATGCTCAAAGGCCTATGATACTGACATTAAAGGAGAACTATGGGGTCAGTGTTTTCCCCATAGTTCTCCTTAGGGTAACGGGAGGACACAAACTAGCGTCCTCCCGTTACCCTAAGCTCGCGGTATACTGAGACGCCGTAGCCGGAGCGGATCCCGGCGTAGATGACGGGATCCGCCCAGCTGCGTGAGTGACAGCTGGCTCTGCCTATCTAGAGGCAGAGCTAGCTGTACCCACCCCCTCCCCGTCCGTTCCGCCAGTCAGCGCTGGCGGATCATAGCGGGGATAGGGGAATCCAGCCCCTCCCCCTGTCACGGCAAAGAGCCGTAACAGGATCGAGAGGCAAACGAACCCGGTATGTGTTCGCTCTCCTCCTGATCTACTGAGCCGACCTGTGACAGTCTCATTGTCACAGGTCGGCTAGAACTATGAGGTGAGTGAAAAGCACTCGCCTCATAGTTCTCCTTTAACCCCTTCATGACCGAGGCCTTTTTCTTTTTTTGTTTATATGTTATAATCCACATTTTAGGCAACTACTTAAAACTCCCAAACATTATATATTTTCTGAAAGACAAGACCCTATAGAATAAAATGTTGGCAGTTGCAAATTTTTATGTTGCACGATATTAGCGCAACTTAAGTGCCCCAAAACACAATAAAAGAGGAAGAGTTTTCAGGTATAATTCCATGTTCAATGCTAGTATATTATCACCAAGGCCTAAATATTTATCCACAGCTCACAAAAAAGGAACAGACAACTCAGTTGAAGTCCTTTTCATTGTCCATTTAAATCAAAAATATAATACAGTGATGTTTGTTGTTAATGTATTAGGGGCCATGTCCCTGCCCTGCATGAAAGTTTTAAAGATGGGCACAGTTTAGCTTTAACCGAGTCAGATGATACTGTATAATGGTGATGCACATTACTGCGAGCAGCAATTAGAGAACCTTCCTTCAGTGTATTCTCATAGAGACAAGAATGATGTAACATCCTTTTAGGAAATGACTTATGTAATATGTAAAACAGAACTGCATAAACATACAGCTTAGTCATCTATCAGAGCAGAAAATGGACACATTCATTTTAGTTATTCGCTATTATTAATTTTGGCAATCCATGCATGCTATTAAAGTGCTGCACCTTGCAAGGAAATTGTACCTAATGAGAAGCAAAAGGAAAACAACATTTTGAGAAAAACCGGTGAGTCACTGATAGAAGCTTCTGATTTGTGCCTTCCCTGTGTACAAATGTGTATATTTATAATGCTGCTCTAGGTGGAGAAAATGGTGCAAAGGCTTTAAACCTGTCAGGATAAAAACCTGGGTGTGGACACTATGCATTTGGTTTTGAAGGTGCAGCATCTGGGGTTATCCATATCCTTTCTTTACTACTTAGTAAGTCACCAACCTTTAACATATTAGGTTTCCCTAAACTTTACTGGCTGCACACTTGTCCTAGGTTAGTTCCTTACTGTCACGTACCTGGGAGGAGACTGAATGTGTGAGGAGACTTCCCTTGTACCTCGTGTCCCAAAGACTCTGGAGTTGGGAACAGAGTCTAAGTGGGCAGCGAGTGGCACAGATGCCAGTGGTGATCACACCGTGCAAGCTGGCGTTCCGGCACCGGATCAAGCTGAGCTGTAGTCAACACCAGGCTGGCAGCGGAGTGCAAAGCAGGATCCAAGATCGTGGTCAAACAAGCCAGGGATGAAATCCAGTCAGGCAGCGAGGTACAAAGGCAGGAGACAGAGGCCGGTCCAGAAGGCAAGCAGGAGGTCAGGGGCAGGCAGCAATTAACAAGGTCAAGGACAATCCAGGTCAAAAGTCAGCAAGGTAATCAAAACAAAAGGAACACAGGGGAAGCTGAAGACAATCCAGAAACTTGGAGTCAGGTAGGCTGGCATTAAATAGGCTGATCCATCAGGAAACAGCATCACTTCCTGTGCTCTGTTTGGCACGCTTTTGCGTGGCTGTTCCGTGGGGCACGCATGCGCGCAAGTGCCTGCTTACCCGCAGTACGGAAAACTGGACCCTGCACATGCGCAGTAGCAGGTGGTTTCTGACACCTACCAAGTCGTATAGGAAGACAGCCCAGGAGCTATGCACTATAGACACAAGTCAACAATTGGGGTCCCCATACATCTCTCCTAACACTTTCTTCAGCAGGCAAATGTTGTGATAAATTCAACTCACTAATACGAGTAACACCAATATAGTAGCACTGCGCTACTATGTAGTGTACATAAATACCTTCAATATATTTTGCACATCTTAACAAAAGATATCCTAATGACAACAAAAACAAATAGGTGTATTAGCATGTTATTTTTGTGATCTGAGCACAGAGTGGCTTTAGAATCTTAAACAAATAAAATATATATATAAATGAACTGCACCAATAAGCAAACTAACAGCTACAAGGCATTAGAATGTACACCCAGTGTGTATACTTGAAACATGAATAGCTAAATGTGCCCAGCTTATTCATTGTTTGGACTATGTCTCTCTTTCTCCTTGTCTCTCTTTCTCCTTGTAGTGATGCATATAGGTTTCTTACACTTTCCAGAAGTAGACACTATTCTCAGGTTTACAGGGTCAAGTGTTGATTTGTTAAAACCATGATGGAAATTATTATAAGTTTTAGCCAATACCCTTGCCTCTGTTATAACTGCCTTTACTTTGTCCCCCACTTGCACTCCAACTCTCTCAGGGTAGCAACCACAACACCTCAGGACTCAGACTCCTCCCATGATGCCTCATAACCCTAACTGAATACCATGCTTCAACTTGCTAGCGCTCACTGGATATTTTCTCTTTCTTGGACGATTCTCTCTAGACCATCTTGAACACACTATAACCATGATGCTGCTTTTGTATGACATTTTTTAGGAACATTTTGCTACACAAATCAAATTTGGTGCATGGTAGAGCCTGTTTAAAATAGAAGCTATTGGCATGTCTCCTGTGTATAGCAAATCCAAAATATAAGGGGTTTACTCATCTTAAGATAGTGGGTGGGTGCACTGTTGGTCTTGGTCAACTCTATATCCAGAACAGCAGGTTTACAGAAGATCTACAACCTCATATTATATGCCAAACTGTATAAACCTGTTTCAGGCTTGATAGCCATCATTAGTGCAGTGTATAGAACCCATGTCTGTTACAGAGAAGGGCTTGGGGACCAACCAGATAATGTAACCAGACAGGTTAGGGTAAGGAGGACATAAAAGAGGGTTTTATTTTGTTCATTTTAATCCACCTCAACAAAACCTGTCTAGTTATATTTCTTTGTTACAGAATATGGGACTGTGAGGAGTCCCAGTGATGCAGTTTGCCCTGTATATTCTAGCTGCACTATGGGAAAGAATGTGTATATGTGAGGTTCTTTCTCATTTATTTTGTAACTCTTGTTCAGCCATTTTGTGTCTTTCTCCAACAGTAACAACCCTTTGTAACCTTTACAATAAGCTAGTTAAACCGTAAGCAAGTATCAGCTTCAGCTAGAACTAACCGGCCTCTTTTGAAGGTCATTTTGTAGATAATGTCTAGATGTGTGCACAGTCATTATTTTAATGATCACTGAGGCATATATAAAGCAGTGAGCTAGTTCATAAACTCGGAATTGTTAATTCTGAGTTGTGTCAGCATCAGTTCCTCATGTGATCACACTAAAGGGCATTTTTCCTATACAACAAACAACCTGACTAAGACAACTAGCATTTGACAAATGACTATAGCAAAGCCCATACAAGTCAGCCATCTGACAGCTATGAATGTAAACGATATAAGATTTGTCAAATACTATTTTGGCTTGGAAGTGTTATGGGATTTCCCATATGATGGCTTTACTATGGTTGGGGATGGCTGTGATGATATTGCTAAATTATCTCCATCATCTCCCCTTCGTCTCCATATCAGGGAGGTGTTCTATAGACCAGCATAGAACCACTGGGCAGGGTTGACAACTCTGGTTGGGATTTCAGTGCATCACAGGTACTCTGGTGTCAATGCACCACAGGAAGTTAAGAGCTTGCTAGATTTCTGGCAGGATATCCTGGTAATTTTCTCTGCTTGCAGCATCTTTAATGGGATACATTGGAAAATGTACATGTATTGAAGAAATGTACTATATATGTAAAGGTTACCATTTCATGGGGACAGTCTCAGTTTTAAGAGAGAAACAAACATCCCCGGGAGTGTCCCCAGTGGCAGTGAACTGCAGTCATATATACAGCCAGTTTTGTACATGCTGTGATGGCTGCCTCTAGGACTCACTTACTACTGATCACTGAACCTTGCGTCTAGGACTCTGCATCACTCTTGACCTGAGGACTATGCCTTACACACTCCTGATCCTTGTACTCTGTATGTTACACATGCCTGACCCCTAATAAAGTAGGCTCAGGGTTTATTAAACCATGCATCTTCAGTTGCTTCCACTGTTAGCACAATTTGACTGCACGCATGATTCGCCATTATTTCACTTCTTATAGTTCCCAGGGCACTTTGTCTTTACATCTCCAATGTTTGTTTCTTCTTCCAGAGGTCTGTGACCAACTGTTTAAGGGCATGTTAAAAATGGGGGGGGGGGGGAATTTTGGGGGGGGGACTACAAATGGGGGGGGGGTTTTTGGGTGGGGTGGTGTATATATATATAAAAAGGGGGGGGGGGGGTAATTTTGTGGGTGTGACTACAAATGGGGGTGTGGTTTTTGGGTGTGTTTGTGTATATATATATATATTTTTATTTTTTACAATTTATATATATTTTGTATTTATTTTGCCCATACATAACATATACAGTAAATAACATAATTAAACATATGCAAAACTTTTTTTATTTGCACTAGCAGTTTATTTTTTTAGGACAAGCTTTCCCGATATTTTCTCCCTTCTTCCGGCCCAAACAGTACCCTCAATCAAATATGTGTTCTAGACAAGCTGTCTTTAAAAACGATGCGAAGAACAGCGTACGTTAAATTGAATGAATCACTTTAAAAAAGTAGTTAGAAAACTTGGATAGGTAAATAGATGGTTTCTATGAATTGTGATGAGATAAATTACTTAATGTATAATTATAACTAACAAAAGCTTCCTAGGAGAGTGTTAGTTGGTCATGTTTTGTGTTCTTCAATTGCCTGTAATCATTGTCTCATGCTTTCTACATTCAATCTCAGCTGTCCAAACAAGCAGTTGTCAAATGTTGGCTATACAGCATGATGAGTAAAACTAAACATAACAAAATATATCTAATTTGGTTGCAGGTGTTATTAAGAATATATTAATCTATTCTTGTTTGTGGAGGTAAAAAAGGGATTTTGTTCAAGTTATTATAGGGATGAGGATCAGTTTCACCGGTTCCTCCCGGCTTCATCAGACATCTATATATAGACAATATTATTATGTCTGATTAGCGCTTGATTCTTGTATACATGTCTTTTATATTATCACCATATGCATTATTATTGTGTACTCCATATAGATCTGTGTTAGAGGTGACACTGTACATTGGTCCAGGTGACAATTTCATACAAAGACCATATTTATAGATACAAATAGAGGGGAGGTTTGGCTATATGAAGTAGTTGATGTCCATTTATTCTTTATACATGTGCACAATAATGTTTTTTATGGGTACGGAACTTTTTCTCCATCCAGTGGTGTGGGATATGACCTGCTAGCACTCTTCAGTTTGTTTGTTCTCTAAACATGGTCTATTGGGACAGATATGCGTTCCTAGAATGATGGATGTTTTATTGGGGGTATCCAGGTCCATCCCTATAATGCGGCAGCCTGAGAGGTTGCCTCATTGGTGGGCAGCAGGTGGTGGTGGTGGTGAGAGGGGGAAGCATTGGGGCAGCCCCAGTGTCTAAGGTTGCTCAAAGCTTTTAGCAACTTGCGATTGCTCTGTCCAGCTTTCCAGCTCACTGACGTCACCGGTTTCCAGGAGCTGGGCGGGTCGCTCTGGCTGGTGTCCCGCCTAGTCCCTGGCAACCAGTGACGTCAGTGAGCTGGGTGGGTCCCTGGACAGAGCCACTGACAGCCAGGCTCAGCCTCCACCCCCCTCCCCAGAAAGAAAGCATGGCCACCGCCACACACCCTGCCCCCGCCTCAGGCAGCAAATAGTGTAGAGACAGCCCTGGGGATAATGTACACAGGTACATTTTTTTAATAAGAGGATAAGTAATAAAGTGACATTGTATGAATTCTTTATCGTTGAGAAAATCTAGAGTTATTTATGCCGTATTTTTGGATGTTTTTCAATGCTTGTGGGAGCACATACGTGTTTAGGTCTGTTGTAGTCCTGAACAGTGTAAATGTTGGGTGTGTAATGTGGTGTTGGAATGGTGGACTCCAGACCTTTAAAGGGTTTGTAGGTCACCTTTTATTGCTGACAAAAAATAGTTAACAACATGTTATCATAGCTAATCCCTCTCCTTCTGGAGTGTGCTGTAAGTTAGACCTGTGTTTGTTGTTGTGCACCAAAGTGAGACCTTCCATGAGTGTTCATGTATGGCTCCATCTTGGTCAGATCATTTTACTTTTCTCAGAAATTATGAGTGCTTCCCAGTGATATGTTCATCACTCCATCAGATCTTGCCTTCAGAAAAACCTGTGAAGATAGTATTGATCTTTCATTAGATTTGGGTGAAGATGCAGGAACTACTTGGGGCAAACTGGGAAATTTGTTAAGAATCTGCGATTTAGGTAGAAATGATCACTTCCACTGAGTTAGTTTTATAGATGTTCTCCATGTTATGGGTATTGAATAAACATATCAATACTTTAAAAACCCTTCAAGTGTGTGCCGGTGATTTACTTTTATTTACTCCATGTTACAGTCTGTTCCTGAGCTTTAGTTTTACTCATAACTATGCAGTGGAAGGGGCAGCCTAAAAATCTGTTCAAGGTACATCCAATTTAGATCCTTGCATTAATTAGTCTGGTCACCCACAGATTGAATTTGGGCCGTTT
This sequence comes from Nanorana parkeri, assembly GCF_000935625.1. Lineage (NCBI taxonomy): Eukaryota > Metazoa > Chordata > Amphibia > Anura > Dicroglossidae > Nanorana > Nanorana parkeri. Next base: position 291,776 of record NW_017306321.1, on the reverse strand, counting down.
CCTGGTTTGATGCCCTGCTTGCTGGCACCACCCGTTTAGACAAAAGTTGTTTGCCTATTGACTTTTATCAAAGTTGCTGGTTGGAAAATAATCAACGGAACAGAGACGGCTTCCTATCAGATGCAAGGACTGTTTAGGTATTCAGTAGCCATGGGAGCAGCAATTGCTGAATACAGTAGCTGGCAGTAGAGATTCCTCTAGGTGCTCTTTTTTGTCTTTGGCAGATAGAAACAATGTTGCAAAACAGAAAAAGTAAATATAACCACCGCTCTGAGGATCTGTACAGAATCAGGAGGCGGTGTTCTATCAAAGTTTGTGACTAGGTTGGAATGTGTGACCGGTCACATGGTCACACATTTTAATGTGATCCCGCCCAGTTTTTCGGCGGTGGAATGTGTGACCACAAATAGGTCAAGAATACCAACGCTTTCTCACCTGTTCCAGGGCAGATCGGCATCGCAGATGGTATGCGCAGGAGAACCGATCTGCCCTGGAACAGCTGATCGGTCCTGAAATGTCACTTCTATCCGACTTTGTGAGTATGATCTCACATTCCACAAAGCCAAAGGGTTCAGTTTTGAGGCCCTGTTCAAATGTGCCAAATGTGTGCTTTGGCGTGCATTCACGGAACGCATCAAAAACGTGCAGCACGCTTGCATCGCCATTACTTTATAATAGCACCCCAAATGTGGTTGTGAAAAATGCAGGACGCGTGTAGCAGAATTTGCTACATGAGCTACTTTCCTGCATTTGTTGCACATGTGGCACCCATTGAAATCAATGGCGATGCATGGCAAACCTGGGAACAAACACACATGCATGCATACAAACATGCACGAACAAGGCATGCGTTCACGGTACGCCTAGGTGTGAAAGAGGACTAAATGATGAAGAGGTTTAAAGTAAAACCTGCAGTAGGAGAAATACAAAGTCTGCCATTGTCAACCTCTTCCTGAAAATGCCAGCCACCCGGCTCCCTCTGCCTTCAGTAATTGGACGCAGAACAAGCACACGGATGACAAATCCAGCGCGAAGTTAGAACTGCATGATGTGAATTCTGGATCAGTGACTGAGAAAGCTCTGAAGCTGCCGGATCAACATGACAGCCAGGGAACTAACATTATCCGATGGCATTCAATGGCATTCTCCATAATTCTACAGGTTCCCTTGAAATAATCCAGTGCAGGTCTCTGGTTCGTTGCTCTGAGAAGGATATTTCTCACCGTGGAGTAGCGCGGTCAGAGGACACAGTTAACAGTATTGGAGTGTGGTGCATCCTGATTAGCTCACCTCTTGCTGGCAGTGACCTACTTACAGTATTTTGTGCCTAGGGCTCTGGAAAGTCGTAGGACAGTTTCATTAGCTTCCAACACTGGGAGAGAGACAGAGGAGAAGCCATCCCCGGGACCGCACACCTCCACACACAATAAAACAGCCCAAAGTCATCAGATAAAATTCTACATTCTAATTAGGGATGAACATGTCTATCTGCCGCTGGGATACCAGAATTCAGATCAGATTTACATTAAAGGGAAGTTATGGGTTTTCAGTGATTTCTCATTTAAAGGATTATTGTAAAGGAACATTTGCCTTAAAGGAAAACTCCAGTTGTGTAAAAAAAATAAAAATGAGAGTTAAAAAAAAGTGCCATAGAAGCCGTTTTATAATTTAATGTTATAATATCCTGACATTCGTTTTGTGTAGCTGTTTTATTTAGCTGCTACCCCTGATTCTCTTATGGGCCGAAATCTCAACTTTTGTAAATGCACAACGATGCGTTCCCTATTAGTAAGCAACGCGCTCTGGTTCGGGCCGTGTACAGCAGAGGACGCCGCGGGATCGCAGGGACAAGGTGAGTGTCACTTTTCTCTGCAGCCCCGAGTCTGGCTCGGGGTTACCGCTCCTAGCTTTGAAAATCCACCCCGAGCCAGATTCGGGATTACCGCCAGGGAGGTTAAAGTGCAACTCTTGCCAAAAACATTTTTTAGGTTGGGTTAGAGTGTTGAGGGATTAGAACGTTGCAGCGACTAGAGTTTTGAGGGGGGGATAGCTGCTACCTCAGGGTCCGGCGTCCCGCCCAGCTCACTGATGTCACTGGTAGGGATGGGCCGAACACACCTGAGTTTTTAACATTGCTTAAAGTGAAACAATAAAAATGAAAAATTCCTTTAAACAACGTGCCTGCGGGGTCCCCTTAAACTGCCTGGGAAGTGGCAAATCTGTACAATGTATAGAACCTGCTGCAGCAAAAAGGACATTTATGAAGAAAAAAAAAAGCGTGCGGTTCCCCCTCTCAAACAATACCAGACTGTTTAGGTCTGGTAAGAATGTTAGGAGGGACCAGATTTAAATAAAAGGAAAAAAAAAAGCGTGGGGTTCCCCTCAAAAGATGTAAAAAAAAAGTGTGTGGGGTGCCCCCTTTAAATTCCCAACCAGACCCTTGACCTGAGCATAGGCCTGGCAGGTCCGGAAAGGGGGGGGATTAGCGAGCGCCCCCTCCCTCCCATACCAGGCCACATGCCCTCGACACTGGGAGGGTGCTTTTCCAGGGTCGCCTCCGGAAAAGCACCTTGTCCCCGTGCCGATGGGGACAAGGGCCTCTTCCCCACAAGCCCTGGGGTGTTGGTTGTGGGGGTGTGGGCAGGGGACTTATTCACATCAGGGTACCCCTTTAATAAAGGGGAACCCATATGCGCCCCCCCTTTGTGAATGAGTAAGGGGTACTAGTACCCCTACCCATTCACTAAAGGGTTATAATAGAATTTAAATTAAAAGTCCAGACTTTTAGAAAAAAATCCATTAATCTAAATAAAAATACAACAAAGGCTTTTGACAAGTCCTTTATTGTTAAAAAACCAAAAAAATGGATCCATCGCCGTAATCCAGGGTCAATCACGATGTCTAGCATTCTCCATGACGACAGCGACGACTCGATGAAATAAAAAAATAAATAGATGGCGAGTACTTGAAAAAAAGTATCGGTACTCGTACTCGGCCTTAAAAAAGTGGTATCGGTGCATCCCTAGAAATAATAATGAAAAAAAAAAACCTACTCCTGAATTCTGACAGATGGCGGCAAAATATAAACAATTGGGCGGAGCGGTAATAGCTAGCTAGCTCCGTGCAACTGTTTACATTTGTCCGGCACCTGACAGAACTTAGCCATCATTACTGTGCCCAATCATGGCTCTCACAGTGCACTGTGATTTTCATTTTAATTGTTTCACTTTAAACAATGTTAAAATCACTGCTCCTTTAAAAACTGTATTTTTTAAAAGTGTTTTTTTTCATTGATTCATGTCCCCCAGGGCAGTACCCAAATCCCCATACCATTTTTATGGCCCTTAACTTGCATGTAAGCCTTCAAAATGGGGACATTTGATTTTCTGAGTTCTGGTCCCATAGACTTTCATTCAGTTCTAAGTTCGAGTTAGAACTTTTTCCAGGTTCGAAAGTTCAAGTTAGAACTGAACTCAGGTGTGTTCAGCACTTCACTAGTTCGTTCTAGGGACGAGCTCAGTTTCGTTCTAGGGACGAGCTAAGGTTTGGACTAGGGACAAGCTCAGGTTTGGACTAGGGACAAGCTCAGGTTTGGACTAGGGACAAGCTCAGGTTTGGACTAGGGACAAGCTCAGGTTTGGACTAGGGACGAGCTCAGGTTCGGACTAGGGACGAGTTCAGGTTCGGACTAGGGATGGAGTTAGGTTTCGACTAGGGTTGAGCTCAGGTTCGGAGTAAAGTTGAGCTCAGGTTGAGACTAGGGATGAGGTCAGGTTCGGACTAGGGATGAGCTCAGGTTCCGGCAAGGGATGGGCTCAGGTTCCGGCAAGGGATGGGCTCAGGTTCAGGCTAGGGATGAGCTCAGGTTCAGGCTAGGGATGAGCTCAGGTTCAGGCTAGGGATGAGCTCTATTTCAGACAAGGGATGAGCTCTATTTCAGACAAGGGATGAGCTCAGGTTCAGGCTAGGGATGAGCCCATGTTCAGACTAGGAATGAACTCAGGTTAGGACTGAACCCGGTCTGAACCTGAGCTCCTCTAAGCACAGAAGGAGCACTTCTGAACCCAGAAGGAAACTTCTTCTACTGCCGTCAATCAGTTGTGGGGAATTCCTGGGTGGCCTGCAGTTATATCATTGACCCTATATGTTCATAGGGCTATAGTAAGTAAATTACATGTACCTAGTATGGCCTTGTGGTCATATAAGTAAAATGACATCAGCACAAGCATCCCACCCCATTATATATGGTCAGCTGTGGGGTGGGAAATGCCCAAACCTGCAGCTGATCGGGCAGGAGGCCCATGTAGCTTCCGTGTTTGGATGAGCTCAGGTTGAACCCTGGTTCGGTCTGACCCTGAGCTCATCCCTATTAATTAAAGATGATCTCATAAAATTTGCCTGTAGATAAGCTTTTATTTATTTATTTGGCTTTTGAATTGATAGATGGATTTTGCTTAAAAAAACTCAAATAGCACTTTAAAATAGAGTTGCGGGTTCTATCACGTTTACATGTTTATTGGCGGTTGTTACACTGCAGTCTAAATGCAGCTTGGTCATAAATAAAACAGTAACCCTCAATATCTATCCCTTTAGAATCTTTCAACAGAGCAGAATGCGGAATTAGCCACATAAGTTGTCTTCTCAGAACTCGGAGGAATCATGCTGCTCACAAGTACAGTCTTTTGATGTTGGTTATACAAAATCTCTCCAATAAACTCACACAATAGCTAAAGTTATGCTTAAAATACCAGGCTCTGTGACAAGGTTGGAAGATGATGGCAAATAAATGATATCTCTTGCTGGATGCCGCCTGGCTGTAAAGATTGGGGGGAAAAAAAAACAACTAAATGATGAGGTCAAGAGGTGGACTGCCGCGGAAAGGTTTCAGGACTGGAGGATGCTATTGTGTGCAGTAGCAGCAATGAATAAGGAATGGAGATAAAGAACGTGGCATATGAGTACACCGTGGGGATTGAAGCCGCACACAATTCCTTGACGGAAGGGGATGTCATCAATAATGCAAAAGTGACAAAGAGGAGTTCTCCATTCAGACCTTTATCAAGTTCTATTGATAGTGATTTTCATAGTGGATTTGAAGTGGAACTATGGAAAAAAATAAATAAAATATATGATGCAGACTGTATGAGGCATTAATTCAACAGTTTTTGTTTTTCTGAGTCCCCACTGTAACAATGTTTTATTACACGTTGATCCTACAGGATCATATACATTGCCTGGCCAAGAAAAAGTCACACACTCTAATATTTTGTTGGCCCGGCTTTAGTATAGTTTTGATAAGCTTATGCAATTTCTGGCTAGACTTGCATTAACTTTTCACCAAGATCTTGTAGTGATGATGGGAGAGTCAGACCACTGCATAAAAGTATTCTCCAGCACATCTGTGGTAGTCAATTCATGTGTGACAATGATGCCTCATGCTCCCTGAACCACTCTTTCACAATCTGAGCCCGATGAATCCTGGCATTGTCATCTTGGAATATATCCAATGTGCCATCAGGGAAGGAAAAATCCATTGATGTAAAACCTGGTTATTCCATATAATCAGCAGGGGTGTGGAAATAAAGAAAAAAACTACTTGTCCAAGGACTAAATCGGGGGCCCGATCTACTTGTCCCTCATGACAATCTAGCTATCCTGATACAAATTTTTTTTTTTAACCAAAACAGTATTTAGCGGTGCTAAGAAACGCTTCTCGTTGGTCAGCGACGTCAGGTGACCACGCTGACCAACGAGTGCTTGCAATTTGCGAGTGAAATTCAGAATGCATGGCACAGGTACAGATGGTACACCTGTACTGGCAGATGGGAAGGACCGTTCGCTGAAAGGTAAGCATAGCAGGGAGGGAGTGGGGACCAGATTTGTGCGGGAAATTTCATTTTGCCAAATTACTTGGGAAAGTGAATTTACCCTTTACGGCTGGTGGAGACTTGGGCGATCGTGTGCGGTCGCATACAGCGGTTGCCACAAGGCCCCATTGATTTCAATGGGGTTACATCGGGTGCAATCGCTGAAAAAGGTACATGTAACTTTTTTACGACACACACCGTGCAGCATTTTGAACCACGATTATGCGCAATTGCACAGGTAGTATTGCGGCAGGAAACCGCACAATCTGCCTGGCACAACTGGGGTGCCATTTTAAAATAATGGCACTGCCAGAGCGATCGGCGGTGGTGTGCGATTCTGTGACAGCCCGGGCCATCTGCACGATTTCGGTCATGGATCTCCCACTCCGCTCACACACACAATGCCCTATGCATGTGTTTATACGCATGCATATGATGGGAGAAGTAGGGTTGGTTTCAATTTTTTGAATTTTTATTTACTTTATTTTATTATTATTTTACATTGTAACATTATTAAAAAAAATGTTTTTTTAATTTATTTTATTATTTTATCGTTTTTTTTACATTTTTTACATATTTATGAATTTACATTTTTAATTGTAATTTAATTTATTATTTTTTGACTTTTTTTTTCACTTGACTTTATTGCTATTAAACAGGGGGTAACACTTTTAGAGGTGAATTGAGGCATATGGAGGTATTGAGTTGGCAGCTATGCCAAGCCCAGCCCCTGAAAAACAACCCCCACACCATAATCCCCCTTCCACCAAACTTTACACTTGGGACAATGCAGTCAGGCAAGTACTGTTCTCCTGGCAACCGCCAAACCCAGACACGTCCATCGGATTGCCAGACAGAGAAGCGTTATTCGTCACTCCAGAGTCCAGTGGCGGCGTGCTTTACACCACTGCATCCGACACTTTGCATTGCACTTGGTGATGTAAGGCCTGGATACAGCTGCTCGGCCATGGAAACCCATTCCATGAAGCTCTCTACACACTGTTGTTGTGCCAATCTGTAGGACACACAAAGTTTGGAGGTCTGTAGCTATTGACTCTGCAGACAGTTGGCGACTTCTGCGCACTGTGCACTTCAGCATGTGCTGACCCCACTCTGTCATTTTACGTGACCTACAACTTTGTGGCTGAGTTGCTGTTGTTCCCAGTTGCTTCCACTTTGTTATAATACCACTAACAGTTGACCGCGGAATATTAAGTAGCAAGGAAATGTCACGGATGGACTTATTGCACAGGTGACAACCTACTACGCTACCACGCTACCACGCTACCACGCTACCACGCTTGGATTCACTGAGCTCCTGAGAGCGACCCATTGTAGAAACGTCTGCATGCCGAGGTGTGTGATTTTATACACCTGTGGCCAAGGAGTGTCCTGATACTTTTGGCAATATTGTGTGTATATGTATATATATATAGTCAATCACTGCATTAAAGGAAGTCAGTCCTACGGGATTCATCAAAAACTAAGTTTAAAGACTTCAAGATCATTCTGCCTAACAGGATTAGGCTAGAACTAATGGAAATTAAATACGGAAATGAATATATGTTTTTGCATTTCGACCATAGATACTCTCCAAGACATAAATCTATTGACTTTATTTAAAAAGAGCAGGGGGTGTTTTTGGCGGGATGGGGATTGTTAAAGGTTATAATAAACATGGAGTTGGGTTTTAACTTTTTTTTTTTTTATTATTACCATTAGCATCAAAGTTCACTGCTGAAGACGGCTCGTCCATTCAGAAGCTTTACCTAAGACATGAAACATAATTTTTTTTTTCTAAATATCAGGTAAATGTGATTCATTATGTAAATCTGTTCATGGTGAGTGCTGTATATCAGGCAGGTCTAAATGCCAGACAGAAAGTTATATTCAGAGCAAGCTAATTACAGATTTGCTGTCTAGACAACAAAGCAGCAGAAGATCTTGCTTCCCTTTATTTTTTTGCCAGTTCCATATTTTCCGGCTCCATTTTTCATTGTTTTGTTCATTATTGTTGGCTCTAACGTATCAAAGAACAATTCTTCACTTGCCAAACGCCTGTGTGTATAGACTGTATATGATTGCACAGACGTCCTGCCTTGCAACACATGTGAAAGAGGGGTGCTGCAATCCACAGATATACACCGTAACAATAAAATTCTTTGTGTAATGCTTATTAAATGAGAGCTCCAGGGAAAACACAAAATGCAGTAATCGGTGCCTGAAGTGAAGAGCTTTTTTTTTTTAGTGTTCTCTTTTTATCTTAGTATGCATCTATTGTAAGAGATTAATTCAGAATTCGAAATTGCTTAAAACCCTTTTGAGTTTAATAATTCTCTTGTAATGTTGGGGGAGCTCACAGAGCACTCGCACAGGGTTTTTCATAAACCAAAAAGTATTTATTCTTTTTCTTCAGACAACTAAGGAAGTCCAACATAAAATAACTTGTCTTCAGCATAACATGTATTGGTTTACCAGTTTTCCAGTTGCGCCACACACTCACAGTGTCCCAATCCTTTAAAGTGTTTCTCTTGCAGCACTGCTGCTCAAGCCTCAGGGCCACTGTCTGTTTTCTCCAGCCTCCCTGGCTGTTCCTGGTGTGGCTTCAACACACCACCTGCTTTGGCCCTTGTATGCCTCCAGCACACACCACCTGCCTCGGCACCTCGTATGCCTCCAGCACACACCACCTGCCTCGGCCCTCGTGTGCCTCCAGCACACACCACCTGACTCGGCCCTCGTGTGCCTCCAGCACACACCACCTGCCTCGACCCTTGTGTGTCTCCAGTACACACTACACCAACTCTCCCTTGAGCTCTGGTCTGGGCTCCGAATGAGGCTGCTGATTATCTGATCACCGGCAACACCCGACCTCAGAACTGGAGATTTCATCCCACCCAGAACTCTAAGAAATCTCCAGAGATCCAGATCCCAGCTCCAAATCCAAAAAAACCTGGAAAAACTAAAAGGCTAGTTTCTTCCCTGCAAAACTATTTGCATTCTGGAACCTCTCAGCCCTTTTGGCTGAGAGTCCTGGGTGACCGTGTTGCCAGCATACTCCATGGCATTGCCACGCACTGCCACAATATGTAACAAAAAAATGTCCAGGTGTTGCAGCACTTTATCTTTTTTATTTATTCATCCAAAATGATCATTATCATGACATGATACAAAGGGGCAACAGTTTTGAACCACACATGTTTCTTTCTCAAGCCCAAAAAGTGATATGCAAACACACATATGGATGAAATTGTAACAAAGTATCAAAGTATCAAATTACTTCCGGTGTTTAAAGATAAAATGAGAGAAACGTGTGTATGTTTGTATGTTTGTATGTCACTTTTTGGGCTTGAGAAAGAACCATGTGTGGTTCAAAACTGTTGCCCTTTTGTATCATGTCATGATAATGATAATTTTGGATGAGTGCTGCACCTGGACATTTTTTATTACTATATATACGGAATTGTGGATGGATTCCTGTGTTGACGGGACCGATTGAGAGGAAGCTGGAATGTGGAGCACCTCATATACACACATATATTTTTTTGCTTAATATTTTTTGAAGGTCTATAAACAAGTTTAAAAAACAATGTTTAAAATTGATTTTTTTGTATAGTTGTATTACATTTTTATTTTTGAAAGTATTGAACATTTTATTTTCAAATTTTATATGCTTCCTGCATGCTTAGTGGCAACCAATGTATAACTAAATAAACCAGAAGGTCCTTTCCTCGGGGGAGATGGGGAAGGGGGGGCCCTCCTCTGTATTCATTGAACATAATGGGATAACCTACCTCATAAGAAGCTGGCATTGACTTCTGTCCTTATGATGCTAACATGCCTTCTTGTGTCCTTTCTGGCACCATCTTCTCTGCTTCTCCGCTCTGGGTTTTCATCACACAAGGGCCTTAGAACCTTGGGCCATACAGCTCACTTCCCAGCACCAGAAGAGTGTATGCTAAACCTGCTTCTAATATCTTAGTTACAATGGCCTGCAAACACATTTTAGTTTGCTCTTGCATATGCATATTTTTGTTACTGCATTACATATAGAGATTTGTAGATTAGCCCCTAGAAGGAGAGTGGGTTAGCCTCTACAGTCAGGGTGTGTCAATGCGTCAAGCCTTACTTGGGGCAAATTATTAATAATTTAAATTCTACCTAGGCCAAGTTGCATGCTGGTCCCCAGGAGTATCCCTTGCCCATCCGCTGCCTGGGGGGGATGGGGTGGGGGTGCTGTTGTGTTGGTGCACATTTGGGGAGGGAGGGGGGACAGGGTGATGCACGCTAACATCCCACCCAGCTCACTGATGTCATTGTTTGCCAAGAACTGGGTGGAATTCTGGCTAGAGCAATGGGTTATCACATGGCCAGAGCATTCTAGGTTTCTAGGAGCAAAGCAGGGAGATGTGTATGGCCCACTACACATCTCCCTACCTGGCTGTTAGCAACCTGGGATGCTCTGACCAGATAGGGGGCAACAGGCACGTTGTGCCACTCTACCTGTCACACGGGGAGTGTATTTGTGTTGGTTGATGCATAGGCTTGAATCATTAGAAGAAGCAGTAAAGCACAACCATTGGGCAGCACTGCAAAGAAAGAAAGCAGTGCCTGCATAGGGACTTGTGGGAATTGCAGTTCGGAAACCACGACAAGCCATGCTGTGGGGGAAAGTGGAGACTGCAATTCCCAGGAGGCTTAGTGTCTGGAGGAGGGGTGATTTCTGGGCTGGGGCTGCTCAGTGCGCTAAGTCCAGGAGAACCCTGTGAAGGAGACAGAGGTGTGTGGCTGCCGCTGAAGCAGAGGAGGCCACATACTCTGTGTTTACTGTTAATGGGAGTGTAAGCAAACCGAAGGGCCTCCAGAGATAGAGAGAGCCTTCCTCCCAGTCTGCTGCGCGTGTCGCTTGGACGATCACTTCAGTGGGATACTGCATCACCGTTACAGCGAAGACATCACGGTCTGGCCGAACGGCTGAGACGGTACAGTACAGTACGGAGAGATGCTAGAAGGCCCAGCAATCGGCAGGAGGCCTGAAGATGTTTACAGAGACAGTTTCCAGCATTTTACGGTGACCAGAGACTACCTCTAAGGGGACAGCAAATGGCTTCAGGATCAGCAAATTGTTGGCTTGAGAGAAAGGGGACATCCCCGCTGCAAGAGTGACCTGAGGAGTGGTAAGAGGCCTTTTGGCCATTTTGTGTGATTTCTGCAATTCACATCATCAACATGGTATGGGCCCCAACGTTGGCTAGCCTAGACTATTGCTACTGGCCAGTAGTATAGAGAGTTGGATATTAATTGAGACTCTTACATTAGCAATCAAGTGCTCAAGGTTAAAGATATTCTTTGAGATAGTTCAGTACTGCACACTTCAGCATTTAGATAGCCGTCATCAAGTACTCAGTGCCTGAATACTTGATGTATACTGTTGTCCATTCTTTATTCAATTGTTATGTCCTTTTATGCAATGCTTGATAAGATCTATATATTTGTTGAGTAAAACTGCTTACAAAACTCCCTATGGTGTGCTGTGGATTCTGTTTGGGGGGTATATTTGGGCTTGGGGATAGAAATACACGGGTTATTCTGGCGGCTCCTTGGGGGGGGGGGGGGCGAGTCAAAAAGCA
>NW_017306321.1:246016-280253 GCF_000935625.1 Nanorana parkeri | reverse complement strand
TGGGGGGGGGGGAGCGCTACATAAGCATTAACACAAATTGATAAAACTATATCATACAGATCTCTTTTACATGGCAGCATCGGAAAAGCGTTACATTCCCTTTAAATCAGGCCAATTCAGCTAGAAAGACTCCGCTGTCCTTTTTTGCATTTTGTTTCCTTAGGTAATTTCTTTCTGTCTCTCATCCGATCGTCTAGACGCTTAATATTTGTCAAACTTATTCAGTACAGTTCAGTGCTCACTGTTCCGCTGGAATAGCAGCCACCGTGTTATCTGCCCCCTGTTGTTATTTGAATATGAATGCTTATATTATCAGAATATCTAAAGACTTTCAGGAGAGTGTATTTACAATGTTATTATCATTTTAGAATTGATTAGTAATCACGTCTCCAGGACAAAGGAATAGATAATACACAGACTGCATTATTGCTAGAGCAAAAAAGTAGAAATCCTCGCTGCTATCTGACATAAGCTGCCTCGACATCTCCTGCGGAGAAGACAGACTCATTTTATGCAATGGGAATTGACATATCCCCAGTAAAGAGCAGTGAAAAAAGGGAAGGTGTAGAGATTTGTTTAGAAAGATAATATAAGATTTCTATTAAAACATGTAAATGGTGAAACACAGAACGAAGTTGGCATGCCTTAAAGGGAACCTGTGACCAGGCTATGATGGAAATTTAGGTCTCTGCATATTTTTAACAGTAGATCATTTTTTTTAAAGCCCTCACTGACCTTTGTAGTCGTCGGCACTGTAGAGTAATTCATCCTTAAAGTTTAAAATAGAAGCAGTGAAGTCTTAAAAAGCAGACCTCTGGGCAAATCAAAGCTTAACCTTTGCAGTGGGACTACCCCTGCACTGCAAAGGTGAGGCCCCTTTCACACACGCTGATCATGGATTCCTCCTGATCTGAGCAGTACGGATCGGATGCCACCATTGTGACATCTGTGTCTGTCCAGTTTTTTCATCCATTTTGCAACCCCATGTCGGTCTCATGTTCTATGCACTGTGTACAGAATGATGATTCAAGGACCTTAGACCGCTGCAGTAGCAGGCTCCAGGGACCAAGCTGCCTCTGAGGATCAGGTTAGTATACCTTTGTTTTTTACTTCCCTAGACCAAAAAAAGCACTTAGCCCTTGCAGTGCGGGGGTAGCCCCACTGTAAAGGTTAAAAAAATATCCCTGGAGTTGTTCTTTAACTGCTGAACTACCCCAGTTGCATACTTACCTTAATCTCGCAGCCCCGGTGTGCAATGTTGATATCATGCTAAATCTTCTTGTCACTGGTCCCACCTGATCATTTGATCGCCATAGACTCTTATAAAACCATCTCCTGAGGCTGGAGATGCTGCAGATGCAGTTAGGGCATGGGAGAGTATGTTACTTTAGATGAAAGGGGATAGGCAAGAAGGATGAGTGTACTTTTCTAAAGGCAAATAGGCTGTTCACATTGCAATGTTCCCTTAGCTTGGTAAATGTGGGGAAAATTCATTGTGCAAAGAATACAATTCATTGTGCAAAGAATACCCAATCATGCGCTAGGAAAAAAAAAAAAAGCAACAGCATTTTTCCTCGCTCATGATTGGATGATGGAAGGCAGCAGAACTTCACTTCATTCACCAAGGTAAGGGGAAATTCCTTGCAAAGTGAACAGCCTGTTTGACCTTTAAAGGAGAACTATGAGGTGAGTGAAAAACACTCATCCTCATAGTTCGACAATGTGAAGCTGTCACAGGTCGGCTCAATAGATCGGGAAGTGAGCGAACACATACTGTTGCTCGCTCACTTCTCGATCATCTACCAGCAGAGAGTGGTTACCGTCAGTCACCACTCCCTGCAGGGATTCTCCCCCGCTCTGATCCTCCAGCGCTGACTGGAGGAATGAATGGGGGTGGGGGCCGGCACAGCTGACTCTGCCTCTGCCTCTGCCTCTAGATAGGCAGAGCCAGCTGTCAATCACGCAGCTGGGTGGATCTCGACAGCATTGTTGGGATGCGTCCCAGCTGCGGCGGTCTCAGTATACCGCAAGCTGTAGCTCGCGATATACTGAGCTTTGGGTCACGGGAGGACACTAGTATATGTCCTCCCATGACCCTCAAGAGAACTATGGGGAAAAACACTTACCCCATAGTTCTCTTTCAATAAGTCAACCCCAATCTGTCCAGTAAAGCCATGAAAGGGACGATAGACTATTATTTTATAAAACATTTTAGCTTAATTATATAATTTCAAGGATAACTTCTCTTTATTGTGAAAATATCAACATCCTCCTTCCTCCCCACTAAAGCTGGCCATACACCTATAGCTTATCTGCAGATCTTCTATGGTCAGATGAAAAAAGTGCAACAGATTCCTCCATCTATGCTAAACTGTGTGGATGGAGGAATCCCCCATTGGGCCAAGCTTTAGTATCTTGCTAGTTGGCCCCGCTGGCTCTCAAAATACCTGAACAATGCCGGCATCCAATCAGATTGTTCAGGTTTTTTGAAAGCCAGCAGGGCCGACTAGCAAGATACTGAAGCTGGGTCCAGTGGGAGATACCTCTATCCACACAGTTTAGTGTAGATGGAGGAATCTGTTGCACTTTTTCCATCTGCTCGTAGAAATTCTGCAGATAATCTATAGGTGTATGGCCAGCTAAAGACAGAAGAAAATGCGATGGAACATAATTATTTCATACTGTTTTTTATTTTCTTATTCTCGTCAGCTTATCTCATACCCCTGATTCTGAAGAGGGGCAATTGAAATATAATTTCTCTATGTTATCATGTTTGTATCCTGACAGTCCAGTAAATAAAACTTTTCACACAGTTATCATGATAAATGCCTTTCTGTGAAAGCTGTTGTTTTTCTCTGCAGAGAGTCTTTGGTTCTATCAATGTCCTCCATGCAGTATAACTGCTTTCATGTGACAACCTCTCCAAGGTTACAATTATCTCTCTGGGAAGTCTATATGGTGCCTTTTGACATGTGTGAGTTCAACCTGCCTGAACCAACACCAGTATGAGAGCTAATGTTTGAGCTGAAGATAGGAAAGGTGGCAGATGTCGATCACATCTACCTTTGTGAAAGCTGAACTCCAGACACGGCTATTTTAATTTTAAATTAATTTAATTTTAATTTTCAAATTATCACTCTCTGCACTTCTTGTCCACAGCTCACCTGTACCCTTCACCTACAGCTTACTTCAACCATCTGCACCCCTTGTCCACAGTAATGATGCGCTCGATGTTGGAGTCGAACATCAGCAGTTCGTGTGTTCGGCGCCTGGAGAGGGAGAGATCCTTATGAGACAATTGAGGCCTCCCCGAGTGTAATATTCATTCAAAACCAGCTGAAATAACCCAAATTAGTAGCCTTGTAAATATTTATCAGCATTCCTTATATTCTCAGCTAGTGGCATAGATATACCTAACGAATGACGCTGCTATTGTTCCCATTTGATGCTCTTGGTTTCTTTGATTTTGTGGAGTATTTTTAGCAGAAATCAAACACTCGAGGAACACAGCACAACCACATAGAATTTCAACTCATCTGGATTTCTGTGAAGAAAGTTTTCTATTTTTACTAATGAATGCTTGAGATCGCAACAGAAGAAAGTTTCACCATGTGATTAGCTTCAGCATAATTCTCTGTTGGAGATGATAAAAAAATGATTTCTAGTAGGCTCTGATATTAAACAACCATATGCCTTCCAGACACATAGACCACAAATAGCCTTGTGCACTTAAAGAGGACCTAGCACTATCATTCTTAACCATTTGGGGGTTTTAAACATAGTAGATATGCCCTAAAAAATGTCAACAACGTTCCTAGGATGTATTTCCTACTTTCAGCACCTCTCCCCCTAAAACTAGAGGCCATCACCTAAAATTGGTGGAAAAAAAATTCCAGCACAAGGGGCGAAGGGGGTTCTTCACAGTAAGATCAGTTAGGGTCTAGAACTCACTGCCACAGGCGGTGATTTCAGCAAATAATGTGGAATTGTTCAAGAAACTTTTGGACGATTTCTTAAGGGACCGTAATATACAGGGGTACGGGTACTCCTAGAATGAGATCCTAATAGGTTGGACTTGATGGACTAATGTCTTTATTCAACCTCAAATACTATGTAAAATCACAGCCAAAAACTTGCTATGCATTGCACGAAAGCCTGTCAAAATGCAGCTGCTCCTGTGTAAGATGACACTTGCAGATAGTCTGCAAGTGTCATTGAGTAATACAGTGTAACAAAGCATTGTTAAATTGTATTCATTATTTTTTTCTTGTCTAGCTCAAAGGTTCGACCTTTGATCGGCATATGACATCAGTTAAGGTAAGCCTTAATTTTTTTTAATTAAAATGTATTCTTGTGAAACCCCTTATTAACCCCTAGTTAAATCTTAGAAATGCATTTAAGTGCCCTAATTATTAACACAATTTTATTTAAATATCTTCAAAGATCTTCAAATCATCTCTGAATTGATGCTGACACTGTCCTTCCTTCTGGATGGTGACTACTTGTGTTCCCCATGGTTCCGATGTGTGCTGTAAAGTAGTCACGGCTCCAAGCTCGCTCTCGTGATGGACTACAATCTCACTACAAATTAGTAAACTAAAAGTGAGATTGTAATTCATCACGGGAGTGATCTTGGAGCGGGGACTACTTTATAACACACACAGGGACCATGCGGAACAAAAGTAGCCCCCCTCCAGAAGGAAGGACAGTGTCAGCACCAATTCAGAGATGATTTCAGGATCTACAGCTGAGTAATACACAAATAGTGTACAGTATTGTTACTAGTTAAGGTGAATGCATTTTTCAAATATAACTCCTGAGTTTAGTGTCGCATTAAGTTTAAAATCGTATGATATATATATAAATCAATAAAAATTGAATACAGAGTTTAGCAATAACAGAGAATACACAGAGCATCATAGCACAAGTGCAGACAGAGGCATCTGTATACAACAAGAGGGATGTCATGTTGAAAGTACTGCATGGCTCCACTTGCTGATTAAAAATGAAAAAAAAAAATATTTATAGCAATTATTATAAACCTACCTGCCTAATATTATTTTTTCTTGAATACAATAAATAAAAAAAGAAAGTATGTGTAAAGCTATTGGATATTTTCTTTAAGAGGAAATTCAACTAGAATGCCATGTTTTTAAAACCAAAATTAATAAATAATACTTAAAAACGAATAGCGTGCTACTTTATAAATGTTAAAGTAGCCACAGATCTCTAATCATTATGACTATGAGAAAATGTCAAAAAATGTGTGGATATGTGAAAATCCTGACAGGTGGGCAACTGACTGGCAGCAGGCATTTTGCTTTTACAGATGGGAGCTGGCACTCAGAATGTACCCAAATATAACAAGTGAGAGCATATGTTTAATAATTTACTGTATTTATGTATCTGGGAAAGATTGCCAAATCTTCCTTCAGTGTTGCTAAAAAAGCAGTGTTTATAATTAAATTAAATTATGCAGTAAATAGCGAGGAATATGCAGTGCACACAGCTTAATGTTCATTAGTTTCAATAGCTTAGTTACATTAAAAGTAAAAGTATAAACAGTTTATTTTATATGTTGTTGATTAGTTCAAGACATCATTTTTTTCATCATATCATCCCATAAGGTTTTCACAAATGCTGCTAAAAGCCACTTTATTTTATGTTGAATATAAAACATTATGCAGAAAGACTGCAGAATATGACATTCCACGGCCTTCAGAATATTAACATATGAACTATGAAAATATTGAAAGTGATTTTTGTTGAATGTTTATCTTCGAAGCTATGAAAAAAAATCTGCCTGGCCTTTAGGTCTGACCAATATAGGAAACCATTAGATAGTATTTTTTTTGTGTGTGTAATCCAGGTGGAAATGAAGACCACTCATATCCTGGCAGAAGTTTAGTTTTTTTTAGTCGAGGTTCAGGGGTTTTATTTATTTGGGTCTTTATTATTATTATTATTATGATATAGGATTTATATAGCGCCAACAATTTGCGCAGCACTTTAGAATATAAGGAAGAAATTACAATTCAAGACAAGCTGGTAAGGCCCTGCCCCTGAGGCCTTACAATCCAAAAGGGAGGGACAAGTGATACACGAGGAGGGTCCTTAGGGCAACATAATATCCTGTTTGTGTACAAATTACATTTTGGAGGGTTAGAGCTTGATGATGAGGTCTTTTTAGTTTTGTTACAGGAAAGGCAATCCAGGTGGACATGAAGACCACTCATATCCTGACTGAAGTTTTGGTTTCTTTAGTCGAGGTTCAGGGATTTTTATCAATGTGGGTCTTTAGGGCAGCAAGGTATCCTGTTTAAAGGTGTATAAACCACCTAGGAACATTGTGGAGGGTTAGATTTTGATGACAAGGTATTTTTAGTTCTGTTGCACAAGAGGCAATCAGCTTAAAACTTGAACTTTAAAGTTTGCAGCATGGGTGGGCTCTTGCCATAATGTCCATGTATGCACAGTATATGTGCTCACGCTAGGTTTGCACCGATATGGGTTTTAGCCAGGAAGCCGGGCAGCATGTAATGACTCACTGCCCGGCTTCTTCATTGGCCGGGAAGCCGGCTCCATGCTCCCTCGTTACTTGGTGACAGAGAGCATGGAATTGGCTTTATGGCCAATCAGGAAGCTGGGGGGGGGGGGTAATGACTCGCCACCTGGCTTCCTGATTGGCCAGCTTCTCGACTAATCAGGCAGCTGGGCGGTGAGTCATTACACCAAGTGGCAAGGGAGCATGGAGCCGGCTTCCTGGCCAAACAGCAAACCAGGGGGCAAGTCATTACCCGCCCCAAGCTTCCTTATTAGATGGGAAGCCAGCTCCATGCTACCTGGTGACGAGGGAGCATGGAGCCGACTTCCGGGTCAATCAGGAAGCTGAGCAGTGTGTAATGACTTGCTGCCCGGGTTCCAGATATTGGAAGTTTCAGTATTGGGATAGGCATCGGGAGCACTTGAGCGAGTACTAGTACTCGCCCAAATACTCGGTAGCGGCACTGATACCGACACTAGTATTGGTATCGGTGCATCCCTAGGGCACACCATGGCATCTGAGCTCTCCTTTACCAACACAATATATGTACCCTCTGCCGCTGCTCAGACCATGGTCACTGATGTCTTCATCTTGGTCAAATGTCATGCATAGCCACCATCTGGCAGCCACTGATAATTTAACACTTATGTAATGATGAATAGCAGTCAACTAACTACTTCAGAACAGCTGAAAAAAGATATTTAAACTTTTTTTTATATAAAATGATTGAAGTCATTAAATGATGCTGCGGCCTCAGGGCCAACAGAAATCTTTTCCTAATGACTCTGTCTCTGTAAAGCAGACACTTTCTTTCAAATGAAACCGTCATAGATTGCCAATGACTACAAAACTCCTGCTGCTGATTCTACAGACTAATTCTGGCCCAGAACAAATTGTGCCTGGTATCATTACCAGCTCCTGCCACCTCTCCTGATCTTTTCCAGTGTACTGGCACTGTAGAAGTGACACACAATGGTTACACAGCTGGACTGCAGCTGCAAAACTTCTAATGTTTGCAGCAGAGTAATTCCTATGTTGTGCTTCAAAATGTGTGGACTGTTTTGATGCTTTGTGATGTGGCGGGCTTCTGGTGTGTCCCCGTGCCTTTAAGAAGAAATAGGCTTCCTCCAGAAGTATCTGCACCCAATGTATCCTTTGCTATATATGCTCCGAGGTGGAGAATCTCATAGATTACAGTTAAGGCCACACTACTCAGAGGGGTCTTGACGAGGCAGTAGGGCTTGCACATATTTGCATAAGTTGTGCAACTAAAACCTCAGTTTTTAACGTAAGTTGTAAGAGAGTGTAAGCTTTTTTGCAAGCTAGCTGGTAAGTGTGCTGGGAAATGTGTTTGTACTGAATAAAGCCCTTTCATGTGCACCTTAATTTAAAAGCTAGTTTTAAAATATTGAGTGTGGTTGCTATTTGCTTCACTTGTTGGTTCTATCCTGCTACTCAAAAATATTTTTGTCTATTGTCTCTCAGATAATACACTCTAATTCCTATTTCATGTTAAAACCTGCCTTTTCTCTCCCTCTTATGTTGTGGCCTAACCAAGCTGCTTGCATGGCGTCCAGCCACTGCTCAATGTTTGTGGCTATTGCCTCACAGATAATCTATGATTTCTATTTCAAGATAAAACATGCCTGGTCTCTTCTTTGTACTGGTCTGTCCTTGGGATGGGAGGGGATGTGGGTTGTAGTTAAGGCAATGCAGTATGGTACTGCAAAAAAAAAAAAGAAGCTTACTATGTTTATTAGAATGTTGTGCCACTGGCCATTTGTAAGAAATTTAGAGCTTTAGCTTTTTTTTTTAAGAGAAAACCTTCCTATAGCTTTTAGATCTGCTGTGGCTGCGACTTCCACCAGTCAATTCAGGCCTATTACCATGTGGGAAAAAAAATCAGGTATTGCAGACAGAACTACCTAAAACAGCATTTTTTTCAAGTTGAAATCAACTAGTTTGGGGTGTTGCTTTAGTTTGTAAGTCAAGCTAAATGTACAATTACACACCCACACTAAAAAAATCAATGACACAACCAGAATATGTGATGCCAGAATACATTGCAGACACTGTCCGAATCATACTGTTCCATAACAGCACATACAGCTTAAGGGCATGTGGTGCTGGTGTTTTTCCATGTCACCCTTAAAGCTGTAAAGAACCCAGTTCCCACTGCATGATACTTTTTAATAAAATGCTTTATTTAATGTCCCATAGGATAGTGCCCAGCTACCCATGCCGATAAGGCAAAAAAAATTCCAGAATTTAGCAACAGGATTCACCCCCATACACTTCCATAGGATTTGTTGCAAAGTTCCCCCATCTCTACTTAGGAACTGTATAAGCTCAAAGTAGTTGGATCTATTTGAGTTAAAGTGACACTTATCTTAAGAGTTAAATCTTAATAATGCATTCAAGTACCTTAACTATTAACAAAAATGTACGGTATCTTATTTGTGTATCACTTGGCTGTAGACCCTAAAATCATCTCTGAATTGGTGGTGACACTGTCCTTCCTTCTAGAGGGTGGCTACTTTTGTTCCCCATAGTCCCTGTGTGTGTTGTAAAGTAGCCACTGCTCCAAGCTTGCTCCCGTATTGGACTACAATCTCAATACAAATTAGTCAACTAAACGTGCGATTATAGTCTATTACAGGAGCGAGCTTGGATCGGTGACTACTTTACAACACACAGGGACCATTGGGAACAAAAGTAGCCACTCTCCAGAAGGAAGGACAGTGTCAGCACCAATTCAGAGATGATTTGGAGATCTACAGCCAAGTGATACACAAATAAGATACCGTATTTTGCGCTCCATAAGGCGCACCGGTACATAGGACGCCGGCAGTTTCTTTGACAGTTTCTGTGACAGAAGCTGTGACAGAAGCTGCAGTAAGTGACTTCTGGGACAGGTGGCGCTGTGATTACAGCGCCACGGTCTCAGTGATCACACAGAGCAGACGAAGAACGGATGTTCTTCGTCTGCTCTAGGGCCTCTATGATGAGCTCCCAGAGGAGCGGGGGACCCGAAAACCACGGCGGGGGGCGCCGCTGCCGCTCGGTTTTAATACAAGTGATCTGAATAGATCACTTGTATTAAACGAGCAGCGGCTTCTCATCTCCCCCCCCCTTTAGGGGGGGGGGGGGAAAGTGCGTCTTATGAAGCTAAAAATACGGTAAATTTTTTAAATAGTTAGGGTGCTTGAATGTATTTTTAAAATTTAACTCATGAGTTTAGCGCCACTGTAATGTGAGATCAATGGGATCCATCCAGGTTAAAAGCTCAGTGACTAATGATAGAGCAATTATGGGTGACGGGATTGAGGTTCCCTGACTTATGAGAGAAACCTAACCTTGATACTATAGAATACCAATAGAAAACGATCCAGCGCTTTGTATTCCTATATCCAGAAGAGTGCTTAATCCAGACAATTGACAACATTCAACATTTAGAATTTGTGCAAATGTAAGATGTATGTATGGCTCTCTGTATATCCCTTTATTTGTGTTCACTTCAAACACCCAATCAGATTAGGTAGGAACCTTTTATTTTAATTTTCCATAAGTTAGTTGGTTTTCACTGACATTTACAGTGTCAATATTAAAATGTAAAAAAATATAATGCTTGGAGAGATCTTGAATATGTTTCAGGTTTTATGGTGGAGTAAAGTCAAGTTTCCTTCTTGTTTTATAATTAAAACCAACCTGGTAGATGCCAACTCAGAGAATAGTGCATAACTTTGGAAAGCGGGTAAATATGTTTGTAATTATTTATTGGAGGTTGTGTTTAAACCTTGTGCACAACAACATATCATGCTCTTATTTTTTTTAAAGATACTTTTCACATAGTAAAGTTTTAAACTGATTTTGGTTCTCTTGGAAAATGACTAAGACCCATACAAGCAATGCTTAAAAACAGATGATATTCTTCATAACTCAAAGCATCCTTCCAAAATTAGGCCACCCATTTGACAAAAGAAAATCAATAAATTAAATTAAAACCTTAAATTCTTGAGCATATCAATAGCAGTCTACATTCTTTACAGAGGTAAACATTCATATATTTTTAGGATTCTCCATCTCATCTTTCCTGACTTCTTTGTTTAATATATTCTCTTGATTCCAGTCACTTTGGAGCATAACTCTTTCAAATGTTCTGACTAGCATAACACCTCAATAAAAACTTTATGACTTCAACAAGAATGCTGCATGCTATTCAAGCCACCAGCTTTTGTTTCCTGTGGATTCCGGCTTCAGAGAAGAGTTATGTGAAGATGACAAGCATGTGTTCCAGAGTTTTCACTTCTGAGTTTTACTCTGTAGAAAAAGGAATGTAGAAGAGCTAAGTTACAGAAACTTACATTCTCTTATATGGTACAAGCCATTTGTTCACATTTCTATAACCCTAATACCTGAATTTATTTTTGACCATTTCATATTTTGGTTATAGTTCAGTAAGTGATACAAACCAAAATTGTATTTATTTTCCTTTTCAGTTAATTCTTTCATATATTTATTTTTTTAACTCCCACCCCCCAACAACTTTCATTTTCTTTTGTCTGGTTTTTTCTTTCCTGTTCATTATGTATATAACTAATTTATTTTTTTTCATTTTCATTTAATTTTATTTTATTTTCACCAGTGTAATATTTCTATTATTTTAGTTTCCTGGTAATGCCATATTTATTTAATTTTCTAACAAGTAAACAAAATTGTTCCTTTCATTTTTGGGGTTTGTGTTTTACTTTATTCACACAAATTGCAGTTTAGAGTTCATTTTTTTTCATTACTCTGCAAGGAGGATAAATAAACCATGACACCTTTCAAGCAAGAAATACATGGGCTGCCATTGCTGGTTTCCTGAAAACACTAATTGCTTGGCTTGGCTTGAGTCACAGGATCTAAACAAGCATACAGCAAGCAAAGGAAAGTAAAAAAAAAAAAAAACAACAACTTCATAATTCCCTGAAAGAAATAAGAAATCTCTGTACTTGTTTCAGGTCAGTGGCTAAGAAAGAATTGAAGATCACATTGGTATGGTAGCCAAACAATTAGCATTTAAAGAGAGCCTGTTACTACAGAAAGTGGGGCAAATTACTAAAATTATGAAGCACAGGTAGTTAGCTGCTCCCTGCTGGGGTACCATCTGAGCACCTCCTAACCTGGCTTTGGCTGGATGACCCTTCCCATCTCCTCTTCTCTTAAAATGAACCTTAAATTAACAACAAGTGTACATGAATACATTTTTAGGGGGTATGGATCATCACCTCATATGGAGAATGATGTCTCCGGAACAAACCCAGGTAAAAGGAAAAGAGGAGAAAGTAAGAGAGCCCATCTAATGCAGTCATTTTGATGGTCCAAGGTAGTCATAGATAAAATAGATAAAATTAACTTATACCTGTCCGGTTGCTGGTGACCCTATTTGTAGGTGACTGCATCCTGCATAAATGAATGCCTCTGGGGAAGAAACTGTCTCCCTTCAGTGAGAGGTCACTCTCAATGCTCAAAAAAGAGAGCCTCCATTCCAGGTTTCATCAGGTGATGTCAGGATAGTCAGAGATGTCTAATAAATTTATCACCAACTAACCACTTAGTAAAAAATCATTTTGAATCATGTATCAGGCGCCTCTCCAATACTGTAACCCTGGATGATTCCCGAAACAAACATTACTCCACCTTTCTGGAAAGACATTCAGATAAGTGAGAGGTAATACATACCAGTATGTCACCCATCATACTCCTTACTTAGCAAGTATGCACATAACATGCATAAAATATATCTGATGCTAGGTCTGCTTTAACCACATGGCAAGCAGCCATAAGGGGATAACATGCAATGCCTGGACACCAGCTCAGATGGGCATTCTAAGATGCCCATGTCTCAATGAGATGCTTACTCAAGGAGATGCTTACTTACTCAAGGAGATGCTTACATCTAGGATCAGCACGTGCTTGTGGTTGCTCTCTATACATAGGGAATGCATTTAATGTCCATTGCCAAGTAAAAAGCCAACTCCAGGCACAAGGAAAAAAAATACTTTTGAGTGGGAGTGGGAAACCCCAAACTGCAAGGGTCAAATGCTCATTAAGTTTAGGTAATACGGTATAATACTCTATTACTCACTCTGGAAAGCTCCCTCCCTGTGTGATCCCTGAAGCCTCCTTTCTAAGGATGTGAGGAATAAGGTAAGAAACACAGCCTCCTCCTTTACCCCTAGACTTAATGAGCTTTTAACCATTGAAGTGCAGGGTTGGCCACTGCGAAGGTATTTTTTTCTTCTACCCAGAGATGGCTTTAATCCCTTGGTTTGCTTCTAACTAGGTATGGAACACTAGACACATGTTGTATTTATAGACAGCCCCTGCAAGGGTATCGTTTTCCATCCCGGAGTTGGACTTTAAAGGTTGTTAAAAAACAGAAGATTTCCTTTTGTTAAAAAGAAAGTTAGATGAAGAAGAAAGGTGTTGATAGCTTCAAGTTGTAGCAGATTGCAAAAAAAAGGTGAAAGTTGAAAAATAGAAGACTTTTACCGCTGCTAAAAAGAATGAAAATTTTGGAGCAGGTAGCAAGGTTACAAAAGCTAACAAATGAAGAAGAAAGTTTAGAAAAAAGCTGCTAATGAGTTGTGATGCTCTTCATTGTGCAAGGACAAAAATCAGTACTGAAGCTGTTAAAACCCAAAATGAAATATAGAATTGTTTCATCTTCTCAACACACATATTGCAATGATGATTGATTTATTAATAGTTGTATCAAAGACAAAAGATTATTTCTTAAAAATGTAGCAAAATAATAATATACATCATGAATTAAGGTCGCTTATTATGTCTTTCTCCTCCATGCATTGAAACAATATTACTAGTGGCCTTTATTGAAGACTTTGCTGAAAAGAAAGGAAAAAGAAAAAAAATTTCTTAGGAAATAACAAGACATTTTAGAATGTATGTTTTTACTGTATGTTGTAAAGTTGTACTTGCATTTAATTTCTGCCTGACAATCATTTTACTTTTCTGTTCCTTGTGGACCTTAACAATTTTGTGAGCCCTAGGTACAACGTCTATTTATGCCTAGCTGGAGATCCAGCAATGGCTTTGGGGCAAGTGAAGGTATTGTTTAGTTTAGGTGTCACTATATCTAATATCTAGAAGTGGACTTAAAAATATAAAATAAACACTTCAAATAACATACTGCTATCACTGATTTATAACTCTGCCACAGCTGGGTGCTCCTGAAATCCAGGCACCCGCTGTATGCATACATTAATATTTGGGAGAGTTGGTGGTGAGGAACAAGGATGGGTTTCTCGTACAGCAGTGTGGGGCCCCAAAAACCTATTGAGAGGTGCCCCACACTGCATTGTGTTATGGGTTGTGGGTGTTCTCCAGCTCATCAGAATACAAATGAGTAAACTAAACGTGAGATTGTAGTCCATCACGAGTGCAGGCTTGGAGCGGTGGACCATGTGGAACAAAAGTAGACACCCTCCAGAGTGGAGGACAGCGTCAGAACCAATTCAGAGATGATTTGAGGATCTACAGCCGAGTGATGCACAAATAAGATACATTTTTGTTAATAGTTTAGGTATTGGAATCCATTTTTAACATTTAACTCCTGAGTTTAGTGTCACTTTAAGGTTTTTTTGGACAACAATGCACATCAAAATGAACACGCCATCCTTACTGTGCAGCATGGTGGTGACAGCATAATGGTGTGGGGGTGTTTCTCTGCAGCAAGTACTAAAAGGTCCAAAGATAGAGACCTAGTCACATATACTCAAGGTGTTTATTGCTACCAATGGTGCACCTATTAAATACTGACTGCAAAGGGGTGTATACTTATACACTTCTTATATTGTGTTTTTTTTTCCCCATTATGATTAATTTAAATCACTTTGCATAGATCTGTTTTCACTTTGACATAAAATAGTTTTTTTCAGAGGAAAAAACCACTGTAATTCAATATTCTAATCTATGACCATAAAAACAAAACTTTTTATAGGTACTGTGGGTTATGTCCTTTCCTATTGTGCACCTTGCTAAGTTAATTTAAAGATAGATTGAGCACTTACCGATTTTTGTTATTTTAGAACATAAGAAAATAAATTTAAAAAAGATTGTGAACTGCATTAGAACAGACCCGCAAAAATCTCTACCCCCCCATGATGCAATGGGAACTTTCCATATTCTGCTCATTGCACACTGTGAGCCAGATCAATGTAGTTAGGAGGTTGACTCAGACACATTTTGCAAATTGTCAATATTCAGGTCTGTCTTCCATATTCTGCTCATTGCACACTGTAAACTAGCACAATGTAGTTAGGAGGTTGACTCAGACACATTTTACACATTGCCATCATTCAGGTCTTCCATGAGCAGTTTGATGTCTAAATTAAACCTTGGCTGTGGGTACTTCTGTATATTCAAGTAGATACAAAATATATGTGTATTAAAGAATATCTTAACCCAAGAGCAAGAATGTAATGCGTTGCAGATTACCCTTGGATGTGGATATGGTGGATGCATTATTTTTCATCTTCAGCGAGTACAGAAAATACCTGTTGATCTTGCCAGAAATGTAATGCCCTTGTGACTTCCTGTGAGCTGAACTGAAAGCGCATCGGATGTTATCTTCCTTCTGTAAACTATAATTCCCCCGACCCAATATACTGGAGATGGAAAGGGGAAAACATGCTTGAAGTCCAGCTTGGGTAACCACCATGGCTTCCATCATAGAGGTGTATAGAAGTAGATACTGGAAGTAAGTTACTTGCAGGATTTCCAGGTGAAAATAAAGGAATAAACCCTAAAAGAAAATAATGCAGCCACCACATCTAAGGATTATTAAACTGAAATATATTACATTTTTGTTTTTGGATTAATGAGTAACCGAGTTTATTATTATAAGTAAAAAAAAAAAGTAACAAAGAATCCTAATTGCATATTTTTTTCAGACAAATGTATTTCCACAAAGACAGATTGATAGACAAGTTCATATCCATATTAATAATGAACAGCAAAGACCAAAGGAAAGCTTGGGAGGGATTCTATAGTTGTCTTACAAGTTTGGGTCCTTTAATGCTAAGTGCAGTATTGTTGTGTCCCTCCATTGAGGCCAATACAAGAGGAAAGGAAGAGTAAAGAAAATAAGAGGGATAGAAAGTTGGGAAGAGAAGAGAAGAATGTATATAATAGAAAAAAAATGGAATGGGAGGGAGGTGAGGGAAGAAAAAGAAAAAACATTCTACATAGAGCCCATAATCATAGTATCCATAGTATCCATTTCTGCATCCTCAGGTTGTCTATAAACATAGTTGAAGGTCAGAGAGGATTTAAAGCAGACCTAGAGGAGCCAGGAGGCCATATACCATTCTATGGTGTCTTCCTCCCTGGAGATCATTTGTTCCATATGTTGGATCACATTAACTTTACACACCCACTCTGTGATTGTTTCAGTTTCTGCTTTCATTGTGCATGCAATAGATAGGAAATGTTGCAAAAGACCAGTTTTGGGCACCTCCCTGAAATGAGATGGGAACCTCCCTGAAATAAGGATTTGCAGGTTGGGATGTCTGGAATGTGTTTGTAGGATCCTGTGATGACAGACAGAATGGAAATTCAGGGATCATTAGGTATCGCTATACCTAATACATATCTATATTTTTTAACAACAACAAACAAAAAAACCCCCAAGGGATTGAGTAAGGGGTACAGGTTACCCCTAGTTACTCATTTACAAAAAAATACAAAGTAAATAAACACAGACACTGTGCTTATAAAAAAACAACCCTAAAAGATGTCTCACGATGTAAATCCATTGTCAAGCACGTTGCCCAGTGATGTAGATCCATCATCAATCATAATGAGCAATGATACAAACGATCCAACCCTGTGTCACTGCAAATTTGAACCTCATCCCCTAGTGACCATCTTAATGAGGGACCTAGTGACAGGAAGTTGTTATCTTCAAACTGGTGGAGAGTTGCTGACTTAGGACAGTGATGGTACGGTGCCTGTGGATTTAATTTAAACCTTGTGAAATGTGAGTGACTCTGCAGGAGACTCCTAAACCCCATGCTGTTATGTAAGTTTACATTGCTGACCTTCTTTGGAAAATACTATCTGCCTGACATGATAAATGAGTTGCTTCAAAAACATTTCTGAATACATGACCTGGAACATGCAAGCAACAAATTACTCCAGAGTGAAGTAAAAACTCCTTCTCTTCATAGTAATTCTAGGTTAGTGACTCAGTATGTATTGAAGCCACTGGATGTGCATGATGGCCAGACTGTAGTTATGCCTTAAAGGAGAAGTATAGGTAAAGTAAAATGTGCTGTTCCCAATACTTCGATTCAGTGTGTTACACAGATGCAGTGCGTTCCGGCCCAATTCTAGCCAGAACGCACTGTCTCGCATTGCGGCCGCAGTCACGCCCTCCGGCCGCACGGGATAGCAAGGCACATTTTGCCTGCGGTCCAGTCAAAATGCTGCAAGCACTAGACCGCAGGCATAATGTGTCTTGCGATCACGTGCGGCCAATCGCATTGCGGCCGGAAGGCGTGGCTACGGTGCCATTCACTTCAATTGCCCGCCACACCCCCTCCTGCCCCACAAAAAAGCGAGCCGGCCACAATACGAGGCAGTGCGTTCTGGCTAGAATCGGGCCGTAATGCACTGCATCTGGTGTGAACGGGCCCTGAAAGTGTCATATGTCAGCCCTATAGATCGAGAGCTGAGAGATCACAAACTGCTGATCACTCAGCTCAGGATCTTCTCAGTGAGCTGAGCGATCGACGGTTCGGACTGTCAATCACTGTTCCCCCACAGGGACTCCCCCCTTCCCCTCTCTGTGCCACCTCCTCTCATTGGTGGGGGTGGGCACAGCTGGCTCTAGCTCTAGAGAGGCAGAGCCAGCTATCAATCACACAGCGGGGTGGATTCCCACAATATAATTGGGATCTTTCCCTGCTGCAGCGTGGATCAGCATATAGCGGCCCGTAGACCACTAGATGCTGACTTTAGGTCACAGGAGAACATTAGTAAATGTTCTCCTGTGACCCAAAGATGACTAAAGCCAAAAAAAGGTTTGGCTTACATTCTCTTTTAATAAATGGGTCCTGCACAGCCCCAAAACATTGTATGATTGTGAAGCACTAAAGCATGTCTTTACAAAACTTCACTTTGGTGTGCTGATGACACATCTTATAGAGTTTATGATGATGCCAAACATTGGTCATTGTAGCACCCTCAATAGGGAATATTCCAGAAAGGTGCGCAATAGGAATATGGTACTACGAGTATGACAACCTGGTAACTGGCATTTTAAGGAAGAGAAATCAGCTATGACAATTCTTCCATTTCTTCCAGCATTGGTTTCCTTTAACTCTTTAGCATCTGGCAAAACCCAAAACACCCTTTCTGGTCAATTTGACGTAATAAATATTTTTTTCAATGTCATTTTTGCTTAGTCCTCTTTGAGTTGCATTTGCACAGTCTACTCACATCTCCCTGTATGCCCGATCAGCTGCATTTGAGTATACATCAGAGATTCCTTTATTATATCCCTGGTTGACTCTGTATTTACTCCCATCTTTCTGTATGTGGCTTTAAGGCACTGGAATGTTTAAAAAAAAAAAATTCGTGTCTGGTTCCTTGTGTATCAGAGCGCTATGCTCCGCAAAATCTCCCCATGCTTCAGCTGCAGCTTGCAAGCACAGAGATAAATACTTCAATGGATCCATTGCCACTGGCAGAAATCTCGATGGGCACCTAATGGTTTGCTCTCAAACAAACTACGCCATAAATTACGAAATGTAGCAAAGCTCAGTGAACATTTGATTTTCCCAAAAGTATTCTGTAAATTCTTTTTTCGCTGGAAAAAAATGAACTTGTATGAAAGGTTTCCGAAGCTTATTGCTCTACAGCACAATGCGAGCCACCACTCTCCCACTGGCGACAAATATTGAAATATTGACAAAATAAAGTTCTCTTGTTCTCGCACAAAAGTCTTCATAAAAGTCAAAGTACTTTTTTGTGCACATAAATTTGTTATTGCGTTACCCATTGTTGCCTCATTAAATTCAACGAAAGTACAAAAGGCAACAAAGAAGGGGAGGCTCACTTTGTTGTAAATAATGATTACAATAGTAGCAACAGTAATTATAGAAGGACTCCGCTTGTGGTCAAGTGAGGGACTGATTAAATATACAACTAGTTAAAGCGAACTCCAGGCAAAAACCAAAATACACAGCGGATATACAAACAGATCTACTTTTTAACCTGCCGATTTGCTGCCCCTCCCCCGCCTCCCACCACACACACACACAAAAAAGTGTTCTACGTAAACTAGAACAAATAATGAATCACAGGCACAGTGGACTACAGGGAACAGTACTGAAAAATTAAATTCCTTAAGCAATGGTACATATAAAAGAACATTGCTGAATTCTAATAAATAAATGTGCAATACGTTTCTGGCATCATTTTCAATACCTTCAGCCATAACCTAGAATTCAAGTAATATTAAAATCAAAATGTTTTTAAGCTATTTCAAATGTGGATTGAATCACTTACAACCGATGCTGCTTCTTGAGCTTAAAGGTGCCCATACACTGCTCGATTCTCGTACGAGAATCGCGGGAAATCCCACGATCGTACGAGAATCGAGCAGTGTGAACGGAGACGTGCGACCGTGTCAACTGTAGGGTCGCACTTCTTTTGTCTAAGGAGCACGCTAGAAAACCAGCCGAAAATCGTACGATTTTCGGCTGGTTTGAACGGTGCTCGGGAGACAAGTGCCGAACGGGCCGGTGTGCGCTCGCGCACACTGCCCGTCCAGCATTGCGGTCATCGGAAGCCCGCCCCTCAGGGGGGCGGGCTTGCGATGATCGAGAGTACGATCTGCCTGTCCAAGATGGGCAGATCGTACGTCTTTTTAATCACTTTACAACCATCGCAAGACTAAGGTCTTGCGATGGTTGTACAGTGTATGGCCACCTTTAGAAGTTTTAGTTTCCTGCAGAATCAGCTGGTCCCCTGAGCAATGGGTGGGATATTCTCTTGTAGGGTGGCGCCTTTCTTTTGCAGGATCCTATGGAGCCGGCCTTGCGTGTGCTAGTATGCTGTGTGTGTGTCCCACAAACACACAGACACAGCAAGGCAAGACACATCCCCTGCTCCACTCCTTCTTCCTTCTCCATGCTAGTAGATGGCTATTTTAAATGCTGATGAAATCACTTACAATGGATGCTGCTCCTTGATGTTTAAAAGTTTCAGTTTCCTGCAGAATCAGCTGGTCCTCTGAGCAGTGGTCCTGATATCCTCTTTTGGGGTGGCGCCTTTCCCTTGCAGGGTCCTATGGAGCCACCCTTGTGTGTTTCTTTACAAACACACAGGCACAGCAAGGAAATTTATGCCCTAATCCCCACTCCTCTCCTCCTTCCTTCTGTCTCCCTTCTTCAACCTAGTAGATGAATAGCTGTTGGAGGCTGTGCTCTCCCTTGTGCTCTTGTACTGGACAGGAAGTTCAGGGAAGCACTGAACTGGACTTTGCAAAAGCGTTTGACACAGTTCCCCACAAGCGGCTAATGTACAAGTTAAGGTCAGTAGGTATAGAGTATTTGATCTGTAATTGGATAGAAAACTGGCTCAAAGACCGTATTCAGAGTGGTGATCAATGATTCATACTCTGAATGGTCTGAGGTTGCTAGTGGTGTCCACCAAGGTTCATTGTTGGGCCCCTTACTGTTTAATCTATTTATAAATGACATTGAATTGGGCATTAAAAGTGCCATTTATGTGTTTGCAGATGACACCAAGCTATGTAGTCGAATATAGTCTGCACAGGATGTCTCCAACTTACAAGCAGCTCTGAATGCTCTGTGTGATTGGCATCTATTTGGAAAATGAGGTTTAATGTTGATAAATGTAAAGTTCTGCACTTGTGGACTGAAAACATGCATGCATCCTATACTCTAGGGGGAGTATGCTTGGGGCAGTCAATGATGGAGAAAGATCTGGGTGTTCTGGTAGATCATGTTGGGGAACTGGAGAAAGTGCAGCAAAGGGCAACTAAACTCATAAGAGGCATGGAGGAGCTCAGTTATGAGGAAAGATTAACTGAACTGAATATGTTCTCCCTGGAGAAGAGGAGATTAAGGGGGGACATGACCAACATGTATAAAAACATAAATGGTCCATATAGTGAGCTTGGTGCCAAATTATTCACTTGAAGGTTACTGCAAAGGACAAGGGGGCACTCTTTGCGTCTGGAGGAAAAGAGATTTAACCTTTGCATACGGAAAAGATTCTTCACAGTTAGAGCTGTGAAAATGTGGAACAGACTCCCCAGGAGCTAGTTCTAGCGAGCTCAGTTAATTGTTTAAAAAAAATCTGGCTGTATTCCTAAATGCACAGAATATTACTGGATATTGAGATCTTATAGGTATATTAAGCATCAGAGATTGTTTATCCAGGGAATATCCGATTGCCTTATGGGATCAGGAAGGATTTTTTTTCCCACTGTTGGAACAAATTGAACCATGCTTTATAGGGGTTTTTTGCCTTCCCCCTAGATCAACAGTGGGTAACTGTGGGTATAGCATTCTGTTTAGGCTTCTTTTTTTTTTCCATATCTCTATAGGTTGAACTCGATGGACATGTGTCTTTTTTCAACCTGACCTACTTAAGAAAAAAATTCAAAGGAATACTTTAATTTAATACTACTTGAAGCATTGTAGTCAATACAAAAAAACAACATCGGGTTAATATTAAAAACTTTAGCTAAAACGTGTTGGCAGAGACGGTGTCTTCAGAGACTTAATCAGTACAGTACTGACACAACCAGAAATATGTCCACAGGGACACAATCAGTAACATAAATGAAGAAATAATGTCACCAGCACACCATAGTAGTAAAGCAATAGTCCATTTAATGACACATTGCCATTCGATGCAAGCGCTTTCGGGGCCTCAGGGGGTGCCCTTCATCAGGCTCAGAATGACACATCACTTACAGAACCATCAACTTTATATAGACATCAAACTGTGAAATGCAAACAGACCCCTCCCATGGAGGCAGTGTCATCACTGAACACATTCCCGCCATAAGAGATTCAAAAATCAACTGACCTCGGGCAATTCAGATGTATCACGGCGCGAAACAGCAACCGGGCCGTTGATTACCGAAGGCACGGGTGGTCATCAAGGCAACCGGACGCCATGTCAGCTATAAGTGCCGCCCCCTCTGTCACACATGTCAGTGGTGTGGAGCGCAGAGAGCTTCTGGCTTGCGCTCCAGCTGACGGCACCTAAGAGACACAGATAGCCTGCGCCTGCGCAATACGTCTGTGAGCCGTAATGCAGAGCTCCAGCCAATACAGGGTTAAAAAAATTCTATAGGCATGAGGAACATGCCGGTCAGAGGAAACAGAATGCGAACACTTATTATAAAAAGGGAAAAAAGAACTATATATCTCTAATGGGCAAAAACGGGTTCAGTGATAGACATAATTGTCACATGAACAGTCACAGCAGCAAATCAACAATGTGTACGGCTACAAATGTGAACAGTGAAATACTGAAATATTGTGAAACACAGATCAAAATCAATTGTTACTTTGCATATTTATATTAAAGCCTTTACATATTATAGCTACTGCAATTGCCACATTGAACATGCGGACACGCAATGATTCAAAACCCATATACTACATAACAGGTGCTCTTATAATTTGATATCATGATTAATAAGTATCCAAGCAGAAGTTTAAACCTGGAATATCCTAGTGCGGAAAGGGACTAAATAACTTCCGTACTCATTTTACTCCTTGACTATGGGTCATGTATATGGGTAAAGAAAAATATGCCATCTGCTCCCAGGGGGGTAAGAAAAAGTAGTGGGGATGGGTGGGGAAGGAAAGGGTATAAATCTGTTGGAAACCGCGAAGTCGGGCGATTTCTAAACATGTTGCGCGACAATTTAATGGATCAGATGGTGGAGACTCCTACCAGAAAAAATGCCATCCTAGATCTAATTATCACTAATAATGCAGAGCTAATCGTGGATATAGGGCAACCAAACTAATTAGGGGTATGGAGGACCAGAGCTACGAGACGAGGCTACTAAATTTAAACATGTTCACATTGGAGGTGAGGAGATTAAGGGGGGATATGATTTCCATGTACAAAATGTTCAATGGTGACAGCAACATTAGCGATAAACTGTTTAAAATTAACTCCATTAAAAAAACTAGAGGCCATCACCTAAAATTGGTGGAAAAGAAGTTCCAGCACAAGGGGCGAAGGGGGTTCTTCACACGTAGAGCGGTCAAGGTCTGGAACTCACTGCCACGAGCGGTGATTTCAGCAAAGAATGTGGAATTGTTCAAGAAACTTTTGGACGATTTCTTAAGGGACCGTAATATACAGGGGTACAAGTAGTACTCCTAGGAATAAGATCCTATAGGTTGGACTTGATGGACTAATGTCTTTATTCAACCTCAAATACTATGTAACTATGTAACTATGTGAGGAGAGGAAAAAGAATCGTTAAAATGAAGATGCTCAGAGCTGCCCATGTATAGCATGGCCCACTGAGAAATTCAATATACCAATATACGGAATTTCACCAATGGATTGCTCATGAAACGTAAGGGTTATCTGTCATGCAGGAAACATGACAGTGCGAGGCTCGAATTGAGGCCCCTGGGTTTTACATAATCTAGTTTAAAAATCCAGAAGGCCTCCCTGCGGAGGAGCTGTTTTGCTCTGTCACCTCCCCTAGGGTGCGCATACACCTGCTCCACGACCATACCCCTGAGCTCATGGATTTGGTGTCTGAGTTTTGCAAAATGGATCGCCACTGGTTTACTTAAATCCGGTGTTTTATTCTTTTGCACTTTGTCCAGCATGACCCTAATGTCGCTCCTATGCTTTTGAAAGCGACATTTGAAGGGCCCGATGGTTTTACCAATATATACCAAAGAGCAGGGACATTTGAGAAGATATACGCAGTAATCAGTGTCGCAGGTATAGAAGCCCCCAATGTTGTATTTTTTGCCCGTGTACGGGTGTGAAAAGTGATCACTGCAGATCATTGAATTACAGATATTACAGTGGAAGCATTTAAAGCATCCCACTTTGTTTGACAGGGTAATCAGTTTTTTTCGCGTATTTAGACCTGGGATCAGCTTGAATGAGTAGGTTTTTTAGTGAGTTGCTCTGCTTATGTACGTGCAGTGGCCTATTCTTCACACATTGTACGAGACTTCTATCTGCATGTAGAATATTCAGATTGGATGCAGGGGCTTTGTGTATGGCTTTATTCGCTGAATCGAATGTAAAAATAAATGGAAGTCTATCCTCAGTTAGTGATACGCTCTGTGTACCCGCAAATTTAATATATGCTTTTGCCAGAGCCGTGTCAATTACAGATTTTGGATAGCCTCTTTGGGTAAACCGCTCAGCCATTTGTTTTAGTTGTAATGTACGGACATTACAATCTGAACAGATTCTCATTACTCTGAGAAACTGTGATATAGGTAGATTGTTTTTCAGGTGGTGGGGATGGGCACTGTCATAGCGTAGGAGCGTGTTCCTGTCTGTGGGCTTAGTGTATATAAATGTATTAATTTTTTCTTTATCAATTGTGATTAAAACATCAAGAAAAGAAATTTCTTTGGCCGAGATAATAGGGTTAAGCACAATCCCAGGGAAAAGACCATTATGGAAATCAACAAAGCCAGCAAACTCCTGATCACTCCCATCCCATATTAGGAAAATATCGTCAATGTATCGTATCCAATCAATCACATGTTAAGAAAATTGTGTGGAGCTGTAGACAGAACATTTCTCTAGGTGGCCAATGAACAGATTGGCAAAGGAAGGTGCTGCTGAACTACCCATTGCTGTGCCCCATATTTGTTTAAACACTTTATTCTCAAAGCTGAACAGGTTATTAGACAACACAAAATCCAGATAGCTGATAATAAAAGCAATTGGAATGTCATGTGTACCTTCCTTGCACAGGAAATATTCAACTGCTGTTAATCCCGCCATATTGGGGATACAAGTGTATAACGATGAAATATCCATGGTAGCCAGTTTGTAGTGCATACCAATTGTCTCATGTGTGCGTAATCTCTTAAGGTAATCTCCCGTGTCTTTAATGAAAGCCGGGAGTTTGCGCACCAATGGTTGGAGAAAAAAATCTACAAATTGTGCCATGGGTTGAGTAATAGAAACCGTGCCGGAGACTATTGGGCGAAATTTAGCGGATGTGTCCCTTTATGGATTTTGGGCAACCCGTACAGGACCGGTGTGCCAGCATTTTCATTAACCCCTTCATGACTGAGGCCTTTTTTTCATTTTTTGTACCCATGTTATATTCCACATTTTAGGCCTGAAAATTACTTAAAACCCCCCAACATTATATATTTTCTGAATGCCAAGACCCTATAGAATAAAATGGTGGTAGTTGCAAATTTTTATGTTGCGCAATATTAGCGCAACTCCTTATTAAACCCCAATATTTAGTGAAAAATTGAATTAAATGCCCCAAAACACTACAAAATACCCATTGTTTTAGTGCTCCAGGAGCCCAGAACTGACAGCCCAGGGACCGGAAGTGATGCAATCTGCATCGCTCCCGGTCCCATAGAACGGGGAGGGGATCGATGAACGGAAGTTCGGCTCTACAAGTTTAAACAGACTCCCGGCGGCAAA
This sequence comes from Nanorana parkeri, assembly GCF_000935625.1. Taxonomy (NCBI): domain Eukaryota; kingdom Metazoa; phylum Chordata; class Amphibia; order Anura; family Dicroglossidae; genus Nanorana; species Nanorana parkeri. The sequence goes on along the minus strand of NW_017306321.1, from coordinate 254,980 downwards.
AGTCACCGGGAGTCCGTTTAAACAGCCCCGATGCTGGCGACGTACACTGTACGTCGTCAGTCACGAAGGGGTTAATAAGAAAAGCAGCTGCCTGTTCATTAACCCAACCATTGGACTGTCCTATCTTGACCAAGGATATCAGTCCTTTTATGTTAGAACTCATTTTTTTCATGTGTAGTAGGTTCGTAGCTAGATGTATCAGCCAGTAGGGTTTTAATGCCACGACTATATTCCTCATAATTCATGATTACAATGGCCCCGCCTTTGTCTGCAGGTTTAATTATGATAGTATTATCCATAATGCTTCAAGGGCCTCACGGTCAAGTTTGGTCATATTGGTGTATGATCGGGTACAGGACTTATCCTGTGTTACATCAAACTTGACAGTACGGGTGAATGCTTCTATAGTGGAAAATTGACCAGTAGGAGCAAAATTGCTTTTTACCCTGAAGGGTAGGCCACTGCGTACCGTAGGGGGAAGCATGCTGAAATGTTGTTCAAGCTTTATTGTGCGTTCATACTTAAACATGTCTATTTCAAATCCAAATGGGTCAAAGTGTTTAGTCGGACAAAAGGACAACCCTTTGGCCAACAAACAGCACTCACCCTCAGTCAGTGGACGAGATGATAAGTTAATCACCGTATTTTCATCGGTGGACGTCCTTTGTTGTGGAAAGATCTGGTTTTCGCTGTTGAAAAGCTGGTCTCCTTGGGTAAATTTGCAGGTACACAGAGCGTATCACAAACTGAGGATAGACTTCCATTTATTTTTACATTCGATTCAGCGAATAAAGCCATACACAAAGCCACTGCATCCAATCTGAATATTCTACATGCAGATAGAAGTCTCGTACAATGTGTGAAGAATAGGCCACTGCACGTACATAAGCAGAGCAACTCACTAAAAAACCTACTCATTCAAGCTGATCCCAGGTCTAAATACGCGAAAAAAACTGATTACCCTGTCAAACAAAGTGGGATGCTTTAAATGCTTCCACTGTAATATCTGTAATTCAATGATCTGCAGTGATCACTTTTCACACCCGTACACGGGCAAAAAATACAACATTGGGGGCTTCTATACCTGCGACACTGATTACTGCGTATATCTTCTCAAATGTCCCTGCTCTTTGGTATATATCGGTAAAACCATCGGGCCCTTCAAATGTCGCTTTCAAAAGCATAGGAGCGACATTAGGGTCATGCTGGACAAAGTGCAAAAGAATAAAACACCGGATTTAAGTAAACCAGTGGCGATCCATTTTGCAAAACTCAGACACCAAATCCATGAGCTCAGGGGTATGGTTGTGGAGCAGGTGCATGCGCACCCTAGGGGAGGCGACAGGGCAAAACAGCTCCTCCGCAGGGAGGCCTTCTGGATTTTTAAACTTTTCGAGCCTTGCACTATCATGTTTCCTGGATGACAGATAACCCTTACGTTTCATGAGCAATCCATTGGTGACTTGTTCCCAATGGAGAAATTCCGTATATTGGTATATTGAATTTCTCAGTGGGCCATGCTATACATAAGCAGCTCTGAGCATCTTCATTTTAACGATTCTTTTTCCTCTCCTCACATGTTTTGGTTTCCAACAGATTTATACCCTTTCCTTCCCCACCCATCCCCACTACTTTTTCTTACCCCCCTGGGAGCAGATGGCATATTTTTCTTTACCCATATACATGACCCATAGTCAAGGAGTAAAATGAGTACGGAAGTTATTTAGTCCCTTTCCGCACTAGGATATTCCAGGTTTAAACTTCTGCTTGGATACTTATTAATCATGATATCAAATTATAAGAGCACCTGTTATGTAGTATATGGGTTTTGAATCATTGCGTGTCCGCATGTTCAATGTGGCAATTGCAGTAGCTATAATATGTAAAGGCTTTAATATAAATATGCAAAGTAACAATTGATTTTGATCTGTGTTTCACAATATTTCAGTATTTCACTGTTCACATTTGTAGCCGTACACATTGTTGATTTGCTGCTGTGACTGTTCATGTGACAATTATGTCTATCACTGATCCCGTTTTTGCCCATTAGAGATAGATAGTTCTTTTTCCCCTTTTTATAATGAGTGTTCACACTCTGTTTCGTCTGACCGGCATGTTCCTCATGCCTATAGAATTTTTTTAGCCCTGTATTGGCCAGAGCTCTGCATTACGGCTCACAGGCGTATTGCGCAGGCTATCTGTGTCTCTTAGGTGCCGTCAGCTGGAGCGCAAGCCGGAAGCTCTCTGCGCTCCACACCACTGATATGTGTGACAGAGGGGGCGGCGCTTATAGCCGACATGGCGTCCGGTTGCCTTGACGACCACCCGTGCCTTCGGTAATCAACGGCCCGGTTGCTGTTTCGCGCCGTGATGCATCTGAATTGCTCAAGGTCAGTTGATTTTTTAATCTCTTATGGCGGGAATGTGTTCAGTATTGACACTGCCTCCATGGGAGGGGTCTGTTTTTATTTCACAGTTTGATGTCTATATAAAGTTGATGGTTCTGTAAGTGATGTGTCATTCTGAGCCTGATAAAGGGGACCCCTGAGGCCCCGAAAGCGCTTGCATCGAATGGCAATGTGTCATTAAATGGACTATTGCTTTACTACTATGGTGTGCTGGTGACATTATTTCTTCATTTATGGTATATATTATGGTGCCGTCCGTGGTCACTACGAGCACCCACCCACTCATACGGGTTCCTTCTGGTAAGGAGTGCAGCAAGACCTCTGGTTCTGACAATCAGTAACATGTCCCCAGAGGCAAAATCAGTACTGTACTATTTGAATTCTACTGGCACAGCCAGAAGCACTTTGGCAGAGGCGTTATCAATACAGTCAGCCCACAGCAAAAAGAAATAGGTAGAGGGCTTACATGACTAGGTGAATAAGGGAGACAATGGACTGAAGGGTTAATAAGGGCTCGGCTTTAAGGCAAGGTCACTTACCTGATTAGTCGGCTCAAAAGGTTAGGTGGGGCTTTTGTGGTGGTCTGAGAAGGAGGTTCTCTCTGGATCAGCTGGAAATCATCCAATAAGGAGCCAACTTCCCACCCTCCCACTCTGTTTGTTTGTCATCTGTGTTATTTTAATATTGTAGCAGCGTGGGCGCCTGGGGCTTTGGAGGCGGCCAAAAATAGGTGGTGGTGGATAAAGTTCGGAGACTTGTCTTGGTATGGTGTCATCTATTCATGGTGTGAAAGATGGTGAACAGGAAATTCAGATATGGAGGTGTCTGCGGTCAGTTTGGAGGTTGTCCCCGAGGTGGTGTGATGCGGCTGGGGGCCTAACATATTTAGTACTTCGGCAAAGAACAGATTGGTTAACGGTGTGACCTTCAAAGACCTGCAACCTTGTTTCTTGTAAATGTTTCTGAAGTTGAAGTTTATTGTTATGTTATATTATTTACCAAATAAAAGGCTGCTATGGCCATTTGAAGTGTGGTCTGTTGATTCGTTTTATTGGGAAATCTAGAGGAGGTTGGGTGGTATTGGCAGGTTTTCACAGGGTAGAGAACTGGAACATATTTTCTAATTCATTTATGCACCTACACTACCAGGAACATCAACAGGGATGAAATTAGTACAATACTGTGACAAGCAAAAACATGCGCAGAGACACAATCATTACCATATAGATAAAACCAGAAACATGCCAACGTTAACACAAAAATTAATATACTGATATAACTAGAAACATTTTTGCAGAGATGGAATCAGTACCATCCTGATACAAACAGGAACAGGTCTGCAGAGACGGCATCAGCACAAAACTGATGGAATTACTACTGTACTGACACAAAGGCATTTTTTTGTATTCCAGGTAAAAATACAATATGATTTGCATAAAAAAACGTAACCATGTAACATCCCGCATGTAACAAGTCTGATTCAATAACAGTGACCACCTGTAAACGTGTTTTGCTGTAAATTTGGCTTCTTCAGAATCTGGTTTAAATTTGTGATTCTGAGTTCTGTTATACATCAGCTTGAATGTCTGTCTATAGTTAACATATGTGATAACAAAAATAGTTCATCAGTACCAAGCTATAGACACCAAAAATGTCATTAGATTGTAAGCCCTCAGGGGCAGGGCCCTCCTTACCATCTTGTCTTGAATTGTATTGCGATTGTAATCCTCATATGGTAAAGTGCTGTGCAAACTGTTGGCACTATATAAATCCTGTATAATAATAATAATAATCATTCTAAAATGTCCTCCTCAAAGGTCCTCCTCATAGAAGTACATCCATAAGGATGTTCAGTACCATTGAATCATCCACAAAAGGTGTTCAATAGTAAGATCCCTCCCCCACATCCGCAAAAGCAAAAAGAATGACAGTAACCCAGACACAACTTTCTTTCCATCAACCTGTACACTACAAGGGGGAGTACAAACTGCTCACTAACTGAAACAGACTGAGCTCACATCATAGTTTTCTTGGTGCTGCATGTCCATTAGGTGGCAGAGATTCCGACTGTCGTATGATAGATCTCAGACTCACAGGTTCAAACCCTGGAGAAGCAGAATGCACCTTGAAACATGTGAACACAGTGTCACTGTTATTGAATTAGATCTATGATGTACATGAGCAATCGATTTTACAATCAGAAGAAAATATCACAAAAGATTGTTGTGTCTATGTTCCACGTATTTATTTATTTGCACTCAAGCCCCATTGTGAACAGGACCACTAACAGCCATTTTTGAATTTGGGAATCAACAGTGTCATTTATTTCCAGAAACACCACTTTAATTTATTTTTGCTCAAGCACCAGTTTAAACAGAACCACTAACAGCCATTTGTTAAATATTGAAATCACCATTACAGTATACTTTACTTTCAGAAAAAAACATTTGGGCAAATATTGTAGTGGGTATGTTCCTATTCTTATTTAATTTGTGCTTGGAATCAACATTATATTATCATTTTTTACAAGAAAATTACACCACGAAAATTGTAGTCAGTGCATTCCCAGACTTAATTTATTTGCTTCCAAGTCTCAGTTAGAATAGGACTCCTGACAGCCATATTTCAATTTAGAAATCCACATTCCATTATAATTTATTCACAGAAAAAAAAAGCACTTCAATTATTGTGCTCAGTATGTTTCCAGTATTTAGCCAGCATTTTGTAGTTCTCAGTATTTGGGTTCATGCCCCATTTTTGAACAGGGCCACCAGCAACCATTTCTAAATGTTGAAATCATCATTACAGTATTATTTAGTGCCCCACAAAAATATTGTAGTGAGTACATCCCCAGTATTAATTAATTTGTGCTCAAGCCCCATTTTGAACAGGACCAACAACATCCTTATTTAAATGTTGATATTAATATTACAGTATCATCAATATTTCCAGAATCGCCAAAAAAAAGATGGAATCAATGCATTCCCAGATTTAGTTTTTTGCACAAAAGCCCCAGTTAGAATAAGACCCCTAACAGTCATATTTAAATGCAGAAATCACCAATACAATATAATTTATCCCAAAAATCCCAAAATATTGTAGTGAGTACATTTCCAGTATTATTTAATTTGCAGTCAAGCCCCATTTTGAACAGGGCCATCGTCAGCCATTTTTAAATGTTAAAATTAACATTACAGTGTTATTTAATCCCAGAAAAACACCAAAATATTGTAGTATTTTGTAAGTATTTTCCAAGATTTCATTTATTTATGCTAAAGTCCCAGTTGGAATAGAAAACCCAACATCCATATATAAACATAGAAATCAACATTACCGTTTAATTTATTATAATTTTATTGTCATATTTATATATGATATATTTATTATCGTATTTATTATGAATATAATCGAATGTTGAGTGTACGTTTCCAGCATTAATTTGTGCTCAGTCCTAATTTGAACAGGACCACCAACAGACATTTTTAAATCTAAACATCAACACAACATTACAGTATCATTTATTTCCAGAAAAAAACACTCAAAATAGTATAGTGAATATGTCCACTGTCTTTAAACACTTTTACTAGGCAGTTTTTTTAACAGGATACAAAACTGACAAGTTCTTGAAAAAAAATTAGAATTCTAGTGCATTTAATTTACTTCAACCAGTTCCACAAAGTATTATACTGAGGACATGCTCAGTCTTTAAAAACAATACCAAAGTGACTTTGTTAACAGGACGCACACCTGTTTCAAGCTTTCATTAAAAACAAATTTAGCGTACTTGCTTTACAACCTACAAAGAACCAAAATATCCTAGAAAGTATGTGAACAGTCTTTCAACACTTTTACTAAACACTAAACCCCACCCCCTATTTTGAAACCTAACTGGAAAAATCAAATAAAATAAAGCACCCCCCCAAAAAAACAAGGGGCCAAACAGCAAATAAAGCCACCAAAATTTTGAAATGTCAAATTTGGGATATGCAAAATACACCCTCTGTCTTCATATAAATATTGATGTTTTCTGCAGTTACCACTAACATGTAACTGTCACTGATAACACTCTGCTCTCTAATCTGCTGTAACTACATGTAAACATGGAAGGACTTTTTTTTTAACAATGAGCATTGAGGACCAGTGGGAACACATAACTTTCCCTGCCTTCTGTGAGCTTTCCCTATCTATTCCATAGCTGTTTCAACACACTGAACAAAGAGAAAGACCTGTGTACTAGGTCTTTCACTTTAGTTTCCAGACCAGTGGAGGTTTTCATGCTTACTCCAGTATCCCTGAGGAACAGTTTAGGTGAGGTCCTCCTGGATAAAAGATCTTCTTTCAGACAGTCATCCCACAGAAGAGTATACCCTCAGGGCCTAGGCTTCAGACCAGGGTATTTAGGCTACATACTGCTGGCAAAAGACCCTTCCATTAAGTTGCTCAGCACGTTTATTAAAACTTGGAGCAGCACGATAATGAAAAACTCATCAGGGATAAACCAACCAACAAACAGGCCGAGATTCTCATACATGTCTAACACAACACCCTGGAGCCTAAAAGAGTCAGATTATGTAACGGAGAAAAGTCTATGGTGACATTTATAAAATAGCAAAATATAAAAGACAAAGCATGGCCTAGGGAACATCTCGTCTTCTTTCTCCTCCTTCTCTTCTCCTTTATCATCCTTCTCTTCTCCTTTATCCTCCTTCTCTTCTCCTTTATCCTCCTCTTCCTTTTTCTTCTCTTCTTTCATCTCCTCTTCTCTTCTCCTTTCCCCTCCTTCTCTTCTTCTTTCTCCTCCTTCTCTTCTGCTTTCTCCTCCTTCTCTTCTCTTCTCTTCTCTTGCCTTCTCAATCTCTTTTCTCCTTTTCCTTCTTCTCTTCTCCTCCCTTCTCCTCTCTTCTTCTCCCTCTTCTTCTTCCCTTTTCCTTCTCTTCCTGACTGGAAGCAAAGGAAGTAAGGGAAACATTTTCCAACACAAACATAAATCTTTTTTTTTTATGTAGAGTAGGGGAAGGCTCGATTTCCAGAAATCTTTTTTTTTTCTGCCTCTATTATAGTCATTCCCTCATTTCCTGTAAGTAAATTTTGTCAGCAGGAAGGGGAATTGAGGGAAGTGAACTCCAGATGGCAGTAAAATCCAAACAGTGGTTCTGATCCTTCCCTAAACCTCACCTATCCAAAACAAATTTTGGCTTGACATACACTTTAAATTGTAATTTCACTTTTATGGATAAAATACACACTGACAGCAATACAAAGTCAGCTTTTTATTGCTGTCAGTGTACCCATGAGTTAGGGTCTCAGTTCTTTACTTGAAACATAGCTGGTATTGAAAAAAATCTCTCCAAAGTAAAGGAACAAAATACCTCTGACAGTCTTTGCTAACAAAGGTCACATTTTGGGTCTCCCAGTGATTGCAGACAGGAAAGGAGGATAACTCTCTGAGAGACAACTATACAGACCTACATAATTTTTCTTCTACGTTATACTTAGAGGCTTCAACAGGGTAATGAACAAAAAAGCTAAATCAGTCAATAAAAATTGCAACTGCATTCAAGTCAAAAAGTTTACTGAAATCTATTATATTGCCTAAATTCCACGAGTTCTTCACATACACATGTGTATAATTGTAGGCCATTGCCTAGGATTATGTGTTGTAAAACTTTTTTATTATGATACGTATATAGGCCTAGGGAGCCTACAATGTCAAATCAGAGATCACGCCCAATTCTGTATTAACATGGTGCACCAAATGGTTTCCATGCCTGCTTACCAGATTAACATTAAGACGGCAATTTGGGTAGCCCGGCAAACGGTGGCTCTGCCTGTATTACAGCTAGGATCCTAACTGGGGTAGGATGTGTACTCAGTTTAGATTTAATTAAAATATGTCTAAAGCCTAAAGCCAAAACGTTTTTTTAATGTAGTTTTCTGGCCATTGGGGCCATTTCTCTTCACTTTCTGTGCTGTAGACTAATGAGGAGTTGACAGGAAACCTCCAAAGTAAGGAAAATCCCCTCTCAGTCAGTTGTTGCCTGAACAAGTATCACCATTGGAAGATTTTCCCTCTATTCCTATTCTGGGGACAAATATTTTGGATTTCCCATCACTTTAAATTTCAGCAACAATGGTCGCCAGGAAAAATAGAGAGGGTGAAACTCCTTCGGGGAGCACAGACAATAATACATTTCTGACAGAAGTTCTAACCCTTCTCTATTCAAAACGGAAAAATGCTTTGGGTTTAGATACACATTTAAGATAAACTTTATTGCCTGTTTAGTTTCTTTGTTTCCAAACCCTACTCACCTCTGCGTTGGGTTGAGATCAAATAGCATACTCACCCGCCCAGCGAATTTTGCATTGTCCTGCTGTGATCGCCCAGTCCCACAACGGCACCTTTCTTTCTTTTTTTTTCCATATTAAATGTTTATTAAAGCTTTTCAAAATATAACAAAAAACACACATACAATACATTAAGCATACATTAAGACAATCACATTACATACGATATCTAAGGTAAAAGGGGGGACAAGAGACGCAGGGATACAGGGGG
>NW_017306321.1:231234-245751 GCF_000935625.1 Nanorana parkeri | reverse complement strand
GCAGTCAGAGTCTGTCCATGTCAAAAAGAGGGGGTCGTTATTTCCGGGAGGGAAGAAATCCGTGCCCGTAAGTGGTAATAAAACTGAATTGTATGGCCAGTCATGAGCTTTATGTAAGCGATCCCATGTTGTAAGTGTGGCGAGAGTGAGGGGGGAAGTCAGAGGGGACAGTGTCCGTGTATATGGTGGAGTCCAGATACATTCTGAGAGGTGGGTATTACTCAAGTCTACTTCTAATGTCACCCATCCTTTATGGGGGGCATTGAACGTCCAGTCTAGGAGCCTGCTTTGTGATAATGTTTAAAATCAGGCACGTTGAGGCCCCCAGCCCGTTTGTGTCTAGAGAGAATGGAATAGGCTATCCTAGGTTTCCTGCGTTGCCAAATGAATTTGGATAATAGGGATCGTAATGTAGTGAAGTAAGTTGTGGGGAGGGAGATAGGTAGCATTTGGAAACCTTTCTTTCTAACGTCATTGGGAACCAGTTGTCAAGTCTGGGTTCTCTCAGCAGGGACCCTGATGATCCGTCACCAGGTCTTCCCTCCTTTTGCTGCTCTTTGTAAGCTCTCTGATGCTTTTTGTAAGCTCTCTGATTTAGATGCCCCAGATGGCTGTTGGTGCACAACACATATCATTTTTGCCTAGGTGAGAATGAAGGGCAGGGGAGGGCCAGAATGAGAATTAAAAAAGGGTAAATAAAAAAGTTATCTTTTTAGGTTGCAGAGAAGGGGAGGGTTGCAATAAGGCAACTTTTGGAGTGAAGATCTCCTTTAAAGTATTAGCCCACATTCACACACAGGGCCGGATTTCCCACAAGGCTAACCAAGGCCCGGCCTCGGGGCAGCAGGGAGTAGAGGGGCAGCGGGGTGTGGAATTCCTATCTCCCGATGCCCGGGACATGCAGTTCCGGCCGCCAGGTGGGTAGTTGTTTTCTACATTTAGCCCTGCTTTGGGCAAGCAGAGCTAAATGTACAGCGGGGAAGCCACCGCTAGTTATGTACAAGTGATCTCGGCGGTGTCACCGAGATCACTTGTTTGCAGCCTGCCGGTCTGCTATTCTCCATTGGGGGGCTTTGACGGGTAGGGGGTGCATTGGGGAACCTGGCCTTGGGGCAGCAGATAGAGTAAATCCGGCCCTGTTCACACCTGAGCGATTTGTTGTGCATGTCCTGCAGCATGATAATATTCAGTATGAAGATTCCTAATTATATTGGTGCTCATTCACACCTGAGCATTGTTGCATGAAAAAGAACATGAGTACAAGTAAATTCTTTTGGCCTAACAGACTTTCATAGATGCTCCTGAAAATGCACAACACAAGCAGTTTAGCGTGTTTTTCACTAATTTGTGCACCTAACAACCAGTCTGCTCCTCCTTGCAAGCTCAGGCCTATAAAAAAAAGGTGATTCAAGAGTGTCCAAGCTAGATATGGAGACTTTCATTGGCCTGGTGAGGGCCCACAAGAACCCTTACGACCCACGCATGATACTGCTTTCCTTTGGCCAAAACAAAAATGCCTGAAGCTTGAAAACACATGGAAAAACACATGAAAAACACTTCAAAAGTATACAAAAACATGCAAAAGAACCATCTGAAAATGATCACACTCAAGTGCGAACAAAGGCTTAATTTTCAAAATTTGGCAAAGCAACAGCAAAGGATCTTATTTATTAACATGTCTCCAGTAAGAACTGTCTGTGTTGCCGTACAACAACCAGTCTGAAACTTCCATTCTCCACTTCTTATTTAATGGAAGTAAAATATTACAGTTTTTACCCGAGAAGGGATGTTTAATAAAGTAGAAACGGTCACCAGTTTTATCCCCATCCAGCCTTTTTCCCCCATCATATGCCAGGGATGGCTTTACAGTCTGATTTCCAAGACAATTTTTTTCTGACATATGGAAACAACACTAAACAAGTCTCAGCAACAGAGAACATTGAGTCTGCGGGTGGATTCTCCGCCAACTGTGCCGTGATTTCATTAGCATGCACACATCAGCGCTACCCACACGTTAGTAAGCTATCAGTTTATAGATACTGTGCACTTTATACCATACAGCTCCAATCTACAGGGAACCAGCATAACAAGCACAAGGCAAGAAACTTCTCTTCTTAAAAAGATGCCTGGTGGTTTTACTGCCTGTTGACTCATTGCCTTGTCTGAATATAATAAAATATAGAGGTGGAAGAGAGAGGCACAGTGTTTGACAAGTGGACAAACAAAATATTCTATTAACATGGAAATATAGCTAAAGAGAAAATCCACTTTTTGTTCAGAAAAAAAAATCTTCCACAGTTCAACTATACTGGAAGAATAAAAAAAAACAAAAACGTAATTGCGGATTCTTACCCGCTATCACGTACCTGACTGGAGACTCAGCTGAGAAGGGGGCTGTCTGTGCACCTCTCGTCCCACACCTCTGGAGGTAGTGACTGGTGATGTAAGGACAGAGTGGTGTACAGGTGCCGATACTGGTGGCTGGCCGGTTCTTAAGGAGGCGCTTGAGTGCGTTGGACCTGCTGGTAAATCGGCAGGACCGAGATGACACCAGGACCTCTTGAAACCAGAGCAGTCAACATATGTGAGGCCAACGGAGCACTGGCTGGATGTTGTTGCTCAAGGTACTGATAGAGCAATCCACCAAGTGGCAGACCAGGAGGGAAGTCAGGTTCAAGCCGAGGTCATACGCAGGGAGCCGAATCTTGAGGTGCCGAATCACAGATCAGGAACAGTGTCAGGAAACGTAAGCCAGGGTCATATCACAGAAGATCAGAGAGCAGAGGTACCAAATCAGGAGGAGGAAGTGCAGTCAATTGGTCACAAGCCGGGTTTATACACAGGAAGTCAGGATACAGGAACAAAGTACAGGGCACACAAGGACTAGCTGAAGTCCACTCAGCAAGTTGGTCATGGCTTCATGCCTGTTTATATATGATAGTGTGCATGCTAATGAGCGTGCACCTGTACGCTAACGAGTGCGCTTCTGTATGATAACGTGTGTGCGCTATTGCTCATAACATTCCCATACGCATGTGTTCACGTGCTAAAGCGCGTTTTCCAAGAACTTTAAGTAATGGATTGCATGCTTGTGTGCATGCACGTTTTTGGCCAGGAGTCAATCTGCAGGTTAGTCTCTTACATCTGCTTCAGGTCTGTGGCTACAGGTCTCTCAATTCAACTTTCTGAAAGTGAGCGCTAAAGGACTGGGGTCTGCCCTATGTTAACACATAATCAGTACTATAATAAGCTAAACACGACACCCTGAAACTTTACTTTACGTCTGCCCAAGCCTCTGACGATAGAGAGCTCGCCATTTACACAAGTAGGAGGATGATAACTCTGGGATATCACATACGTGAACATTGTATTACAGCCATAGTTGCATAGAAGCTAAGTTTTATGGTTTTTTTTGTGCTATTTTCAGAATAGCAAAAGCGTGATTATAATATTTTTAAAGGAAAACTCTACTACTGCTAAAAATGTGATATAGCATTTATAATTGCTACACAAGCAGCATTGTCAATTTTAACCCCTTCCCGATTTTGTGGCGGGATCATCCCATCACAATTGTTCAGTTCGTTAACGACCGGTAACAGGATAATCTCATCATGCGGTACAATGAGCGCTGGTCCACGAAGGGACCAGCGTTCATTGAGTTACTGCTGTTGATGGGTTCCCTAGGGGTCAGAGTCAGACCCTCAAAAGCAGATTAGGTGGTCACAGTCCTATGATCACATTGAGAGCTGATCACTGTGATCGCAGAGCCGTGACAGTCACAGAGCCAGCAGCAGCTCACTGTGTTGTGAATCTGCTAGTCAGCTGTGTGTTATAAAAGTGGTACAAAGTATCTCTGAGGAGGATACTGTATTCTTCTCAGAGATACTAAGTTTCAAAGCCCCTGTAAATAAAAAAATAACCCATTAGTGCCCCCTAGTTTAAATATAATTTTAAAATAAAAAAAGTTTTTTTACATTTTTAGGAATTTAAAAAAAGTTTTAAAAAAGGTTAAAAACGATGTTTAATAAAAGAATTGTAAGACAGTATCGAGCCGAGGAGGCTATTAAAGATAGGAGACAAACATACGACATTCTAAAATTTTTCCACGTTATAATTGTATGTTGTGACCTATACTTCCTAAAATAAACTGAAATCCCAGATATGTGATATACCCTATAAATAAGGACAAATAAAATATTTTATTATGAATTAATTTCTGTTAGCTATGCTAATTATGTACACATTATCATTGCCAAAACTGTAAAAACATTTGTTGTTGTTTTTTTTTCTTGAATATTTGTATTTTGTTTTTTAATATAATTAATTTTGTATTTTGTTTAATAAAAAAATAGGAATTTCTACATGCATATGTCACATCAAATTAAATACAATTTTGTCCTTTAAAAAACGGTATATAATATGTGTAGGTGCAATTCATGAGGAAGATGGAATTTATGTTTAAACAAACACATAGCAAAAATGGCAAAATTGCTCCGGTCCCCAGAAGAGGAAAGATTTTCTGAAGCTGTGTCACTAAAGGGTTAAAATAGTAAATATGACCTTTCCATTTCGGTTGCTGTAATTTTCTAAAAGTGCCAAACAGTTGATATGTTTCTTCCTTATGGAAGTAGTATTGCTGGGTATAAAAGTAAGAGGTGGCTCCACACCCCTATGGAACCCATAGAACACAATAATCTTCCTTATGGAACATGCCATCCTTTGGGTTTTTGTAGACTGTTTGTGTACAGGATGCCCTCATATATTTCATGCCCCGCTTGTATGAAATGTGCACACACAGGGACCATGGAGGAAAAAAGTAGCCACCCTCCAGGAGGGAGGACAGTGTCGGCACCAATTCAAAGATGATTTGCGGATCTACAGCCAAGTGATACACAAATAAGACACATTTATGTTAATAGTTAAAGGAGAACTATGAGGTGAGTGCTTTTCACTCACCTCATATTTCTACCCGACCTGTGACAATGAGACTGTCACAGGTCGGCTCAGTAGATCGGGAGGTGAGCGAACACATACCGGCGTTCGCTCACCTCTCGATCCTGTCAAAGCCCTCTGCCGTGACAAGGGAGGGGCTGGATTCCCCCTGCTCCGATCCGCCAGCGCTCACTGGCGGATCGGACGGGGGAGGGGGCGGGTACAGCTGGCTCTGCCTCTAGATAGGCAGAGCCAGCTGTCACTCACGCAGATGGGCGGATCCAGACATAATTGTCGGGATCCGCTTCAGCTGCAGCGTCTCAGTATACCATGAGCAGTAGCTCGCGGTATACTGTGGCATCTCAGTATACCACGAGCTGTAGCTCGCGGTATACTGAGCTTAGGGTGACGGGAGGATGCTAGTTTGTGTCCTCCCGTTACCCTAAGGAGAACTATGGGGAAAAGCCTTAACCCCATAGTTCTCCTTTAAGGTTCTTGAATTTATTTATAGGATGTAACTCCTGAGTTTAGTGTCACTTTAATGCTTGATGCCTTTCTCATAACTTGACACATTTCAGACACCCTCTGCATTAGATTACTTTTAGGTGGGATAAACCAAAATATTGCCAGTTTCTAAAGGGATACAGTTACTGAGGCTTTTTTTCATTATAAAAACTGAGACTGCTCATGTGGTTCTAATAAAAACTATCCTCCCAATCAGAAATCAGTTTAACCTATCTCTTGCCTGTGCTTAAAGTGACGTTAAACTCGAGTTATATCTTAAAAATATATTCCTTATGTACATTATTATTACTAAAATGTGTCTTATTTGTGTATCACTCGGCTGTAGATCCTCAAATCATCTCTGAATTGGTGCTGACACTGTCCTTCCTTCTGGAGGGGGGGCTACTTGTGTTCCCCATGGTCTCTGTGTGTGCTGGAATGTAGTTACCGCTCCAAGCTCGCTCCTGTGATGGACTACAATGTCACGCCTAGTTTACTAATTTTATTGAGATTGTAGTCCATCCCGGGGGTGAGCTTGGAGCGGTGACTACTTTACACTTTACAACACACACAGGGACTATGGGGAACAAAAGTAGTCACCCTCCAGAAGGAAGGACAGTGTCAGCACCAATTCAGAGATGATTTGAGGATCCACAGCCGAGTGATGCACAAATAATATACATTTTTGTTAATAGTTGAGGTACTTAAATGTATTTTTAAGATTTAACTCCTGAGTTTAGTGTCACTTTAATGAAACACAGAAAATTGTCATACCAAACTACTATATACAATATATTTCATTTTGGGATGAGCAGAGAAGGGTTATAGCGAGCTTGTCAAAATCAGATGAATTGGGTCGAGTGAAGACGACTAAATCTTCAATAGGGCTGCATTATGTATACTGTGGGCCGCACCTACTTCATTCCAGAAAAAGAAAAAGGTTCTTTGGAAGTTAACATTGTAATAATTTTTGCAACTTACAATGTTTAATCCCATAGCCAAGGGCCATAAAACATTTCGTAAAGTATTGAGTAGAGGTGCACCGAAATGAAAATTTTAAAACCAAAACAAAACCGAAATAAAAAAAAATATCAGACCGTAACCGAAAATGTTTTTATTTTAACTTTTTCAAATGTTTTTTTAAAGTTTATTTTTATTTATCTTTTATTAATAGCAAAGGCACACTGACAGGTCCTCTTTATGGAGACATTAGGGGTCTCTAATGTCACCTGTTGGGGGGGGGTGGTAGTGCGGACGCGAACGAGATGGAGCCGCTGATCGCCTATATGTGAAACACCCGGTAACGGGTGTGTGCAATGGTCGGGTCTTTTCTGCCCATGCGTGCCCGCCAGAGGGCGCGCGCGAGCAGAAAAAAAATGCCGTCTGGAGACGGCAACCCACCAATGCTGCAGTGCCGTCCGTCCGTTTTTTTACAACGGGCGGACGGCAAGTGGTTAAAATAGGAAAAGAGTCCCCAATCTCTTTTTCTGCAGCCCCTATTATAAATGAACAGGAATCCTCTATGCTGAGTGTTACTGTTCATTCATAACATGAGGACAGAGTATGTTTACTATATCCACAATCATGAATGAACAGGAGGTGATGTAGATCACTCCCGTTCATTCATAATTGAGGATACAGTAACCATACTCTGTCCTCAATTATCTACAAACACTCACCGATCACTGACTGCTTGTGCCCGCTCTCCTTGACACGCTGTCACAGGAGGCTGAGCGAGCGGTGCGGAAGGAGAGCTCAACCTCCTGTGACAGCGCTGGCTGTCTCTGCCCCCACACCGCTCCCCGTTGATCTGTGACAGGAGGCTGAGCAGTGTGGGGAAAAGAGACACCGGCCGCTCCTCCCGCAGCGCTCAGCCGCCTGTGACACTTTCTCTCCTCCCCACTGGGACACAGAGCAGCGCCCAGCTGTATCAGCCAGAAAATGGCACTTTTGGCGGCCGATATATCGGTGCATCCCTAGTATTTAGCTAAAAAATTATGGAAGAAGGTGAAACTTATCAACTGGAGAATATTTAAGGGCACAATTATTTTTGATACCCTTAAACCACTGAAGCTTCCAAACCAGCTGCTGACAAGGCAGAAGCGTTCCCATCACAGTTCAACATAAATTTTGAGCTGCATAAATTGTAGTCTACATACATGATTTTTCTTACTAAGCCCTGCTGAAGGGGGTGTTTTTGGACCCCTGAAACATGTTGGCTATTTTACACAATTGCCTCTGACCCTAGTGGCATAAAGTTCTATCTGGACAATTTTAGTTGGTGTGGCTCCTCAACTCCTACATCTACTGTGTTCACTGTCAGGCCAAGGATACTGCGGTTCACTTTCAGGCCAAGGATACCGTGGAGAACCTTAGGCCACGGATAGCTGCCTATCATTTAGTCGCTTAAGCACTATTGGATCCTAAAAACAGAATAATCACCAGCTCTGTCTTTCCACTTTCAATTAAACCACTAATGCCCACAGAAAAGGAGCAAGAAGGTCACATGCCCATAAAACACCAGTCTGACATGCCATGTCATGATATTGTTGCTGTCTGTGTCCCTATTGAGAATATTTTCCCTGATTTTCAGGACAGGAAGTGGTGGGAAATCCCAACAATAAAAACACAGACTAAAACAAAAGCACATTTGAAGTAATGTGAGGTAGGAGTGTAAGTTCTGACAATGATTGTATAGCTGCCTGTGCCTTCCTGTACCCTTAACAACTGCCCCCCTTTCTTTAATGGGCATCACAGGGACAGGATGTGAGCGAATTCTCAGATATAAAAATATTGTCAGAACATTGACAGAAGTGTTAACACTTTTCTAAACTCTATCCAAAGCCAAGAAAAAAAGATGTTGGTGGGAGTTGGGCTGGAGCACGCTCATTCCATAGAAAAGTCAAGGTTATGGCAACAGTCTTCCGGCATGTGGAAGGAAATGGTGATTGTGAACTATCTTGTGAGATGCATACTGTATTTCAGGACATTGCCACATTAGACAGATATGGAAACATTGACAGAGTTTAAAGTAAGAACGCTGAGGAAAGTTGACCAAAGTGTTATCATACCAGGATAATATGCCAAGCTACACATCATCAGTTGCCATGGCTGCCATCCATAAATGCATTTTTTAAAGTTTTATCAACACACTACCTGTTCATCTGATTTTGCCCCCTGGGGCTACCACCATATGTTTCCTAATCTACAAAAATAAACTTGCCCGGCGGGCACTTTGCACCAGATGAATATGTGATTGATGCTGTGGGAACTTTTGATTTACAGCCTTGATAAATCATTTTATTCAGCGGGATCTGCAACAATGTTGATGAATGTGTGCGGATCTTTTTTTGTGATAGAAATGTCACGCCATGGTGAGGCCCAGCAGTTATAGGACCACCGGTGTAAGAAATACCTGATTAAAAATATGACTTAGCAAGTAAAAATGTAAGTTGCATTAAAAACAGAAGGCAGGAAATACAAAAATAACCTGGCGCTATATTGTTGATGCCAAAGAGCTAACGTGAAATATACATGTAGCGCTTACCCCCGAAGGAGCCACTGAATGCCCGGTTCATCTCTAGTCTGTCTAGGGGATTTGTTCTTCAGCTGCTCACCCATTTGCATTAACCGCCCTTCTTCTAGTGCCCACAATCTGATGTCCACTCCAGTAGTAAAATGCAGAATGACTTTTATTGAACATCTTTACTGGGGAGAGAGGGCATAGGGATTCTAAGCTTTCAGGATATAACAGACATAAGCTCCAGATTCGCCAGACCTGGTTGGCATATCAGTGTAGATCCACTTGGGAGGCAGCGGATAGCAACTGAAATAGCAGGTGAGCAAGGATGAATATAGATCCTCAACAGGAAAGACACTGGCCATGCTCCTGAAGTCTGCAGGTTTCAGGAAACGTCAAGAGCCATCATTGGTCCTGGGTCTCTTCCTCTCCAGCAACACAGACATCCTCCATGTTGGAGGCCTCAGGGGAACTTTTCCTTCACACCAGCCTATGCCCACCCCCAGGCCTCAGGCCTAGCTTGGGGGGCAGGCTAAACAGTACCCGGCCCTATTCCATGGCTGGTGCCGGCTGGTCTGAGCACATGGCAAATCCCTCCAGTGTGTGTATCCTATCCCAGCATGCACCACTGGTTGAGAGAAACTCAGTGATTGGCTGCTGTACTGTGCATACACTATAGCATCTGTCATTGGCTGTCCCACAATACAGCAGAGTTACACCCCGCCCAGGGGGGTACAGACAATCCCAGACACCTGGAATTAACCAGATAACTGCCACTATAATTCCAGCCAGGCTGAGTACAGCCCTGGCTACCACTAAATGTCTAGTAGCAACATCACAGAAGGTGATGGTACGTACTGCATGTATGCATGTATAGTTATCTGGTTATTAATGGCATATTAGAAAATTCTTTTGTTGGCTGACTGATGTCCTTAGGACAGGAAGTAAAGAACAAAATCAGCAATAAAAATGTTTAAAGATGAATTTCAGCCTTCAGTCTTGCACAGTTGTACAGGTTCCTCTCCTGGACTGAAATGGCTTCCTCTGATTTCACTGCACACTGTGAGCTTCTCATGATGTGCATTATAAGCTGCAGCAAGTCAGATAGAGCTCATTTTCTGCCTGAGAAAATCCACCATCATCTAGCTCATTTTATCTCAGCCTTAGTATCCCTGGCCCACCCCTTTCATTCATTAGCTTTCAGTTCTTTATTGGAGGCTCACCATCACATGTGGACATTGCCAAAGACAAAGTGTGCATGAAAGTACAGCATGCTTAGGCACATCCACAGCTCCAAACTGGCACTCACCCATTAACACATTTTGATATTTACATAGCTCCTCTCAAGAGTCAGCACACTGCTTGTATCACACCTGAGGACTCTTGACAGAAGAACAGGGTTGGGTCAGGGTGCTGTGATGTTTTCAGGAAGCTATACAGCACCCTGACGCCTACTCCCACCAGCCATGATTGCATAGAGAAGCTTAGATGTATCATTGGGTCTAAAATAAGTTAAGTAATGGAAAGGGAAAGGTTTTAGTTAACCGTTGAGCCAAGGAAGGAAAAATATAAGAATATTAAACTTCAGCTTTAAGTAGAGTGGTGAAGTGTTAGAAAATTAGATTTTATTGAGTTTTGTGTTTCTGTTAAAGAGTTTCCTGTCTTATTTCCTGTGTCTGTGGGACAATAAGTAAAAAAGGAAACTCTCCAGTGAGCTCACAGACAGCAATAAAAACTTAAAAGAGCTTTTATCCCTCCACAAATCTAAAACTAAAACAAAAAAGGTGTTACTGAAGTTCCACTTTAATTGAATCCAGGCACAGCTGTGGTGGCCCTTTAAAATATTCTTGTTGCCATTAGAATGAGAACCTGGAACCTGGTTCCTTTATGTGCAAGCAAGACCAGCTGTTTCTAGCTCCATCCATTCTAGGCCCCTTCTTGTCCTATAGTCGAAGAGAAGGGAGAAGTTGCACAGTGCAGAATATATTGACAAGGGACTGTAGTCTCCATGGCATGCATAAGTGGGACCTTGCAGGATCTGGGATAAATACTGGGATAAAAGGTAAATTGAGAGGACTTTGTGTCTATCACATATAGGCACTGATCAGCCATAACATTATGACCACATGCCTAATATTGAGTAGGTCCCACTTTTGCCACCAAAACAGCCCTGATCCATCAAGACATGGACTCCACTAGACCTCTGCAGGTATACTGTGGTATCTGGCACCAAGCCGTCCGTAGAAGATCCTTTAGGTCCTGTAAGATGAGAGGTGAGGCCTCCTCCTCTCCCAACTTCAATCAGTGAGCCTTGTTTACTGGTTTTCCTTCCTTGGACCACTTCTGGTCGGTCCTGACCACTGCAGACCTGGAACATCCCACAAGAGCTGCAGTTTTGGAGTTGTTCGGACCCAGTCATCTAGCCATCACAATTTTGCCCTTGTCAAAGTCCCTCAAATCCTGACACTTGCCCATTTTTTTGCATGCAACACATCAACTTCAGAGTTCAGGGACAAAGTGTTCACTTGCTGTCTAACATATATCACTTCTAGTGTCACTGTGTACATTCCACGGCTTTTAGAGCCAGGAGAAGAAGCCGGGGAAACAGATCTGTTTTGCAGCTTACCAGTCCTTAGATGTGGTGGTTGCATTTATTTTCTTTTTTCAGACCTTTTATTCCCCTGTATTTTAAGCCTGTAATCCTGTACATAAGACACTCCCTGTCCCCGGTTGGCTAGATTCCCCCCTCCACTTTATCTGTGGAGGGAGCCATGGTTGTCACACAGGCTGGACTTTGATTATGTCTGCCTTTGTTCTTCTCCATTACATGGGGGATGTGGAAATTAGGAGTTGACAGAAGGAGGAAAACATTGTTTGTACTTTCAGTTCATGAAGTGACAAGAACAAGGCATTTCTCTACTCCAAAAGTAGAGCAAGCTCATGATGAAAGCAGACCTGCAACCTATAATTCCTTTTTACCTACTCTACCTAACCTGCTAACCTAAATGAATAGGTGGTAATCAGTCATTCCTGAAGAATCCACTGCTCTAGACTTCCTCTGGAGGTGATTCAAGTGGTAAGTTTTTCAAATAGATTCTCAAATCTATAATAATAGTATTCCAATTATTTGCCATCTCTACCTAAATGTCACTAGGATATTTATTCTGACTCCGATTGTTGTATTAGCGATTTATCCCTTGCTGAGACCTATATGCCTTGCCTGAATAAGCAGATATAATCACCGCGGACAATCCTTATCAGATAGCTGAACTCACCCAATATCTTTTCATCCACAAATGTCTTTATTGCATGCAGCAGGTTACAGCAGACAACATTATGCAGAAGATGATTGAACAGATGGTATTTGCAGGTCAAAGATGGTAATGTTTCCCCCATGCAAGCATATCACCTATGGCCATGACACAAGCAGCAATGATACCAGAAAGGACTACTCAGACAAGAAGGGCGGTACATTACACACGAGAGGTGGGAATACCGAAAAACATGGTGCAATAATAAAAACGACCACAAGATGGCAGTACATTGACCAGCTCTAGTGATGCCAATGAACGATGACTAAGGAAAATTAACTATATAAATTCTCAAATCACAGTAATAGAAATATCAACCGTGGCTATGCATTGTGTTATATTTCAATACAACTGTAACAGCACAGTATTAAAGAGGTCTTCCCTCACCAAACTACCAGACCACCACTCAATGATCAACCTTTTTCATAAACAACAAGAAACTTGACTTCAATTGAAGAAATATTTGTAAGGATGAGAAGGACAATGGCCATAGTAGCCTTTTATTAACAAAAACGTATACATAACAGAGTATAACAAAACAGTTTAGATGGGGCCCAACACACTTTTCATAAAATTCTGTATCTGTGTAACCTGTAGGGTAGGCCTCCAGCCAAAGAACACCAACTCGGAGACAATTGCGCCATTTACTGCAGATACAAAATCTCTATTTCACTGGCACTCGAACGGGTCACTATACCTTAAATGGGTCCTTGCTCACTTTACTTTTGACTACACTGACCAGCTTTAAGGACCTTGTAACCTAGCCAACCGCTGTGGCTACCATTGCCACATCCTTGAGAAGACTATTTTAATGATGTAGCAAGGAATTAACAAGGGACAGGTGGGTGAGAAGTTCACCCATCACCCAGCTATCTTCCAGCTGAAGACCAGTTGACCCCGTCTATGTATTTACCCCTGAAGTCCCTCCTGTCTCTCTCCACCCCACCAATCAGGTAAGTACCACCTTACTGTATTATCATAAACTGTTTATCCCAGTCGTGTAAGCCCTATTCCTAATGGCTCATTTGCCTATGTGCTTCAGGCCTAACTATAGTGCTCCAAGCCCCTTCAGCCAAGACGACATGAAAAATAATCCCCTGACTAACATAGAAAGACTGCAGTTAAAGTGTGCCTAAACCCAAAAACAAAAACCATAAGGTTCTTTGTGCTTTCTTTTTAGCTCACTGGAAGTGACAGGGACACTGAATTTCCGGCAAATCATACAGGTATTTTTTGTGCTTGCTTTGTCCAAAAAAAGTAAACTAATGCAGCCAGTGTTGAAATCCTTCATAATTTTTTTTTTTTTTTTTTTAGCATGTAATGTTTATTACAAATGTTTGTGAAAAAAACTTTACATTCGTCAATCATTCGTCAGTCATTTTCAAAAGTATGCTTAATAACGAAATAGATAATAACAAATAAACCAATAAACTTATATTGCAAGCTCTCAGGGGCGGGGCCCTCCTGACCATCTTGTCTTGAATTGTATTGTGATTGTAATGTCTTCCTTATATTGTAAAGCGCTGCACAAACTGTTGGCGCTATATAAATCCTGTATTATAATAATAATAATAATAAATCTCACAATTGTCATGGATAACAATCGGTAAATCCTGGAGAAAACCAAAAAAGAAAGGAGATACAGCGACTAGGAGAGCTGTAAAAAGGATCAGTGTAATCGATATAATTTTATTTAAACTTTAACCTCTTGCCGTCCGCCCGTAGTATAAAAACGGACGGACGGAACTGCTGCATTGGCGGGTTGCCATTTTTTTTAGACCAGACCATTGCACACACCCGTTACCGGGTGTTTCACATATAGGCGATCAGCGGCTCCATAGCCAGCTGATCGTCTATATGTGCTCGTTCGCGTACGCCCCCGCACGTCCGCCGCCGCCGGTTTTTTTTTCCCCTCCCTGACCCCTCACCTTTAATCGCGGGATCCTCTGCACCATCTTGAATCCCGGGACCGTCTCGGAGGGCGTCAGGAGGAGGAGGACAGGAGATCAGCTCCTTGCTGATCTCCGTCCGGGCTGTGAATGCAGAAGTGATGTGTGTTACATCACTTCCGCATTCACCTGTCAGTCATCTGGCTGCTATAGCCAGAGAAAAGAAGCTGATGAAGCAGATCTCTGCTTCATCAGCTTCTTTTGGGGTCCACAGGTGACATTAGGGGTCCTAGAGACCCCTAATGTCTCCATAAAGAGGACCTGTCAGTGTGCCTTTGCTATTATATAGGGGGATTGTTAT
>NW_017306321.1:217538-230870 GCF_000935625.1 Nanorana parkeri | reverse complement strand
TATATATGTATATATATTAAATTACATAAACATCGTCTTGGGAAAAATTACAAGAAAATGTATTTTTTCTAATTTTTACTATTTATCCCTAATAAAAACCAAGGAAATAGAAATATATGCATTGAAATTTGCTACCAAGTTAAAGCCCCACCTGTCCCGAAAACAAAAATTGTTTAACATATTAGGGTAGACTACAAAATCTAAAATATATAAAGTGTGGGACCTAGATGTAGCCAAATTGAAAAAAAAAAACTCTGAGACTCGGGGATTTAGGAAGTAAAAAGGCCTGGGGACTCAAGTGGGTACAATCTATGATAAACCTTCAATCTATCATGAATGCAGCGGCCAGACTCATTCACCTCACCAACCGCTCAGTGTCTGCAACCCCCCTCTGCCGATCCCTGCACTGGCTTCCATTCCCCGCCCCCCTCTGCCAATCCCTCCACTGGCTTCCAATAGCCAAAAGGATAAAATTCAAAATATTAACAAAATATTACAAAGCCATCCACAACTCTGCCCCCGGCTATATCTCAACCTTGTCTCAAAGTATCAGCCTAACCGTCCCCTCCACTCTTCCAAAGACCTCCTGCATTCCAGCTCCCTCGTCAACTCCTCCCATGCTTGCCGCCGGGACCTCTCTAGAGTCTCTCCCATCCTCTGGAACTCTCTACCCCAACCTGTCCGACTATTTCCCACACTGACTGCCTTTAGGCGATCCCTTAAGACTCATCTCTTCAGGGAAGCCTATCCCACCTCAAACTAACCACTTAACCTTCACATTCTCAAACAATGCATCCCCACACAGCTCCCTCCTCATGTATCACTTCCCCCTCCCTTTTAGATTGTAAGCCCTCATGGGCAGGGCCCTCCTTTCCATCTTGTCTTGAATTGTATTGTGATTGTATTGTCTTCCTTATATTGTAAAGCGCTGGCAAACTGTTGGCGCTATATACATCCTGTATAATAATATTATTATAGCTTATTGATTTCATATGTCATGTACTTATAATACAACTTAAGAAATAGAAGTTGCCATTGTTGGTCCAGCGTGGATTCGCTGTGTACAAAAGGGAGATCAAAGTGGCTCAATTCAATGCTCTTCACAATCAGCTTTGTCAG
The DNA here is from genome assembly GCF_000935625.1 of Nanorana parkeri. Classification (NCBI taxonomy): domain Eukaryota; kingdom Metazoa; phylum Chordata; class Amphibia; order Anura; family Dicroglossidae; genus Nanorana; species Nanorana parkeri. The sequence continues at coordinate 229,751 of NW_017306321.1, read as the reverse complement.
GATTGAAAGTACTCTATAGCATCAAATAAAAACAATAGAGAATACAATTACATCGCATACAAATATGTTATTTACAAAATTGGTGCAACAGTATGATTTCAATCTTAATATGACAATTACAGAACAATATGTGAACTGATTGCTGCAAATCCAGTGGCATGGACCTCTCTGGTGGTGGGGGCAGCAGGGGGATATGTAATGGGTCTTATGTAATGTATAGCCAAACCCAAAAGTAGTGAGAGACAATTCAGATACATAAAAATGGTATCAGAGCTGGGAGGAACTGTCATTTGATTTTATAGTATGAATCCTGGTCATCTGAATCATTAAAAAGGCAATGTTGGAAATTTCAGATATATTCACAGATTAAAATCTAGGGAATAGAAAATGACAAAGCAACCTCTCTACAGTCTGCTCTCCCATGTCCAAATAAAAGTAAGACTGACTTGCCTTCAGTGGCATATCCAGGATATGGCACATGCCCTGCACCAGTTGAAGGCCACTCGTGGGTCAGACAAAGTTTGCCAACTCACGGAGACAGCTGACTTTTTTTTCTCTCCCCACCCGTCTCCCATACACATCTGCCTGCCCGGCTCTTAGCAACCATGGGTGCTCTGGCTGGAGTCTCACGCAGCTGATGTCACTGGTTGCCAGGAGATGGGCAGGATGCTGGCCAGGTTGCTAAGAGCTGGGTGAGGAGATGTTTAAGGGCCATACACATCTCCCCGCCTAGCTCTTAGCAAACTGAGTGGGCGGGGAGAGCAGGCAGGGAGATGTGTATGCTGGTGGGACACTGGCCATAGTGTCCCAAGTTGCTAAGAACTGGGTGGGGATATGTGTATGACCCTTACACAACTCCCCACCCAGCTCTTTGCAATCTAGGACACTCTGGCCGGCATTCCCATTCATCTAGGCGGGACCCCAGGGGCGCAATTTGTGGCACATAATTAAGCCTTGCTGGTAAAACAGATCAGTAAACTGTTAGGCCAGAGTGGCCCAAATAACATAGCATGCAATGTTGTGATTGACCTTCACCATGGTTAACCCGGGGCTAATGCACTCTTCTTTAGAATATGTTGCTCCTATACTATTGGATGGGAATGGGAGACCACATGTGCAAGGGTTACTAAAAAGACAAACATTTTTGATTAACACCGAAGCACAATTGTGTGTGGAGAGGAAAAACTTATCTTTGAAATCAAATTCACCTAAATATACAATTGTTGGTTTCTATGGCAGAAGTTAAACAACTGCTAAAATAGTTTCTGATGTATCTTTTAAGATACCTGGATTTGTGAAAACTGACATCCACATCAATTTTTTTTTATGGGGCAGAGAATATTATTAGTACAGACATAATAAGTAAACGAGGCTGGGTTATTAATTTAGGGAATTGAGATATTTGGAATGATCCATCTGGCCCCAAATCCGTGTTAATTGATCCTTCTGTGCACAGTGATGTTGGAAGTATATGTACAACAATTACTGACGTGCCTTCAGAACACAAATGGCCTGACACTGGTGATATTATTGCTTTAAAGCAAGTGGTACAACATTTTATTGCTTCAATTTTAATGCATGCTGCTTCTTTGAAAGATGCAGAATTGAACATTGAGGGCAGAGATCCTACCACCCCTTAGCAACACTGCAAATTGCTACCAGAATTTCACATTTGAGTGAGCAGAGATATTGTATAGATTTTTATAGAGTTCTTTTGTTTTTTGCTTTTTATTATAAAAAAAAAACAAAAGAAATGGTATATATACCAATAAAAGAAAAACAAACAATGTCTACCAATTTTATTTTGCACATTTTATTGTGTATATATATTTTTAGACCTTCTTTATACATTTTGTATATACCTAATTGTTTTATTGACTGCCGTAAAGTGTTTCAAGATGAACTCTAACAAACTGGCATGATGGATTACTGAAATGGTTCTACCATTCCAGTCTGTGGTAAGATATAAGGAGAGAGAACGTTTCTTCCAACAAGGGAAGGGGCAAATGAGTATAACATACCTGCACAGCACTATGTGGCTTTCCCTTCACAGCTGATAGTTTTGTAACTGCGTCAGTGGTAACTTTGTTTTTAAACATTCATGTGCATGCATTGTAAGAATAATAATGGATTTATACCTTAAGCTTTTGGGATTGTTAGAGAATGTTATGCATTTTTTGTGAGTGCTGACTGAATTTTATTTATTGATATTTTTTTTACTGGACCTGTGGAGGAGGTTGTCCAGTTCAGTTCATCTGCTGGAACTTTGCTTTTTATTTACACTGCCTGTCCAAAACAAAAAGTGACCACCTGGATTTAACTAAGTAAATAGGTAAGAGCCTTCCATTTAATAAGTGTTACGATCTGGAGGTTGTTTCAGTTGGTCAGGTCTAGGTTCAGCAACGTTATGTGCCCAAAACATGAGGTCAGCTTCCTACCTGTATATATACTGAATGATCAGGTTTTTCCATCAATGGATTATGTTCTCCCCTGATGGCACATTGGGCATATTCCAAGATGACATTGCCAGAATTCATCGGGCTCAGATTGTAAAAGAGTGATTCATGGAGCATGAGACATCATTGTCACACATGAATTGGCCACCACAGAGTCCAGACCTTAACCCCATTGAGAATCTTTGGGATGTGCTGGAGAAGACTTCACACAGTGGTCCGACTCTCCCATCATCACTACACGATCTTGGTGAAAAATTGAAGTGACATTAAAGTCACAAATCTTTTCCTCCCCAATGCTGCTTTAAGGACTTCCCTTAAATGATGCCTCTTGATCTGATCAACTTCTTCCTCCCACTTGTATTCAGCAATCCCTCCAGTGATTGTGCCGGTCTCCAATCCAGCGCACACTGCTCGGGCGTAACGGTGTCTGCTCAACGTGCCCACTCCCGGCTGCGTGCATTCGCCTCCACTGTTTCTCTCCTCTTCTCCCCAAAGAAGATCTCTACCAGGCATGCTCCCGCTCTCATCTTCCTGCAAGGCTGCTCAAAAAGCTTCAGATCTTCAGATGGGAGCAGGGCGGCGGAGACAAAGGTAAGTACCTTTTTGGCAACTTTTTAAAAAACATTTAAAATGTTTTTGCATATATCTACTGCTTGCCAATAGTAGATATGTGCAAGAAAAAAAAACCGGAGAGTTTAATTATACTTTAATGCAACTCAGGACAGAAAAAAAAACGCTGTGACATTGCATAAGCTTATCAAAATTATGCCACGGCGAATGCGTGCCGAAATCAAAGATAAAGGTGATCCAACAAAATATTAGTGCGTGACTTTTTTTTGGTCTGTCTGTCTGTCTGTCTATGTAAATATGTGGATTTGTTCATGTAAAGGAGGTGTGTACACACTGCTTATGGTTACTACATTTAGGGGGTTATTCACAATGCTGCAGAAGGCAGCTGAGTGAATAACTCAGCCGAAGTGAAGTGAACCGAACAACGTTCGGCTATTCACTCCGGCTCAGTACGGCTGATTTCAGCCGTACATCGGCTGCCTTCGGTTGCACTTTGGTCAGCCGAACATGCTCTGCATATTCAGCTGAGCCGAAGTGCAGAAGGACTTCGACCCAGCCGATCCAACATCTCCGTCAACAGCGCCATTCGGATCGGCTATTCTGCTCGGTACCTCCGTGGTACCAAGCAGAATAGAAAATCAATCAAAAGAGTTGGAAAAAAAAAGGTTAAAAAAATATTTTAAAAATGTTAATAAATTGTAACATTAAAAAACGAATAAAGATTTATTTTTAAAGAAAAAAAATGATTGGGCGGAGCTAGCAGTGACAGTTGTCTCCGCTCAACTGTTTCCTATTGGCTGGCACCTGCTAGAGTCCTCTAGCAGGTCCTGGCCAATTAATAACAACTGGACAGAGACATCCGTGACGTCAAGGCCAGCTCCGCCCAGTTGTTATTGTTTAATGACAGATCAGCATCCCCAAGAGAAGCCGAGAGCTCAGCCGAAGCTACGGCTGGATCATTCAGCTCCTTCGTGAATAACCCCCTTAATGTTTATCCTAATTCAGATATATTACTTGTATTTTTCTATAAATTCTCCCATTGAGATTGTTTTTATTGCCTGCACATACATCCTTAAAAAGGTGGACTTTGCTCCAGAAATCCTGCTCGATGGATATCACATCGAAATGTGCAGTATTTTTTATGATATATCTATGATATTACGAGTATGTTGGAAACGTATACTTTGTGTATCCATGGAAATTGGTTTTGTCTTTGTAATATTGAGAGACTTGTTCCATTGTAATTTTGTGATATTGAGAGACTTGTTCTATTATAATATTTTTAAATGAAGAAGTGTATTATGTTTTTATAAATCTTGGTGTCCTAAATTGCTGCCATAAAACGCCCCACTGCATTTAGACTATTTTCTGACAAAGAATTGTTCGACAAAGAGACACCGAAGTCAATTTTTAAACTTGCTTCCAAGAGTCCTTGTAGCTAAGCAATTGTGAAATGTAAAATATCCACACAGTAAAGACAATCATGAATTGAGCATGGGAAGCTCAACAGCATGTGTTTTAGCAAAAGAGTCAGCTACAATAGAACAGTCTGACATTAAGAAAATAGCTTTGTTACAGATAATAGGTAGGCATGCATGCCTCTAATCTAGTAGAAGGAAAAGCAAAAAGTATCATCCATACTACTTCTTGGGTTGAGAATGGATTGTATTTGAAAACAAAGTTTTGCAACGTGACCAAACAGGGATTTTGCATCCTGTCATGCCTAAACATTCACAGGTTCAAGGCACAAAATGCGACAATGAGAGAATAGGCCATCTTACACAGGAAAAGTAGAGGTGCACCAAAATACAAATTTCAAAACCAAAACGAAACCCCAACAAAAAAAAATTATTTTAACTTTTTAAAATTTTTACAAATATTTTATTTTTATTTACTTTTTATAAACTTTGTAATTTTTAATATAAATTTGTTTTACTTTACTTTTCCGGGTCTAAACAGATCTCTGATATTTCCCTTTTATAATAGAAAAAGAGATTTCAGACACAGAGTCCTCAATGTCTTTTTTCTGCAGCCCCTGTTATAAATGAACAGGAATCCTCTATACTGAGTGTTCTTCATAACATGAGGACAGAGTGTGTTTACTATAACCACAATCATGAATGAACAGGAGGTGATGTAGATCACTTCCCATTCATAATTGAGGATATAGTAACCATACTATGTCCTCAATCAGGGCCGGCCTTAGGCCTTTAGGCGCCCTGTGCGAGAAAGCTCTACTGCGCCCCTCAGTGACCACACCCCTCAGTGGCCACACCCATTTTTCCAATATCCACACTATTTAAAGACTCCCATTTTGTTAAGCCCCAAAGAAACATATTAAAAAGTATGATAAAAATAAAACTTTTATTCAAAGGTATTAAACTTGTAGGCACAATATAAGTATTCTTATTAAATAAAACAGAAGGCAAACAATACATGTCAAACTAAACCAGAGTCTATAAAAATAAAGTGTCAGGTTGTCATGCAGACCCTTTTTCAAGTAGGTGCATCTAGAAAAGTTAAAATAAAATACAGAACACAAAACCCAGACTACGTGTTAAATTAATGAATTACTATTTGCCCGAATATACGAAAAATGTATTCAGGCACATAATAATTTGTTTGACAATGCAGGGCGGCCATGTTGGCCACCGGCGCCTTCTGCGAATGCGTGCCACCATCTTGGAGGCGGGGAGCATGATGTCACATGACGTCCATTGCGTGCGTGGCGTCACACGCCGATATAGGCGCCGCCATCTTGGTGTGTACCTAGATATACACCAAGATGGCGGCACCCAACACGTGCGGTGTTATATGACGTCATGCGCGCTGCCTCCAGAACACGCCAATGGCTAAATCCAAAATAGCATAAATATTTTGTCCTCAATTATGTACAAACACTCAGCGATCACTGATCACTGACTGCTTGTACTCGCTCTCTATCCTGACAGCTGTCACAGGAGGCTGAGCGAGCGGTGCAGGGAGGAGAGCTCAGCCTCCTGTGACAGTGCTGAATGTCTCCGCCCACACTGCTCTCCTCTGATCTGTGACAGGAGGCTGAGCAGTGTGGGAGGAGAGATGCCGGCCACTCACATCGCTCGGCCGGCTGTCAAAGTTTCTCTCCTCCCCGCTGGGACACAGAGCAGCGCCCAGCGGGAAGGGGAGAATACACGGATGCACCGCTGTATCGGCCAGACAATGGTACTTTCAGCATTATTTCAGAATAATGTTCCTCAATGTAAAATTGCAAAGACTTTAAATATCTCATCATCTACAGTACATAATATCATCAAAAGATTCCAAGAATCTGGAGAAATCTCTGTGTGCAAGGGACAAGGCCAAAACACAATATTGGATGGCTGTGATCTTCAGGCCCTCAGACAGCACTGCATTAAAAGCAGGCATGATTCTGTGATGGACATCACTGCATGGGCTAAGGAATAATTCCAAAAATCACTGTCTCTGAACACGGCTCGCCGTGCCATCCAAAAATGCAAGTTAAAGCTCTATCATGCAGAGAAGAAGCCATATCTGAACATGATCCAAAAACTCAGCCGTCTTCTCTGGGTCAAAGCTCATTTAAAATGTTTTTTGCAAAGTGGAAAACAGTTCTGTGGTCAGCCGAATTGAAATTTGAGATTCTTTTTGGCAACCATGGACAGCCATAGTTCGGCGAACATATGAATTTATCAGGGCGTTGGGCGGGCTATTCACCCGCCGAACGCAACACAAGGCACTGTGCACTACACAGTATCTTGTGAAGCCCTGATTGGGTAAAGCAACGTACCTGCCCCAGAGCTTGTGGGAAGAGGTCCTTGTCCCCTTTGGCAGGGGTGAGCCTGGAAAAGCACTCTTCCAGTGCCAAGGGCATGTGGCCTGCTATGGCAGGGAGGGGCGCTCGCCCCTCCCCCTCCTTTCCTGCCCTGCCAGGCCCGTGCTTGGATCGAGGGTCTGGTTGGGAATTTTAGGGGGGCCCATGTCTATTTTTCACCATTTTTGGGGGTGGGGTTCCTCCTTACATTTCCTACAAGACCTTATGGGCCTGGTATGACTTTGGGGGGGAACCCCACATACTTTTTAAAAACAATTGTAACTTGGGATTTTTTTTTTTTAAATGGGGACCCTGCTAACTTTCCTACCAGACCTAAAGGGTCTGGTATTGTTTGGGAGGGGGAACCACACATTTTTTTTTTCTTCAGAAATGTAATTTTTTTCTTTATAAATGTAACTTTTGCTGCAACAGGTTCTATACATCATACAGATTTGTCAATTTACAGGCAGTTCAAGGGGACCCCCCAGACACAATATGTAAAGGAATTTTTAATTTTCATTGTTTCACTTTAAGCAATGATAAAATCACTGCTCCTTTAAAAACTGTATTTTTCAAAAGTGTTTTTTTAAATTGATACATGTCCCCCAGGGCAGTACCCGAATCCCCATACCCTTGTTATGGCCACTAACTTGCATATAAGCCTTCAAAATGGGGACATTTGATTTTCAGAGTTCTAACCCCATATACTTGCATTGAGTTCGAAGTTCGAGTTCAAACTTTTTCCATGTTCTAAAGTTCGAACTCGAACCGAACTCGGGTGCGTTCGGCCCATCCCTAATTATGACGGGATTACTTAAATCTCTTATCTGTTGTGAAGTTGAAAGTAAACAAGCTGACATCAAAATATAGTTCCAGTATTTCCTCTTATCTTGACTAATGAGAACCCAGCTCCCCCAACCTCCTGACTAGCATGTAATGAGGTGCTACAAACAGCTTTTTTGGTGCAAAACAGTACAAGGGAGTCAAAGAGTAGAGACCGCCGATAAATCAAGCTGAGTATCTCTTCCTATAATACCCAATTACTGGTGGCAGTGACTGTATTGGTTGAATCAGCCGTAAAAATCCAGTAGAATATCACATCTTTATCATGTCAAAGCACCATTTGGTGTTATGAATCACAGCTCATTCCATACTTGTCCATAAAAATGTTCCAACGCACATCAGCCTTCAGTTAATTTGCTGTCAGTTGAAAGAAAAAATTATGCAAGTGATTATTTTTCCAGCCTTAATTGAATGGTGTATGTTGAAGGCACCAGGGATTGAAGAGAATGACCTCACTAACCCATGTAATCTCCAGTTGCTGCATTTTGCTTATGCACTGTTTTGTTGTTGTGAAGAACTGTTGATCCTTAGCCTATGTCTAGGCTAGAATTCCCAGGCCTAGTCATTACTGAGCTTTTGGCACAGCAGGGTAATGTGAAAGATAGACTCTACTAACTGGAGGTCATCGTGGCTGCAATGAAGTAAATATGTCTCAAACATCTATCTGTCCCTCAAGGGAACGCCAGACGATTCCAACCCCATAAAATAGGATACATTAAATTATTCACTCTCTAGTGCTGCTTTAATTACTCTTACATTTTAGTTTGTGGTCCCGGGTCCATCAAAAATGTCAGCACTTAAAGCTGAAAAATAAAAACAGGTCGATACCTTAAGCAATATTCGTTCACATAATAAGCAATTAAATGTAATTCCATCACCCACACACTAAAGTGAGTGATTTCATTGCTGGATTTTTCTCTGTTTTGCTTTGTTTCAGCTTTATTTTACTCTTGAGTCTAGGTGCCCCAGGAGTGGAGTAAGAAGCAACTGAGCCACAGCAAAAGTTCAGTTTTCTGACACTATCCACTGGGAGGGGGTGTGACGAACTAGGAGCACAGAGAGAGAATACACCGAGTCAAAATACACGGAACTCAGCGTGCAGGGTTTTATTGGGGAATTCAAGTATACAAAGCAAGATACAGATGGCCGGGGTTAGGTCCTGGGTGGTTGCAGGACAATGGGAGGGTCAAACCCAAAAGTAGGCAACGGGCACAGGAAGGAATAAGTCCAGAGTCACAATGCTAGTAATCCAGGGGTCAGAGTTGCTGCAAGAGGTAATCCAGCAGCTAACAAGGCACAATATGACTACACCCAGTAAGGTCAGAACAACAATTCCCAGCAGATCTCAGCAGTGGATGGCAGGGGGAACAACAGAACTCAGCAGATCTCAGCAGTAGACGACAGGGAGGAACAGCAAGTCTCAGCAGCCTACAACAGGGAGGGGCTAGGAATCCCAGCAGACCTAACAGCAGCAGTGGGGCAGAACAGGCAGGGTCAAGTTCCTATTCCTTTGAATCCACAGACAGAGGCGGCCTCAGCGCAGCTTCTAGTCTGCCAGTCAGAGAGAAAAACAACCATGCAGCCTTCCCACCAAAACTTACAAAGGTCCTGGTAGGAGGAGGCATGAGAGGGGAGGGGGAGTACACAGGCTGAAACAGCAGACGTGTACTGGTCTATCTCGGCGCCCAGTGTGCAGACCCCCGCTGGCAGGTTCACAGTGGGGTTCTTGTGATCTGCAGACTTCTGGCTGCACAGTCAACAGGACAGAGGGAGGGGACCGGGGGGAAGAGCCCTGCAGGTATGCTCAGTCTACAGCCCAAAAGATTTGCAGACCCTTTTGATTTGCTGCCTCTGTGCCGGATATCAAAGCCCAGGCTGCAGTAGCTGGGGGGAGTCGAGGCTGGGAGCCAGGAAGAGGGGGAACCCACAAGGAGCTGAGGAGGATTGGGGAGCAGAGAGAGAGAGAGGGGGGGGGCTCCAGGCTGTAAGGTGCCCCTTTCTCCACAGGGGGATTTATTCTTTTTGCTCCGTGGGTCACATTGGGAAGATCTTCTCTTACTTCCTTTCCTTGAAACAGAACAGAAAATATTAATATCTCCAAAGTAAGGGGAAATCACTTTTTAACATTGCTGTCACCGGAACAGGTGACCCCACTAATGAATTCACCCTTTCAGGACCCGGATCGGAGCCCAGGGCCTCTGTTGTGTCCTGTGGTGGTTCTTCCTCCCTGGATAGCTCCTTTCCTGATCTCTTGTGCAGTCTTCAGTTAAAGGAGAACTATGAGGTGAGTGCTTTTCACTCACCTCATGGTTCTAGCCGACCTGTGACAATGAGACTATCACAAGTCGGCTCAGTAGATCGGGAGGTGAGCGAACACATGCCGGTGTTCGCTCACTTCTCGATCCTGTCACGGCTCTCTGAGGGGATGGGTTCCCCCCTCCCCGCTCCACCAGCGCTGACTGGCGGAACGGACGGGGGAGGGGGGGTACAGCTGGCTCTGCCTCTAGATAGGCAGAGCCAGCTATCACTCACGCAGCTGGGCGGATCTCGACATCGATGTCGGGATCCGCTCCGGCTGCGGCCTCTCAGTATACCGCGAGCTGTAACTTGCGGTATACTGAGCTTAGGGTGACTGGAGGACGCTAGTTTGTGTCCTTCCGTTACCCTAAGGAGAACTATGGGGAAAATCCCTGACCCCATAGTTCTCCTTTAAACCTATTTTTCAGAACTCCCTTGAGCTCCTCCCTTGAATATATAAGCCACGCCTCTGCAATTACTATTTGCCAGATTATGGTGCTCCTGCCAATATCTTGCTTACTGTTGTTTCTTTTAGACCTCATGCTCTATACCCCAACCATGTACCTTGGCTGCTGTTTCACTGACTACACTTAGTGCTTTCCACTTGAACCTTGATACCTTTAGCTTCTGACTTTGGCTTGATCACTGACAACACTTCTGCCTGCTCCTGTACTGCTACTGCTTGTTTGGGTTCCGAACCTGGCATGTGTATGCTACAAACTTGCCTGTTGTTTCAGCTCCTGGAGTCCAACCCTGATCCCAGATCGTGACACTCCTTCACCTCCTGTTCCAAAGAAAAGGGTAACATTTAGAATTTCTAATCATTTTCTGTCTGGGTGGCAACAGTGACCAAGACATAAAAGAAGATAAATCTACCTATCAGGAAACAAAGATGGTAATAAAATCTGGCTTTGAAACACTTTAACCACTTGTTGACCGTGGTGTTTTTACACCCCCTTCCTGTCCAGGCCATTTTTCAGTATTCAGCACTGCAGTACTTTGACTGACATTTATTCAGGTCATGCTACGTTGTACCGAAATTAATTTAAAATCATTTTTTGGGGCAGAAAAAGCTTTCTTTTGGTGGTATTTAATCACTATATAAAGAAAAAAGTAGCCTACAGATCTCCAAAATCGGATGGAGTGAAAAGAATGTTTTTGTTTTTCATGCCCAGGGTTACGTTAAAATAATTAGAATTGCAGAGGCTAGCATATATATTCGTCCCTTTATTTATAGTTACTTATTTTTTCTGAACTGGACTTGATAGGCCATCTGGATTCTAAATATTGTTGTCTTGTCAATCACTTGACCTCAAGCTGATAACATAGATAAGAACATATGTCTCCAGCACACCATGGATCCCTATTAAATAGTCCAAATGTTTATTGAGATGATCAGATTGCAGACAGTGTCAATGCAACGTTTTGAGGCCACGCCGTATCTCTTTGACATACATGTGTCTGATGAGGGGTCCTGCTTGGCCCTAAAACGTTGCACTGACACTGTTTGTAATACTATTGCTTCAATACACATTTGGACCGTTGATTTAGGATCCATGTTATGCTGATATATGTTCTTATCTATGTGCTGACACCAGCCAATCTGCTGGCAGTTGCTATAGCACTCACCCAGGATCATGTGTGCTAGTAATATTTTGAGTCAAGATGATAACAAGTTCATTATTTGCAATGATGATCTTTATTTTTACAGCACTGACAGACTGACAGCCAAAAAGAGCTGAAGATACAAAAGACAGAGGGCTGAAGAATAGCATTGGGTATGGGGGAAAAAACAAATATGTTATAGCTTATTGAAATGTGTTGGCAGTTTACTGACCCCTGAATGTGTAAAACAGTTGTTAGCCAACAGCCCCATAGTTGTTTACATTCCTCTTAGGTAGTTAGAAGTAGTTCCGGCATGTTGAAAATTGTTGACATGTGTCGCATAATTAGGCTTGCTGGTAATCTTACTCCACTCCGGGGGCATCTAGACTCAAGAGTAAAATAAAGCTGAAACAAAGCAAAACAGATAAAAACATCCAGCAATGCAATGATTAACTTCAGTGTGTGGGTGATGGAATTAAATTGAATTGCTTATTAGATGAACGAATATTGCTTAAAGGAGAACTATGAGGAGAGTGAAAATCACACATACTCATAGTTCGAGCCGACGTGTGACAAAAAGAGGCCCTTTATGTAAAAATTGAGAATTGAAGCTTCAATACAGGCGGGGGA
>NW_017306321.1:216300-216707 GCF_000935625.1 Nanorana parkeri | reverse complement strand
GGTGTAGTGCCACATACAATGCTGTTTTAACACCTCCTTCTAGGTGCCTTAATAACACTTGCTAGCTCCAATCATGCAAATGCAATCAACACCCTAATTCCGTGAGGTCTCTGACCCCATGCTGGTTATGATTAACAGATTATGTTGATTGGCGCAACATTCACCATATTTTTCCCAGATAATGTTTGTCATTCTGAACTGAGAAAGCTGGTCATATGACCAGCAAAACCTTAAAGAAAAATACATCAAGTCCAGTTGCCTTGATTTATTTTTTAGAGATATAACTATGGCCATAGCAATGCATGCAACTGCAATGGAGCCCAGCACTGTCCAACTCCAAAACAACGTGAGCAGGTAGCGATAGCTGTCGCCAAATACATTTGGATATACTGAAGGAATATATATAT
>NW_017306321.1:204184-216062 GCF_000935625.1 Nanorana parkeri | reverse complement strand
AATTTGAACGTCTCTACAAGATTGCTATGATCACAAATCGGATTCTAAGGGAATTGTCTTGGGGTAGAATGTAGAAAATTAGGGAGGGGGGTCACAACTTCCCCATGATCCTTAGCAGTGAAGGAACACTGATGTGTCTTTTGCTTATTTGCAGTTATAGCCTAAGAATTCTCCCTCTCCTTCCTGCCAAAAGCATCCCCCTCATCTGTGGGAAAACAAATGAAAGGACAATTATTTTCCTGTCTATTCATTTTCTTTCCTGAGGTAAGTAGCTTCCACCCGAGAGGTATATTTTTCAAGAGCTGACAGACATATTATGCATGTAATGAGATTTGCACTAAAACTCCCTAGTGGCAATGAATTATATCTGCAGCCACTCAGCATGCTGCTCGTCTGCGTTTACTGAAGTGAGAAATAAAAGCACCTATTTACTAAAAGCCATCTCGGTAGGTTACAAAGTGTCTCTCCGGCTGTGTGTCAAATGATTGTCATTGACGTGAAATAGGAAGAAAACAAGTTTTAGTCACTTCAGCCCCATCTTGCTGGCATTGATGTTCTTGAATTTTGCAAGAAAAGATCAGTGTCTTTCAGGTTCACTCCATGAAGGTGAGAAATGGAAGCTCCACTGCACCTTTGATGTTAATCAACAAATGTCACCTATCTTCCGAGTGTTGCAGGATATTATAACATAATGTGATGTTCAAGAGTTTGCTTGAATGGTAATGGTTGGTTTAAACATTCTCTGCAATTTCAGGAAAGCCAAAAGAGGGAGTGTAGTGGTAGCTATAGGCATAGTGCATTGTGGCAGTATGGGTTGTGAGCAGGGATGTCCTGTCAGGGGACGCAGGTGAGGCAGGTGAGGAAGAGCCTCACCTAGTATTAAGCAGGAAAAAGCTGTCAGCTTCAAGTCTGACACTGACAGCTTTTTCTCCATTCAGATCAGCTTGTTACAGGTCACACAGCAGGGAAAGCCTCCCCGCTATGTAACCTGTCATGGTTAGTTACAGGCAGCGCTACACCCAGCTTTTGACAGGTAGTTAGGTCTACAGCAGCGGGCTTCCCCACTGCTTGTGTAACCTAACTTAGTGAGGCAAGAGCTGTCACAGCCTCTACTCTGTGTTAGATGTGTGAGCTCTGTGGATGGCTTGGACCAATAGCAAAGCACCATTGGTCCAAGCTGTCCAATCAAAAAAAAGAAACAAAAACAGTGAGGACATCGATCTCGATGCCTCACCAGTGACGAGCAGGTGAGGGACAGGGAGTCTCCTCCCTCTCTCTCTTCCTCCTCCCCACACAGCTTGGTTACCGAGCTCTGGACAGGGCTTCGACAGGACGGGGCGGAGCTTCGGCAGGCTGGGGGATGCCTCACCCAGCACAAAAGGCACGGCATGTCACTGGTGAGAACAGAAGAGGTACATGCTTATGTGTGTTATGCAAGCTTTTGGGCATTACCGGTCACATTATATATGTTGCAATTTTTTTATTTGAAGTGGGACTATTAGACTTAAAGTTTAGATTTTAATGCAGAGTTCATGTTTATTTTGCTTATTTGTTAAACAAAAATTAAACCCGAAATATGGCAAGTATACTAGTCTATATGCCCTTCTGGTTGTTCTTATACTAGGTAAATAACATGTTCAATTTAAAGTCAGAGCAATAGTCATAAGTACTTTCTCCGCTATTCCACTGCCCCAATCCGTTGCCAGATCGCTACACCAATACCCAGTGAACCCGTGATCCAAAATGTTCATGAACTACTACAAGAAAAATATGATTCAGATTTTGGAATGGCCTTTGCACTTACCAGACTTAAAGTGACACTAACCACAGGAGTATAATCTTAAAAATTTATTCTACCCTGTACCCTACCATGTACCCTAACCATTAACCAAAATGTAGCCTATATGTGTATCACTCGGCTGTAGATCCTCAAATCATCTCAGAATTGTTGCTGACACTGTCCTTCCTTCTGGAGGGGGGCTACTATTGTCCCCCATGGTCTCTGTGTGTGTTGTAAAGTAGTCAATAGACATGTGCATTCAGATTCGGACGAAACTGCACATCAACGAAATTCAGTTAATTTGGCAGTTTGTCCAAATCCGAAAAAACTAATGTATTATATGCCTGAATATATGAAAACTTCAGTCATACATTAATACATATTCGGGCATACATTAATTTTTTTTTAGAACGGGGCAGCCATATTGGCCGCCAACACGTTCTGTGCATGCCTGCTGCTATTTTGGAGGCGGAGCGCATGATGTCACATGCATACACACCAAGATACACTCCAAAATGGCGGAGCGCATGTGCAGAACGCACCAGTGGCCGATATGCCCACAGCTCCAAGTGTTTATTTATTTTTTTGCCGTGCAGCGGGTTTGGATTCAGACGCTCGTCGTCTCCGAAGCCGAAAAATTTATTTTTTTGCCGTGCACATATCTAATAGTCAACACTCCAAAATTCCACCCGTGATGGACTACAATCTCAATAGAAATGAATAAACTAAACGTGAGATTGCAGTCCATCACAGGAGCGAGCTTGGAGTGGTGGCGACTTTACAACACACACAGGGACCATGGGGGACAAAAGTAGCCACCCTCCAGAAGGAAGGACAGTGTCAGCACCAATTCAGAGATGATTTGAGTATCTACAGCCGAGTGATACACAAATGAGATACATTTCTGTCAATAGTTAAGGTACCTGAATTTGTAAGATTTAGCTCCTGAGATTACCATCACTTTAAATGAGAACGCTAGTAAAAAAAAAAGGATATCCCATTAAAAGATCAAATAAAAACAGCTTTTGCTGCTATACTCACATTCAATCCTGAGCTTGTATTAAAAAAAACAAGTGGCGTCTACTAAAAA
Organism: Nanorana parkeri; assembly: GCF_000935625.1. Taxonomy (NCBI): domain Eukaryota; kingdom Metazoa; phylum Chordata; class Amphibia; order Anura; family Dicroglossidae; genus Nanorana; species Nanorana parkeri. Next base: position 213,192 of record NW_017306321.1, on the reverse strand, counting down.
ATCGCCTTCTGTTAGTAGGTGTAAAATGTACCTGTAAAAAAATGTAGAAATACTTACCTCACCCCTGTCTTCCATATTGCTGGTTGTGAGGTCACCATCCTTCCGGAAAGATTCATGGGGAATGCAATGCAGGTGAAGACACACATGAAGACACTCCAATCCATTGCAAATGCATCTTCTAGTGACATTTTGGCTGCTCTGTATTCCCCAGGATCTAGCTGAGGTTAGGTATAAACCCTAACTTTTTCATCTACATTTAGCACATGTAGCAATTGTACCTACTGATCAAATGCTGATTAAATATTACTGAAAATTTGTGGTTGGAGCTCAGACTTGTAGGACACACAAGAGGGTTTAAAAATATTTCTGAATTAGAAGTGATCACCATAAACATGGTGAGAAAAGCTGAACCAAGAAGGGCTCGTTCAGACCAGGTACATTCATATAACACCGGCAGTAATAATATTGATAAGCTAGAAGAATATATGCTCCATAGGGAAGGGATATCACATTTCCTTTCATTTTGAGTGAGAACGATTAACAGAAAGAGTCACAAACAAAATAAAAACAAAAACAATAATAAAGAGCAACACTTCTGTATGATTTCGGTTGATTGCAGTTAACCTGTAGCAAGGTACAATAGTAGGGTAGATTTTAGTAAGTTTACTATATGTTATACATGCATCGCATAGTTTAAGGAACGGAATCAATGAGTTAACCCTGCGAGCTAAGAGTTTTTCAGAAATGTATTGTGTATCTACCTTGTTCAACAAAATGTTCAAGTTAGGAGCTTGGGTGTTCTTCCACTGGCCGGTAATAGTTGAATTTGATGCTATAAGGATGTGGGCTTCTATAGTTTGGTACCCTCGGGGGAATGTCTCTAAGTTTATAGTTTGAGAGGCTGCCTTACGGAGGGGGGCGTGTCCTGATCTTAATGGCGGCTGGATGTGTCTAATGTGAGCGCCGCGCCATCCGCCCGCTAACCAACCGCCCCTCACATACCGACATACAGACGACAGACATTCCAAGTATCTCGCAAAACTTTGGCAAAGGGGAGTGGAAGATGAACCGTAAAAAGACCGGGAAACAGGGGGCGTCCAAGGTACCTGTAGTGAGCCCTTTGTGGCGATACATGACGGCTGAGACTCTGAACCGAGCGCAGGGAACAGCAGCTCGCTCAAGCCTCTCCCCCGGGCATTCGCCACGTCAGAGGGCAATGGACTCTTCAACTCTTGGGCTGGAACAGGGGGGTGAACTAGACCATTCCATACTATTGCCCATAGAGGAAATGGTGAAAACTCTCCCTACTAAAAATGAACTGACCAATATGTTTGCTCATCTGGAACAGTCATTAAAAACTGACATAGAAGCCATGAAAGGTGAGATGTCACATCTCCTGCACAGAGTGGAAGAGGGGGAATCGAGGCTAGATTCTCATTCGGTGTCAATTAGGACATTGCAGACGCAGATACATTCATTACTTGGGACACAACGTACCACCTCGTACCGCCTGGAGGATCAAGAGAACCGAGACCGCAGAAATAATTTGAGGATCCGCGGTCTACCTGAGGCAATAACTGACCCAGAACTCAATAGTAGGGTAGATTTTAGTAAGTTTACTATATGTTATACATGCATCGCATAGTTTAAGGAACGGAATCAATGAGTTAACCCTGCGAGCTAAGAGTTTTTCAGAAATGTATTGTGTATCTACCTTGTTCAACAAAATGTTCAAGTTAGGAGCTTGGGTGTTCTTCCACTGGCCGGTAATAGTTGAATTTGATGCTATAAGGATGTGGGCTTCTATAGTTTGGTACCCTCGGGGGAATGTCTCTAAGTTTATAGTTTGAGAGGCTGCCTTACGGAGGGGGGCGTGTCCTGATCTTAATGGCGGCTGGATGTGTCTAATGTGAGCGCCGCGCCATCCGCCCGCTAACCAACCGCCCCTCACATACCGACATACAGACGACAGACATTCCAAGTATCTCGCAAAACTTTGGCAAAGGGGAGTGGAAGATGAACCGTAAAAAGACCGGGAAACAGGGGGCGTCCAAGGTACCTGTAGTGAGCCCTTTGTGGCGATACATGACGGCTGAGACTCTGAACCGAGCGCAGGGAACAGCAGCTCGCTAACGCCTCTCCCCCGGGCATTTCGCTCAAGCCTCTCCCCCGGGCATTCGCCACGTCAGAGGGCAATGGACTCTTCAACTCTTGGGCTGGAACAGGGGGGTGAACTAGACCATTCCATACTATTGCCCATAGAGGAAATGGTGAAAACTCTCCCTACTAAAAATGAACTGACCAATATGTTTGCTCATCTGGAACAGTCATTAAAAACTGACATAGAAGCCATGAAAGGTGAGATGTCACATCTCCTGCACAGAGTGGAAGAGGGGGAATCGAGGCTAGATTCTCATTCGGTGTCAATTAGGACATTGCAGACGCAGATACATTCATTACTTGGGACACAACGTACCACCTCGTACCGCCTGGAGGATCAAGAGAACCGAGACCGCAGAAATAATTTGAGGATCCGCGGTCTACCTGAGGCAATAACTGACCCAGAACTAACAGAGACATTAAGGGGTATTTTTAACAAAATATTGGGAAATACACCACCCACCCCCCTGATGTTTGATCGTATACACCGTATCCCGCGGCCACGTAATATGGCAGCCGAGACGCCACGGGATGTAATTTGCCGTTTCCATTACCATATGGAGAAAGAAAGTATTACACGGAAATTAAGGGAACAGCCTCCAATGGATCATGATGGAGTGTGCATCCAGATCTACCCTGATTTAGGTTTGGTCTCTATATACGCTCCTAATAAAAAAACGACTATATTTTTAGGTAAAATGCTCCGTATGTTAACAGAATACCAGGAAGGCATAGTTATTCTGGCAGGAGATCTTAATTTACATCTAGATCCCTCTCTAGACACATCAGCAGGACGATCTCATATAGCTTGTAAACGACTTAAAGCTCTTAAAACACAATTGCATGCAATGCAACTAATTGACATTTGGAGGATTCTTCACCCACGAGATAGGGACTATACGGTATATTTAACAATACATGGTACATATACACGGTTAGACTATATTTTTATAGACCATTACCATCTGGGGATCATACAGGAGATAAATATCCTTCCCACTACCCTCTCAGACCACGCACCGGTGATGATGACTCTGAGAAATTTGGGAGTAAGTCGTCCACCGGTTATGTGGAGACTAAATGAATCACTAATTCGGGATGAGAAGGTGGCATTGGCCATAACAAGAGACCTATCTAACTATTTTAGTGAAAATACCGGAAGAGATACATCAACGGGTATGGTCTGGGAGGCACATAAGGCCACAATTAGAGGATCTCTTATGGCCCATGGAGCCCGCATAAAGAGGGAAAAAAAAGGGTAGGATCACAGAGCTTATAACTAGGGATGGGCTTCGCGTTCGTTTTACCTCATTTCTACTTGCGAACACTGAGATCGGTGGTTAGACGTTTTATTTGGAGACGTTCTCCAGCTAGGATTTCTCATGGAGCCCTAATTAGGACTAGGCGTAAGGGAGGCTTGGCACTACCAGATTTTGGGATGTATTACCAGGCGGTTGCAATTAATAGAATGTTGGATTTATACCCTCATAAGGACACAAAAAAATGGGTGGAGATGGAGAATGTGCTTGCTGGTCAAATAGTATCGAATATTTGTTGGATCCCCAAAGAATACTGGAACTTACATCCCCATATTTCCCCACTTACTAGTCACACGTTAGAAATTTGGAATTTTGTATACTCTCGGCTAATAGGGCAATATAATTCTCCTCTAATGCCAGTGACAGATCACTTATTTTTTTCACCAGGAATGCATAACACAAGTTTTCTGAAATGGACGGATCACGTTATATTAAAACTCTATCATGTATGTGATGGACATAGAATATACCCTTTAGCAGACCTTCGAGCACAATGGGGGATTTTTCCCTTTGACACATGGAGACATAGGCAATTATCACATTTTATTTCATCACTTTCAAAACCGACCCTCCGCGACACGGTATCTCGCAAGTATATAGGATCCTACTAGATCAGCAACCCAACCAATTCCCATTGTATTTGAAACAGTGGGAGCAGGAATTGGAGATTACCTGGACGGATGCACAGAAACAAAGAATCTTAAGTCTTAACTCAGTCTCGTCTCTAAGTGCCCTGGTGACTGACACAATGTTTTGTTTCTTAGCAAGATGGTATTATACACCAGAACGTATACATAAAATGTACCCATCAAGGACAGAGCTATGCTGGAGGAATTGTGGTAACATTGGAAATTATGTCCATATGTGGTGGTCCTGTCCCAAACTTCAACCCTTCTGGTCTCGGGTGGTGGAATTGATTGAAGAGATAACAACAATTGCACTACCCTTGGACCCGATGGTATGCCTCTTTCATTTGATGGATCTCCCGACTTCAGTCTATAGGAGATCGCTGTTATGTCCGTTACTTAACGCTGCTAAAATGCTGATACCACTACATTGGAATAAAAATAATATCCCAACGATGAAAGAATGGTATAATAGAATAGAATATTATCGATTGATGGAAGAAATGACAGCAATACGGAGAGATACTTTTAAGCAATATGAAAATATTTGGCAAGAATGGGATAACTTTAAAAACACCCCCGGATACACAGAGGATAAAGAATAGAGGAGAAATATAGTTAGACAAATGGCTGGGTAAAGGAAATGGTTATAGGGGTTGAGATAATATACAGGGTTGTTTTCATATGTTTTTGTAAAATATTATAACGAAGAAATGTGAAAGGGTTGCCGGATTTCCCTTATATTTGATGTGTTGTTTTTTTTTTCTTTGGGGAGGGGCGGGTTTCTTTTTTGTTTTCTTATTTTCGTTATTATTCTATAAAGTAAGAATCTTGTGATAGATAGAAGGTATATGGGTACATAGTACTATAATAGAGATGAAAAGGAAATACCTTACTTGGCCACAATTTCTCCAGCAAGTAGGTTAGTGAATGTTGGAAACTTTACTTAGGGGGTTATTCACGAAGTTGGCGAAGGATCAGCTGAAGCTTCGGCTGATCCTTCGCAGCTTCGGTTGTGGCAGCCCTACAGGCTATTCACTATAGCCCGTACAGCTCTGGAAGGCGGTCGAGCGGCTCAGCCGAACCAAAGTCGTATGCTTCGGCTCGACTGAGCTGAAGTGACAGCCGAAGTGGGGCATACACCTCGCAAATGACGTCTGGGCGGAGCCAGCCATGATCTCACTGCTAGCTTCGCCCAGTTGTAATGACAGATCAGTGTCCCCAAATGACCTAGGGATGCTGATCTGTCATTAAACAATAACTGGGCTTAGCCGGCCAGCTCTGCCCAGTTGTTATTCATTGGCCGGGACCTGCTAGAAGACTCTAGCAGGTGTCGGCCAATAGGAAACAGTTGGGCGGAGCTAGCTGTCACTGCTAGCTCCGCTCTGTATTTCTTTTTTTTTAAATGTATTATTTATTTACATTTTTAAACATTTTTTTTTAACTTTAAAAAGTGCCCTGCTCGGTACCACGAAAGTGCCAAACAGAATAGCCGAGCCGAATGCCGCTCAGCGCTGCGGCAGCTGAGTGAGTAACCCTTTTAGTCTATAGTAGAGATGAGGCTGGGTTTGGTGTAAACCCTGTTCACCTGAGTTTGGCCAAGCTCGCTCAAATCTCTAACCACCAACTCCTCTGCTCCCCAATCAATGGCGGAGGGGTGTTCCCCGTCCCATTGTGACAAACTGATTGAGTCAGGAGGAGGGGGTGCCCAGATAGCAAGGATAACTTGCCACAAACTTGTGGCAGGGTTAAATTGTAATTCTTGTTAACTTGATGCACACATTCCTGGCAAGTTGTAGACATGCAGAACACTTGCAGCACAAGTTCTAGTTGACACTTTTAGAATTTGTAGCAAATTTGCTCGGGAAGTGTATAGCAAGAGTCCTGCATGTCTTAGCAAGAGCTCTGCAAGTGTAGAGGACTTTTGCAAAGCACGTTGATCTGTAGACTTGCAATGCAGACTTGCGGTAATTGTGCAACAAAATTGTGAAGCTTGGCAAGTCTGCAATAGTTTAGCAAGTCATTTTCAAACTTGCAGCTCAATTGCTTGCTATCTGGGTGGTGGTCAGCGGTTTGAGGAGGCATGGGAGAACTGGGTTCACACCAAGCCTAGGCTCATAACTGATATACAGGGAGTACAATTTCATGGTGATTTTTTTGCCTTAGTTCGCAATGGTTAATGCAGTAGGAGTATTAGAAGTTTGCTCTAACTGCCCTTTGCAATTGGAAGTCTGTAACATGAATGCCCATGCCAGATTCCCATCTAGTCGGATGATGTGATTTATTAAAGGTGAGCTTTTTTATAAGAAGTTATTGAAAATGGATTTTCCCCTTTTTTGTGTGGTAGTTTCCATTTAGAAGATGTTTTTGTGATTTGGCACCCTGCAGAGTTCTTTTAGCATGGAAACTCAATATGTCATGTTTTGGATGTCCTTACTTTTCCATAAGACATATATTCACAAAGTTAGAGTTAGATTGATAGAAAAAAGCCTAGTACTGCTTAAATGTGTAGCTCTAATGGAAAAGCAGGATATTGTTTTCAAATGAGAAGTTGCTGAAAGTGGAAATATAACCAATGAACATTATTGCAATTATGTATATTAGGATAGAAGCAGGGGGAGATGATGCAAAATGCCTCCAAATGGCTCTTAGTTCTGAGATATAAAATGTAGGACACGGAATGCTGCAGACTAAATAGATTCAATGTACCGGTACTCTATTACTGCCATAAGGAAAGCTTCCAATGTTTAATTTAACAACAGTAAGTAGCACAAATATGTGTTCTAGCTTATAGTCGTGACATACAATGCCACATAATATGTGATGTTCTTAGGGAACATGAACCCCTTCCTGACCGCTCATTGTAAATTATAGAGACCCTGTCACCAACTTTCAGGTAAAAGCACATAAAAATCAAGTAATTTAACTGCTTACTTGCAATGTTTTCCTTCAATTATTTATTATTCACTTGGAATGTGCCTTTGAACTTTGCTAGGAATTTGACTACTCTAGGTGAGTCAATTTCCAAGCAAAGCTCCCTCCCTTCTTGCTCGTCATAGCCCTCTTCTCTCCTGGGAGTGTATAATTATTCTCTATGCTGGCTCAGCTCCTCTGCCCCTCCCTTCACCTCTTTACATTTAAGTAGCAACTGGGGGAGGAGCAAAACAAAATACTATACAGCAGCCATTCTATGTCAGGATTCCGTGGAACCCTAGGTTTCTTCTACAGCAGAGGTCTCAAGCTCAAATGACCTGGGGGCCACTGGGCATGTTTTCCTCTTCCATGGGGGCCTAGTTCCAGCTGCATGACTGGACTTTGTAGCTTCTTTCTGAGATCAGTCAGACAACGCACAGTGTCCTTCACTACAATTCCTTGTGTGCATTGCGGCAATGTGCCAATAGCTGTCATGCTCCCTCCCTGTAACCCGTCTTTGGATTAAAGATGGTGAACCAGAGTGAGACAGCATCGGGCGAGCACCCAAGGGAGGAGGAGAAAGGACACTACAGGGGGCTGGCTCTACCTTCCTATTGGCTGCCCTGCCTACGGACCAAAAGTAATCAGTTTGACAGCCAGTACTTTGAGACCATAAGAGGTCCTTCAGCTGTGGCTGATTGACCTCCCCTCTCATGGATCAGGGTTCAACACCACTTGACAGAGCCAGTGGAGTAACACCAATCATTTTTTTAGCTGTCTTTAAAGGTGGCATTCTGACCACCACTGTAAGAGGGACATTCTTCCCAACAATCACCAATGTAAGAGCCAGTCTTTCCAAATTACCCCAATACATTTTAGCAGGGGTTTCCTAAGACCAGAAAATTATGTTAAGGGTCCCCCTGGGAGTCAAAGAAAGGCTGCTAATGAGTGTCAATTGACTGACAACTCTGGGTCTGCTGGGCTGCTGACATAACATCCAAGATACAAACACCCAACAGTAGTCTCAAGGCTTTTGGATGCTTACACAAGGGAGGCTATTACAAATAAATAACATGCTTAATATATTGAAAATGCACAATTAAGCTTGTGTCAAAATTGTTGTTGAAATTAATGGTTTCGAACATCCTCAGGGGAAGTTCCCTGTGCCCGGAGGACATTAATTAAAGGCATTGAATTTTGTTTTTTAATGCAAACATTTATAATAAGTCTTCATTTTTTGCAAATAATTTCCCAGTGCTTTTGCCATAGTTTTTATTTTAGTGATATAATAATGGGATAAAACACAGAATAAAATGTGAACTTTATATCTACTCAGTAACACTAACTGATTAAAAGCTATTAATGGTCAAACTGGAAAACAAACTTATTTGTTCCTATGTTTCTTATGTTTCTTTACTTCTTTTTCCTTAAAATATCTAGAAATATTTAAACTTTTTGGAAGACTATAGCCACAAAAATTAGTATAGTTATCACTTCACTATCATAAGTGATACTGAGGTGAAAACAATATTGCTGAATAAAAAGGCCCATACCTGAACATTTCTCTCACCTATAAGTGGTGAATACGTGTTAGAGCTGAAATGGTTGTTAAATATTCAAAACAAATATTTGGATGACGTTGGATTTATACCAAATTTTATAGATTTGTATGTCCCAAGCCAAATACGTATTTCAGTTCAGATGCCCAAAAAGGCTTCCAGAAGAAAGGCCCCAAAAGCTGCTCCATACGCTGTTTCTTCCTTATATCAGCTTCTGCTGTTGCCTGGGTACCCTAAAGCTCAACTGCCAGTGCAACCAGGTCCCACTTTCCTATTTTAGTATCTCTGGTAGAAATTTTAAAGACAGTGGCTGTTGTTTAGGCTGTTTTTGAACCTATTTAATTTAATTTGCCAGAAATTTCCACTACCATTTTAAATGATTTTGGCACTACCATAAGCAGATTAGAGTTCCCAGTCTGCATGTCCACCTG
>NW_017306321.1:203843-204133 GCF_000935625.1 Nanorana parkeri | reverse complement strand
GTTGAGTGCACGCATTCTGCATGTCCCCCTGCCATAATTTTGACCTGAACCTGGAAGTGTTCAAAGCTTAGTCTTCTGGGTTTAATCTCAATGTAGGGGATAGGGGAACATATAATTTCAAATCTCTTTCACCTACTTACTATCCTGAAATGTGCACTGCATCCCAAAGCTCCCTGCATTGGTCCTGGGGTTCACAGCGGAGTCAGAATGTCTATGCCAGGAATGGGAGGGTGGACGGCGTGCAAAGAAATACAGCTGGTAGGTAAAAGCTAAATATATATATATATCAG
>NW_017306321.1:163565-203794 GCF_000935625.1 Nanorana parkeri | reverse complement strand
CTATATATATATATATATCAGACAAAGCAATGCAGCATGATGATAATAATAATAATAATAATAATATTTTTATTATTATTATTCAGGATTTATATAGCACCAACAGTTTGGGGAGAAAGTACAATTACAATCATGTATCACTTGCCCCTCCCTTTTATATGGTAAGGGGCTGGAGGACCAAAGGTATGAGACAAGGTTGCAAAATAAAAATGTCTTCACTCTAGAAGTGAGGCGATGAAGAGGGAACATGATTTTAATGTACACATTGTTTAACGGTGAAACTAATATCAGTAATAGACTGCCACCATTTTATTCTACAGGATTTTGACTTTCAACAAATATTACATTATGGGAGGGTTTATGTAATCTTTTAGCTTTAAAATGTGCCTTGTAACATAGTGTACACTATGTTACAGTGATGGGTAGAAGATTTTTTCGGAATCTCATCAATAGTGAGTAAGCGTGTAAGCATGCTTTTATCACATCCGTCATTTTATGTAAATGTGGTGAAGTCCGTGATTGCAGCACCACTGGGGATCCATGGAAGACTGACCAACCATTGACATTTAGTGAAGCAGACTTGCAGCTATAGAGGGTAGCAGTAAAGCTTTATGCAGTGCAGGAAGCAGAACCTGTCTAGATAATCTGCAAATATTGTTGCCTCCATGTGCATACTTTATATATTTACAATCTGTACACACAGGATATTTTCAGAACATAAAAGCCCAACTAAAGTCTAACACCTTATTGTTTATAGGCCTGGCCATGTCATAATGTGTGCCTTATTTTTTAAATGCCTCAAAATCCCATGTATATATATATAGATATATATCTATTGTTAGAGAGAGAGAGAGAGAGCGTGAGGAGAGGAGAGAGAGAGAGAGAGAGAGAGAGAGAGAGAGAGATGCAGAGGGAGCGAGTAGGTACACCAAGTTATACAACATGGACACAAAATAATAATTTTTTTTCTACTAATGGAAGGCAGTTTTACAGTAGTACTAAGTGCTAGGTGTTTTTTTTCTCTACCTTCTTTGTATTATGGTAAAAAATGCCCAGAACCTTTCTATGCCACCCTGCCCCCAACTACTTACCTCTGGTCGCTTGTCACCCCTGGGAGTCCAGGAAGATATCGCCGTTACCCGAACATCCTGGTTGTGGGGGAGGGTACTGAGGGCAGATGAGCTACAGGCTCCTTCTGCGGCCAGTCATACTGTGACTGTGAGAGTGGTGGAGGGAGCATGAGCGTGGCTTGCCGCGCTCCATGTGTGTCTATGGACGCACATAGCTAGGCACGGGTCACAGCTGGGAACGCTCATGCACGGGTGTTTTTTCAGCATCCAGCTAGCTGAAAGAGACAAGCGAAACTGACAGGGGGAAGAGTGGTTTGGGGATCAGCTGAAGGAAAATCAACAAAAAGAAGAACACCAAAATCATGTAAGTGTGGGCCTCCTCATCATAAAAAGATAAAAATCCAAATGTTTATTATCACTTTACGTTTAGCCCCCATTCACACGAGTAACAGCTGGATGCATGGCCGTATTGGGCTGCTACCAGGAAGGACAGGTTCTGCGTGTGATTAGTACACAACCCCTGTCTTTCTCTATGGGACTACGTGGCCGTACGCCGCCCTACGCTGACCCCAAGTGCAGGTCCGTACAGGTGCGGGTGTCCCTGCTCGGACGCAGACAGGATCCTTCCTGTCAGCGTACGAGTACGGACACCCGCACGGACGTGCAGTTTGGTTGAGCGTAGGGCCGCATATGGCCGCATACTCCCATAGAGAAGAACAGGCTGCTGCGTGTAATCACATGCAGCACCTGTCCTTCCCGGGAGCTGCATGGATCTGTATGGGCCAGCTGTTACTCGTGTGAATGGGGGCTTAATCAGGGCCTTTACACATATACATTTCATAATTTTCTAATTTTGCTCACACAGTTAAACCTGAGCCATATCTGTAAAAAAAAAGGGAAAGGTAATCCATTATCGAATGTTTCTCTGCTCATTGGGTTTTATTAACACAGGCTCATACAAAAGGAATTAGTAATACAAAAATGCTGGCGCATTTCACATTATACATGCCTATTTGTAGAATAACCACATAAAGAAAGCAGGCTGATGAAATATTTATGTAGCATCTTGTAACCACATGTGCCTTTTAAATAGAAATTATGTAGCAAAACATTTGTGACTCATTGTAACAAATTTAAATGTTAATATGCGCCAGCGCCATAGCGTATAGCATGACAACATTAATACTGCTTATGATTATTTGCGTATTACAGAACAAATTCCGAAACATTTGCATTTTTTTTATTCCTATGTTATTTTCTAAACACATTTAGCTAACAATAAAATATCTATTCTGTGCAAAACTCAACAGCGTTTGGGAGGTGTAAGATCCCCTCTCTACTTTTATGGACTAAGTTAAACTTGGTGAACAAGTGATTGTCATGATCTATTCAGTTTGGTTTCGCTCATGACTCTGGGGTCCAATAATAGTTTGCATTTTGACACCCGTATATATGGAATATACAATGCTGTAACTGAAGCCAACACCTTGATTAAAAGTGTAAATGTTTTCATAGCAATATTAAGCCACCTACATACAATTACTACTCTGTAGGTCTGTTCTTTATTATAATATTATACAGGAATGATATAATGCCAACAGTTTGCACAGAGCTTTGCAAAATATAGGGAGACAGTAAAATTACAATACAAGGCATTGGCTTTCCAGAACAGATGAGGTTTTCAGTGATCACGTAAAAGCAAAGAGTGAACCCTCCTGAACAGTGGCGACTCTACGAACAATATATAGGGGGGCACATAAGATACCACAGTCAAAATGGGGGGCACTAATAATTGTCACCACTAAATCATACCTCTGAAAAAAACTAAAGAAGTATATATAAATAAGATTACAAAATAAGAGAGTAATGCGGTATGCGGTGATACCTTTTTATTGTACTAACCTAATACTTAGAAGACAAGCTTTCAAGAGTTTTTCTTTCTTCCTCAGGTATTGCTTCAGACTTGAGAAAGAGAGGAAAACTCTCAAAAGCTTTTCAATTTGAGCAAACACCAGGGCTGTGTAAATAATCACCTATAGCGATAGAGGACTACAAACCGCAGCAATACATTATACAGAAAAGCAGAATACCACCAGCTATAGAGGACTACAAATCCCAGCAATACATTATACAGTAATGCAGAATACCACCAGCTATAGAGCACTACAAATCCCATCAATACATTATACAGCCTTGCGTAATAATACCATTATATATATAGGACTACAAATCCCAGCAAAACATAGAGCAATGCAGAATAATAGTATATACATTTGCCACATACTCTGTGCTGCTGCTCTACTCTGGGGTTCTGGCCTAATGTATTGGGCAGAGCTTGTCAGGAGGGGTAGGGAGGGTCTTAGTAAGGGGAGATGTGCGGGTGGCAGAAGCGCTGTAAGCAGGCATTGCGTGGCTCCCCAGAAGGCTGCCGCAAGGTCCCCAGCCGGACCTAAGACACCTAAGTCAATTTGAAAAATTTAAGTGCTGGTATCGGTTTTTAGTATTGGGACAGAGGTCAGTTATAACGCAGAGTGCATTGGTCAATAATGTATCGAAGAGTGCGGAGCTCAGTAATGCAACACAAAGTGAGGAGGATAGCAATGTAACACAAAGTGAGGAGGACAGCAATGTAACGCAGAGTGCGGAGCACAGCAATGTAACGCAGAGTGCGGAGGACAGCAATGTAACGCAGAGTGCGGAGGACAGCAATGTAACGCAGAGTGCGGAGGACAGCAATGTAACGCAGAGTTCGGATGAAATCAATATAACGCAGAGTGCGGATGACAGCAATGTATCGCAGAGTGCGGAGCTCAGTAATGTAACGCAAAGTGCGGATGACAGCAATGTAACGCAGAGTGCGGATGACAGCAATGTAACGCAGAGTGCAGATGACAGCAGTGTAACGCAGAGTGCGGATGACAGCATTGTAACGCAAAGTGCGGATGACAGCAATGTAACGCAAAGGGTGGATGAAAGCAGTGTAACGCAGAGTGTGGATGACAGCAGTGTAACGCAAAGTGCGGATGACAGCAATGTAACGCAAAGCGTGGATGACAGCAATGTAACGCAAAGTGCGGATGACAGCAATGTAATGCAAAGCGTGAATGACAGCAATGTAACGCAAAGCGTGGATGACAGCAATGTAACGCAAAGTGCGGATGACAACAGTGTAAGATAGAAAGGGACCTACAGTTTTGATGTACTAGATCATGTGCTCTGTCATGCCCTCTTCTTCCTCTCCGGGTGGTGGGGGGGCAGCAATGTTTCTCCCATGTGAAGCCCAAGCAGCCTTGATGTGTCTTCTCTGTCCCTACTCTGCTAAAATACTTGAGCTCCTGCTGGTCTGTCTCCCTTCCTTTCAGCCGGAGCTCTTCACTGAGCTCCCGGTCGAAAACAGAGTAATTAGTAATGTCTGCAGACCTTACTAATCACACCAGTTTTACCTTATCCTATTTTTTTTAACTTTTTCTTCCTTTATTGGGGGTCTGGCTCTAGTCAGTGGAGATTCAGCCTCACATGCAACAGATCACTTTTAGTAGTGATCTACTCCTGCGGGGAGATGCTGGACTTAGCTGCAACAGGTCTGCCCAAGCCTCCCTACTTAGAGGAAATGCTGTAATGTCACTGGTGGCATCATTTTACATTTACACAATTTAGCTCCTGGGCTAAGTGCTGGATGCCAGTGGATTGTCAGCGGTTTCAAGCCTACAGTCAGAGCGCAAATTTTTATAAAGGTGCCAGGACAAACGGCCGCTGCCCCTGTGCCATTTTAAAATGGTACATGGGACTCAAGTGGGTTACAATATGTAAATATGTAAGTGTCTATAGCCACAATTGCACTTTATAGAGTAAACTGAAGGCTTTTCCCTGCACTTTAAACATTGTAGTAAGGATTATTCTCATGTGGCCATGAATTAATCTTCGCTATCTGTGCTGCCTGTGAGTTCCAGCAGTTCTACATCACAATATTAAGAAAGAAGATTGTACCTCCTTACTACCTCACACACAGGGGTGTAATTAGAAATCGCAGGACCCCATAGCAAAATTTTGTATGGGCCGCCTCCCAAGCAAACTATGCACGGGCTTCATGTGAACGGGCCCTTGGACTTCATTCACACATTAGTAGTTTTACAAGTGTATTCCTACGCACGGAAACGCGCAGGAAAGTAAAGACCAATACATTCCAATGTATCTGGTTCACACCTATGCGACATGTGCGTCGCACAAAAAAAAATCCAAGCACAATATTCTGGGTGGATTCCGCGCATTCCTGCTATAGTAGTAGACGCAAATGTGCGTAATTGGCGGGTATGTTACAGTTTGTGAGTTATGGAGCCGTGCGGAAAATTGAACTCAAATGCTTTGTGTGAATAGAGGCTGACACTGCTACACCAATGAAAGCTGGGGAAATGGGGAGCTTAACTTTTTTAACCCCACTTTCCCCAACTTCACTGGGGTGGGAGTGTTATTTTAAGTTATAAATACACTGCCACACTATAGAAGGGTTACATAGTGCAATTTAACCCTTTTTAGAGAATTTCTTTAGTGCGGCAGTGTAATTATACCTTAAAATAACACTGCCACACCAGTGAAGCTGGGGAAAGTGGGGTTACAAATTATAACCCCCATTTCCCCAGCTTTCAATGGTGTTAGTGTAGAGATTACAACATTGCAGCCATCCAATAACCTGCCATTAACCATTTATCTGCCCCAGCCCACCGCCCCCTTTAGAAAAGTGTACCAGTACTTTCATGCTCCGTCTCCATCTCTGTCTCCATCTCCTTCTGCTTGGCTCAGCTACTGCTGGCTCTGAGTCTGACATCAGAGCCGAACTCAGAGTTGAAGAGTCGATCACTCCACCGTTGTGCTGTTACACTAAGCTGGCTGGCAGTAGGCAGAGACACAACAGTTCCTTTTCACCGCAAACACAGAGCGGTGCGTGGTCACGGAACTAAGAAAAAGAAGTACCTCAGCCCCACTCCTGACTGGGCCTCCCTTTGCCCCGGGCCCCATAGCGGCTGTGTGGGTAGCTATGGCGGTAGTTCCGCCACTGCTCACACATGCTGCTTATTTAGCAGTTTCAAAAAGCAAAACATGTTTGAGGTTCTGTGTGCTTTTGACTTTAGAATAACATCTATTTAATTTGAGCTGTTTGCTATTTATGTCTGATTGGTTTTAAAATATTTTAATGGTTGCTCCTACAGCATAGAGTGGACCCTCCTCACACAGAGTGGTAGCACGTTTGTGTGCCTAAGAACTGTTCTGCTTGGGGTTTTAAGATTCAGTATATTCTGATTTCTCTGGTTTCTCTTATTTCTCTGGTAATATACTAAATGGATTGATGTTTGTTGTTGTTCCATTATGCCTTTATTTCCTTCTATGATGCATGTACACTGCACAATGGCACATATTTTCTGTAACCTCTAGTGTATAGAATGTGTTTTATCTAAATGGCATCCTCAAAACCACTAACAATTTTCAGCTTGGATGTCAGAAGCCTCAATAATGAGTTTAAAAGATCTATTGTCTTGGAAAATATCCAAAAACACTATCCAGATATAGAGGCTTTACAGGAAACCTATATTATTGGTTAGAATGTGCTATTCTAATGGAAAGGATGGTGGGCTTGCCTTATTCCCTGTATTTAAGAGGAGTGTCTTTTCTGTTTGGCCTTACACAAAACATTGTCATTGTAACTTCAAGATTGGATCTTTTTGGTACATGCTGAACATGTTTTTTTTTTTTTTTTTAATAAATTCTTTATTTATGGGTATTTCAATATGATAGAAAAACAAACAATACAGATAATAGTCGTACAGGTCATACAAAAGGCAGTTCAACAAAGTTCCCAAGTACTAGTCGGATATCATGGGATAAGCACCTTGCAAAGGCAATCACATGTCAGCTCAACGATAGCTTGTATAGTTTTGCTCTATTACACCATGTATGTATCTGTGAGCAGTAGTCACATAGCATATCCATACTTCTAAGTGGGAGAGGTGAAAGGAGGTTAAGAGAAGAGGAGGAGGAAGAAGAGAAAGGAGAGGAGAGGGAGCGGCATTTGGGAGGGGGGGGGGAGTGCAGATAACCCTCATCAAGCTCCCAGAGGCTCCTGTTCATACCTGTATATGTCCCGGCCATAGGCCTGGCTACCCTTTTATCCATATGAGAACCCTGGATGAAAGTGAACTCGCATCTCCACCCCAGGTAGGCCAAAGGTCGCCATGGAACGTTTATTTTCCTATCATCACACCACCCCTAGTAGGGCTGCATATTCTGGGGATGTAATGAATTCTGTTCAGTAGAACCAGGTGAGATTAAACCGGGTAACCCTGTGGCTGGCAGAGGCCAAGAGATCCTCCATCCTGTAAATCTCTCCAACCTTCGCCAGCCACAGTGAGATCGGAGGTGCAGATGTGCGTTTCCAGTACAGTGGTATGCACACTTTCGCCGCACTGAGTAAGTGCACTAAGAGAGACCTCTTGTATCAGCGTAACGGCATGGGTGCCAGGTGCAAGAGGTATTCAGCTGGATCGGACCCCAAACTAACCCCTGTCAACATGTGGCATACCTCAGAAAACTCTGAGCATAGGTCACGACCAGAATATATGCATCAGCGATCCTTCCTGTTCCTGACAACGCCAACAGAGTGGTGAGCACAGTGGGAACATTTTATGCAGGGTTTTAGGGACTCGATACCATCTGGATAGGATTTTGAACCCTGTTTCCTGGATATTGCTGGAGATAGATGCTTTATGTGTCATCTGAAAGATCCTATCAACTTGAGGCGGAGTGAAAGTGGTTTCCAGATCTTTCTCCCATTTAGATATATATACCGGCAGGGAGAGGTCAGGTGGGTCGCAGAGCAATCGGTACGATACTGACAGGCCATGTCGGGTAGGGCCTTCCATCAGACAGCATTCTTCGAAGGGGGTCAGTGGGGGCATAGCCTTCCAAAAAGTCATGGGAGGGGTGGTGCATGTTTGAATGTCTCGAATGGGTAGGAGTTCTGTACCTGCACGAAAATGGTACACCCTAAAACTGCCTGACCGTATTAAACAGTTGACCTCTTTGTCATGTGGTGAGATTGGTAGGTCTGGATGACCTAGCACTGGGGTCATCAGGGATGGATAAATAGCTGATTTACAACAATTCTTGTCTGCTTTGCAGATGGCCAGAGTGGGGCCAATAAGTGGGTGAGCCCTGGGGTGGCTAGTGTGTTTCTTATCTATCCATGGCAATCCCCCAAGAGGAACCGGGGAGCACGCCTGTTCCATGGGGATCCATCGCTTTTCAGACCCCCCTTAGGACCAATCTAGCACCCTGGCCAAGTGAACCGCCTTTTGATAGTTTAGGGGATTCAGGAACCCTATGCCCCCTCTATGT
The DNA here is from genome assembly GCF_000935625.1 of Nanorana parkeri. NCBI lineage: Eukaryota > Metazoa > Chordata > Amphibia > Anura > Dicroglossidae > Nanorana > Nanorana parkeri. The sequence continues at coordinate 195,338 of NW_017306321.1, read as the reverse complement.
TTAGGTTGAGACATCAGCAGCTGGCTCAAACGGTGGCCCCTATGTGCCCACAGGAATTTGCCAAATTCCCCTTTCACCCTCTTCAGAAAGCAGGTCGGGACATGTACCGGCAGAGTCTGGAGGAGATAAAGTAGGCGGGGTAAAATGTTCATTTTGAGGATGCTATTCCCGCCAAACCAGGTAAATGTGTTCTTCGTCCAAAGCTGTAGGTCTTGCTTTACTTTAGTAAGGAATGGGGGAAAGTTGGCCGAGAAGATCCCCTCAAGGGAACATGTCAGGAAGATCCCCAGGTATTTGATACTATGGGCCGCCCATGTGAATGGAAAGTAGGAAGAAAAGGAATCCACTATGGCATTGGGCAGGTTTAAGATTCAAGGCCTCTGACTTCTGCAAATTAATCAAGAAGTTGGATAAGGATTTGTAGTGGGCTAATTCTGCGAGAAGGTTTGGCAGGGAGGTAGCTGGGCTTGTCACAAAAAAGAGCAGGTGATCTGCATAACCTGCCACCTTGTGGGTTGAGCCCCCTACCGATAGGCCAGAAAAGTTTGGGTTGTTATGTATGTAGCACAAAAAGGGCTCCAAGGTCAACACAAACAGGAGGGGGGGGGGAGCAGACATCCCTGACGTGTGCCATTGAAGAGGGAAAAGTCACCTGAAACCACCCCATTGGGTCGTACATATGCCATCGGATGGGAATATAAGCTCGCCATCCACGTGGAGAACTTGGTCCCCACTCCTAGGTAGGTCAGTGTCATCTTCAGAAAAACCCAATCTACCCTATCGAACGCCTTCTCAGCATCTGTAGATAGGAGAATGGTGGAGATGTCCAGTGACCTAGCCAGGTGGATGGCGTTTAGGGTACGCGTCGTGTTTTCCTTATGAATCCCACCTGGTCGGTATGGATGAGTCCTGGCACGTGGGGCAACAATCTATTAGCTAGAATTTTTGTAAAAAGTTTGAGATCCACATTAAGCAGGGAAATGGGGCGGTAGTTAGCACATTGGGAGTGGTCTTTTCCCTCTTTTGGTATAACCCTTAATGTATCTGTGTGGCCTTCCAGAACCGAATTAAAGGCCCTGAGGAAAGGCTGGGTAAGGAGGGAGGATAATTGTTTGTAATAGAAAAGCGTGAAGCCGTCTGGCCCCGGCGCTTTGTGGGGTTTTCATTCTTTTATCGCTCTGTGAATTTCAGCCTCCTCCAAAGGTCCCGACAAGGAGAAGCGAGCCTCCTGTGTGAGATGGGGCTACCCTGATCCCTCAAGATAAGCGGTTATGGCCCGAGTCTTATCCTCCAGCACATGGCCTGTGGGTGGTGGGGATGAGTTATATAGTGACTGGTAGAATTCCCGAAAGTGATCCGCAATTTCCTGGGATTCTCTTAGGACCTTTCCCGCACTTGAGCACACCTGTGGCACCGCGGTGCGGGGACGACTCTCCCTAAGGAGACTACCTGGTTTGTTACCCCATTCGTAGAAGTGTTTGCGCAGCCAGGCATGGCGAGCTTTCACCTTATCTAGGAAAAAAGCCTGTAGGTGTTCTCAAAGCATTAGTAGTTCTGAGAGGGTTGACTTAGCTAGGGACTGTTTGTGGCTCTGCTCCAGGGCCCGGATGCGGCTGGTCAAGTCAATGATCGTAGCCGATTGAATCTTCTTGAGTCGAGAGCCCTGGGAGATCAGAAGACCCCTGATCACACATTTGTGTGCTTCCCACACCGAGAGAGGCCTTGCGGTGGAAGCCTGATTAGTCTTAAAATAAGTACATATTTCCTTCTCTAGAACTCCCCTTCATCCTGTAGAATGGACTCATTAGGCAGCCACTGCCAAGTCCGGAAAGCATCGCCACCTAGTCGGATCTCCATGGCCACTGGGGAGTGATCCGATATCGTACAAATCTCTATCGAAATGGCCGCCACTCTATGTAAGTCAGACTGTCGCAGCAGGAAATAATCCAGGTGCAAGTAGGATTGGTGTGGCGTGAAAAAAATGTGTAGTCCCTTGCATGGCCATGGAGAACCCGCCAGACATCTAGCAGCTGCTCTGTGTGTAGTAGCCTCTTAAACCTAGGATAGATGGGACGCGTCGCGGGAGACATCCAGAAGTGGTTCCAGAGCCACATTGAGACCTCCCCCTAGAATGAGGGTACCTTCCACAAACGTAGACAATTCTGAAAGGCAGCATTCCATGAACGCGATCTGATTAACGTTCGGGGCATACACGTTAGCTAATGTGACTCTGGTCCCCTCTAGGTCACCCTTGACAAATAAAAAACGACCTTCTGGGTCCTCTAGTGACGAGCCAAAAACCCACAATGCTGACCTATTTATTACTGTGCTCACTCTTCTGGATCTAGAGTCAGGAGACGATGCATGATAAGCGTGGGGGAATCGATAATTGGTCAGTTTCTGGGTCTGACCTGACTGAAAATGTGTCCCCTGTAGGAATGCTACCTGCACCCTCCCCCTCCACAGCTCACGCAGTACCTGAGAGTGCTTTTCTGGGACATTCAAGCCCTTCACGTTCCAGGTGAGTATCCTCGTAGGCTGGTTTGGCCGAACCTGCTGGGACGGACATGCACGGGACGAGGTAGCCATAGGTCACGGTTCCCTGTGTAGGCTCGAGGGCCCTCTGCTGAGCGATTTGTCCGGAGTATCTGGTGGGGTAGAAGAAAGGGAGGGGAGGGAACGACAGTAGACCTGGAGAAGGCAGAAGAAGTTTGAGCAGGTAGAAGAATAAGAAGATCAGAAAGAGTGGGAGGAATTTCGGTCCCACAGAATAGACAGAGAGATAGAAAAACACAAAAACTACAATACTACAGTAGCTGTTCAACACAGAATCAAAACTCCAGGGAATTGCCCCACGGAGTCATCCTACGTGGAGAAGTAACCAAAAACATGAAATCTCTGAGCGGCCCGGGCCCGGGTGGCCGACACCATGACAATAGCAAGAAGAAAAACGTTAACAGTGTGTCCTAAGAATATACGGATTGGATCTGTAGCTGTAACCCGACTAACGGAAATATAATATAACATAGGGTGGGTGGTGGAGGTAGGCCCCACACAAGTAGCCTGAGAGTAAGCAAGCAAGAACCCCCTCCCTATATGGCATGGCCCTCCAAAGTCCCGTAGATCTTGCCTGTCTATTCTCTAGGGGGAAACGGGTGGGGAGAGGGGGGGGTGTAAGTCTCGCTCGGTAAGGCGTAAGGGAGGCCGCTTAGGATCTCTGCTAAAGCGTTTCCATCCCCCCCCATCTGGCTGGCCAGTCTCTCCCACCTCCCCAATTAAGGCACATGTGAATATCCCCATAAAACAGTAATTCCATACTCAATCTGAAACCAGTAAAACTCAGGAGTATAGCACCCTGCATCCAAAAACCCCTCCCCAAACAAACACCCTAGGAGACTCTGGGGGCCAGTGGGTCCTGCAATCCTCCAAGTCCCCAGTCAGTCCTCCGCGGTTCTTCAGCCGGAACTGCAGGGTCCCCATATCGATGAGTGGATCGAATGTCAATAGTCGCATCGACCGCGGAGGGACAGGGGAGGTAAGTGCGATTACTTTAGGCTGTGCGATATGCCCATACTTGGGGGTCCATGAGGTAGTCCGGGTATAGTTCATATGTCCATAGCCACAGTCTAGGCAGCTTCCAAATCAAGAGCCCATCACGCAGAGGACCAAGCTCAATCCTCCCTGGACACAGGGCCGGCGCGGTCTCGGCTCAGGTCCCCCCCAGGTCTGCGGGGTGTCGGTCTCCTGGGCCTCTGGCGGGGGGACCTATTCATTCCAGTTCCAGTTCTGTACCGGGACAGGTTCGCACTCAAGCAGGGAGAACAGCATGGGGAGCTGATCCGGCCTATGCAATGCAAAACTACGGTTCCCCTGTCGGACCAACAGGTGGAATGGATGGCCCCATCGGTAGGTTGCGCCCGCTTCCTGTATGCATAGGAGTACCGGTCTTAACCTCTCCGCATATAGAGCGTGTGGCTGGAGAGGTCTGGTAGGAAAGAAATGGAGGCACCATCAAAGTCCACCGTTTTCTTATTCCACGCCTGGCGCATAATTTCCTCTTTAAGCGTAAAAAAGTGAATGCGGCACAGGACATCTCTGGGTAAGCCGTCTTGTGAGTTAGCTGGGCCATACACTCTGTGTACCCTGTCTAGCTCCAGTGCATGGGTCAGCTCTCTATCCAGCAGTATGTTCAATATTGCAGTCACCGTGGACCGGAGATCTGTTCCAGTGGCCTCGGGGATACCCCTAATGCGGACGTTGTTCCTGCGGCTCCTATTTTCACCATCATCAACTTTAAGGCGGAGGGTAGTCAGGGCCTGCATCTGGGTAGCCTGTGCTAGCTCTACCGCCTTCAGGCAGGAGTCAAAAGAGGCTCTGCTGGACTCCAGGGATGTCACTCTAACATCTACCCCTGTTACCTGTTGACGAACAGCCGTTAGTTCCTGTTTCAGAGAGCCCTCCAGGCGCTCCACCATAACGGCCAGGTCAGCTCTGAGTGCTGTTAACATCCCCCTGAGTTCCTGACCTGAGACCGGAGAGTGATTGGTCGAAGTGGGTGCGCGGTGGTAGCCTGGTGGGGTGTCCGGCCGTGTCAGCATAGGGCTAAGCGGCAGGGATTCATGTGGCCTTTCGTCTGCAGAGGAAGCAACGTCATCAGCCGCCTGGGACAGAGTCACCGCCGGGCTGCTTCGAGCCGGAGAGACACATGTGGGCGCCATCTTGGATCCGCTGCCCCTCGGTTCTGAATCAGGCTGATGGAAGAACCGACGGAAGTCTTGCTTCGGCACCAGTTTCGGGGTCCCCTTACCCTTCTTCTTTTTCAACATTGCCCTAATGTCCCGCTAGACTGCAATGTCGGTCACCGTGGCACGGAGCTCACACACTTCACGTCCTCACAGATCCATGTCTTGGCCTTGCCCCCACATGCTGAACTTCTTACCCTCCACTAATTATTTAGCTTAAGCTACCAAAGAGGATGCTAACTTGAAGTGTTGCATCCAGGGCCGGATTTACTCTCTCTGCTGCCCCAATGCCAGGTTCCTCAATGCGCCCACCTGTATGCAGGCTGCATACAAGTGATCTTGGCGACATCGCCGAGATCTCCAATGTACATTAAGCCTGTTTGCCCAAAGCAGGGCTAAATGTAGAAAACAACTACCCGCCTGGCACCCAGAACTGCATGTCCCAGGTGTCGGGAATAGGAATTCCACACTACTGCTGCCCCTCTACTCCGTGCTGCCCCAAGGCCAGGCATCAGTTGGCCTTGTGGGAAATGCGGCCTGATTGCATCCCCTCATTTAATCATTATAGATGAATAATGCCTGCAAGCCTTTGAATAGATTGTGCACTGGATGTGACCACCTTGCCATTTTCTGTTGGCACTCCTAAGCTGCTTTGGTTGATGTTTGGTGTCACCTATACCCCATTGTAGAACATTATTCTTGTTTTTTAGCAGATCATGGTTCCGTTTCATGTATTGCTTATAATTTCGCCTTTCAGAACTTGCTTTTCTTTATTGCCTAATCCACCTACATGCATAGTCTCTTGCTTTTATCACTTGCTTGGTGTCATACTACTTTATTTCCTTATTGGATATGTGTTGACTCTATTTTCTCACCTGGAAAGAATGTTACGTTGCAATTGTCCTCCTTTTGTGTGCTAAATTCGATTGTAAGGGTCAAGCTCTGATATAAGAAGCCTTCATATCTATGCTAGATTGATCATAATTGCTTCCGCTTTCCATGTCAAACACACAATAAAAATAGACTTACATCTTCTCTCAGAGGGCTTGATGTTTATGTTGTAGAGACCAAGAGCTACTTTTTGCTCAGAGATCCAAAAGTAAGGCTTTCTTTACAAACAATCAGTTTTACTAAATGACTACAATCTCAAGTTTAGTTTATTAATTTGTATTGAGATTGTAGTCCATCACGGGAGCGAGCTTGGAGTGGTGGCTACTTTACAACACACACAGGGACCATGGAGAACAAAAGTAGCCCCCCTCCAGAAGGAAGGACAGTTACAGCACCAATTCCTAGATGGTTTGAGGATCTACAGCCGAGTGATACACAAATAAGATAATTTTTGGTCATAGTTCAGGTACTTAAATGTATTTTTAAGATTTAATTTCTTAGTTTAGCGTCACTTTAAATGCACAAGTTTGCATTTGTGGTGCCGCTTAGTGGTGAAGGAAGTATGATCTTTGAAAGGACTGTTTCAATGAACATCTGGAGGAAACATTTAAACCCATTTTGTGGGAGGAAAGTGACATTAAAAAAAAAATATCAAAGGGTCTGTTTGTTTATGATTTGAAAATACCCCATGCTTTGGTCCCTGCTAAACATATGACTTTGAAATGATCACCTTTCTGCTGGATTCCAAGATAAAGTTCTACATTGATACAGAAGATTATACATTATGAATGTCTTAACTGAGAACACATGGGATGAGGACCAACCTGTATTGTGGAGAGGGTTATTGTTTGTTTTCTGTGTTCTGTGTTTGTTAGTTGATATATAATTTTGAAGGATGCAACACACATGTGGCCAGAAAAAAAAAGTATAAAGACTAGAATTATTAATGTGCAAGAGATTTTTTGAACGACAGGAGAAGAACAGATTATAATTGTATGATGAAAATGCAGAAATATATCTGTTAGAATTGTCCTTGTTTCAGATGGTCTTGTTAATCTTCCGTATTTCTTCTTTTCCTAACAAAACAAAAAAATAGGTTAGTTAAGCGTCTGTAGCGCTCACCCCCTAAGGAGCCACTGGATATGAATTAGGCTATCCTAACTGTTTTGCCTGCCACCAGCCCATATTCTCAGCTCCAGCAACACCGACACTTTAGGATAGAACAGGCTCGAGTCGTAGAGTCTTTTTAGTATTTATTGCTTAGTAGTAACTATGGGAGAGGGTTAAGGTTGCAGGATACCCGAGTACCAAAAATAGAGGACTGTGTCTACACCATTAGAAACAGTAGTAAGAGATAGAAAAAGGTCCTACTAGAGCAACCAGTGATTGGTAGTAGCACTAGAGAACAGCCAGGAACAGTCCAGGATTCTGAGGGAGAACAGTCATAGGACTTGAAGTGCACCAACTGGCTTCTCTTCTGCATAATAACTGAGAGCAGGGCGAGGGATCTCTTACAGGGTCCAGACCTAAATTTGTGGCCAGCTGTGGACTCCCCCTTTCAACTGTAGGCCAGATTAATATGCTACAAATCCCTCTTCTCCCACAGATTTTAGATGTAGTACTGCAATCCCTTGCATGTTTACCACTCTACATCTTTAGGAAATGTAGTTCATGTCAAGTCATGCCACAGGATGTGCTATGTGGGCTATGTGGACTATGTGGTCCATGTGGGTTATGTGGAATCATAGAGGCATTCTTTGTGTAGACTGTTTTTGATCGAAGACCGGGACATTACAGAATTCAGAAATGTGTTCTGGAATTATCAGCTGAGCGTTTGTAAAAAAAATATGGATTTTTGGGCCTTCAATCTCACTCCTGTTTGTGATCCTTGACAAAGAATATTACAAAATTCCCTTGACTTTGGAGACCTGGCTCAGCCTTGTCTCTTTATGTACTATATAGCTGCACCACTCTTGCAGCTATCCCATAGGTTTGTCATTGAAGTTACACATAAACCAATATTAGGTTTTACTACTACAGATGGCTCCAAATTACTTTTTTATGAACTTCTCAAGGGCACTGCAGTTTATCATGCTACTGATTCCACTCAAGCTATCAAGGTATTGGACTGTACTTGAAAATACGACTTAATAGATTGGGACTATTACACCTTGCTATAAGGCAAGGGTGGGGAACCTTTTTTCTGCTAACGGCCATTTGGATATTTATAAAATCATTCGTGGGCCATACAAGATTATCAACTTAAAAATTAGCCTGCTATATTTGGTTAAATATTTAATTAACTCCCCCCTAATGTGATGACTGGAACTACTTCTCTTTGGCAATTTGTAGCTAAACCCATAGTGGTAAATAATGAGGGATTGATGCCGATGACCTTGCTTGTCACAGAAAATGCTGTTAAAATCACTGAGCTACAAATTGCTGAAGTATGAGATGGCGAATCCAAAGAAAATAACTGGAATTGTTAGTGAGAAATCCTTTTAAATTAGTAGGGACCACTGAGAACAAATCACTCATGTGACATCAACCTAACAGCTGATGCCAATAATGCAGCAGAAGCCAAATTGACAGCCAACCAGTGCAGTGGATCCATGGAGTATGTCTATTAACATACATTTGCAGCAATGTAATCTGCAGAAGAGCCAGAGGCACAGTGAGCCTCATGTTCCATTTGCAGACTTCCCTGTATGATGATGGTACTTCTATACACTTTGTCACTGGCCTCACCCCCTCACCATTAAGGGGGCACCCCGCTACTTGTACCCCTACCCATTCACTAAAGGGTTAAATAAAATCGTTATTAAAAAGTCCAGACTTTTGATAAAATCCTTTATTTGGAAAAAAACCAAAAGTCATCTTTTTGACAAATCTTTTATTTAAAAAAAAAAATGGATCCACCGACATAATCCAGGGTCAATCACGTCTCCATTTTAAAAAACGCCGTCCGCCGTCCCGTCCGCTCCCCGCCGACTCCCGCCGCATAATGGCATTTTGACAGATGCCGGCAAAACATACACAATTGGGCGGACCTAGCATTGACAGCTAGCTCCAAATGAGTACTGAGCCCTGATTGGGCATAGTGGTCAGATGCAAGACTTTAACCAATTAGAGCTTCGAAGGGTGCTTTGCCGTATGGGACGTTGCGTGGTCGAACAGACGGTAAAAATCCCATAAGGTTCGCCGTTCGGGGAACGCTTGAACGGTCGATGTTCGTTTCGAATTCATGTTCGAATCGAACCGGCGGACCATCCCTAATTATAAATACTAACAAATAGCCAGGCTTCTTTGCTCACCCAATGCAAGTTGCTTCAAATGCTGTTAAAAGCAAACCTCCTTCATCACCTAATGTTTCCCTGTCCTATCACTAATCGATTCTTGAAGCAAATTGTCAGATACATTTATGATATGATAGGTTGTCTGATCGCTCTCATTAATCAGATTGGTGTCTTAGATATTATTAATAATCTTCCTCCTATCTCACAAAATCACATGCACTGTACATAATCTATTGTTTCTAGAATAAGAAATATGCTATGCTGGCTGGTCAGTGAATACCTGTCTCTTCCACAATGGATAGGTTGGTAAATTATAACCATTAAGGCATATCATGGTCATCCGGAACTTTGCACTGCTCACCTGTTGAACTAGCTAATGTTCTTTTTATCTTCTCTTACATGCAATCTTAACTGGCTTTCACTGCTACAGACCTCTTTCCTATTTCCTTGGACATTCCGTTCTCTGTCCAATCTGGTCACATGAACAAGCAAAGCTAAGGGCATGCCTCCTGATTGCTCTATACTGCTTTAAAGGGACCCCAACATCACAGTGCGTACTGTGACCCTAAATCCTGTAACTTGAATTCTGTTCTCCTTTCTTGTTTTTGTTCTCCTGTTCTTGTAATGTTTCAAGTTTCCCAGCCATAGCTTAGTTCCTTTTCCTGTTCTCTTGGCTTCTTGTTTAATTCACTCCAGGTCCCTGGTTGTTCTTAGTCTGTCGAGACCCTATTATCTTCCTTTGCATGATATCCCTGGTCCTGCTACTCTGACTTCTGACCAGTTGGACTATTTGAATTAGATTGCTTGCCTAACCTGACCTTGCTAGACTCCCTGTTGGATTTGTTATTGATTACATCTCTGGTTAACACATTGACTTAGATACTTGCCTCATGTTACCCCAGGCAATGACCTTGACAACTTCATACTCCTTAGCTCACCTTCACTGGTGAACCACCTGCTGTTATGGTATGATATGGTATGATATCCTGCTCTTCTGAAAATCTGGCTCTTAAAAGAGAACTAAAGCCAAACCTTTTTTTGGCTTAAGTTTTCTTTTGGGTTACAGGAGTACATTTACTAAAGTGCAGTACTCTTGTGACCCAAACTCAGCATAATATGATGACAGTGCAGAGACACTTTGCACCCGGAAAGGATCCCGACAATATTGTCGGGATCAACCCCGCTGCCTGATTGCCAGCTGGCTCTGACTCTCTAGAGCCAGATCCAGCTGTACCTGCCCCCTCCCCTGTCTGTCCCTCCAGTGAGCATTGGATGAATAGAGAGTGGAGGGGGAATCATCTACAGCCTACTCCTCAGAGCAGTCAGTACCATCTTCATTGTCGGAACAGTCAGTCCAACAATCAGGATCCATTTCTTCAGTTGTTTCATCATCCGAACAATCAGTCCATTCTTCAAGATCCTTGGCTTCTGACTGATTCTTAGCAATTCAGGGTTTTTCATTGACCTCCTACACAAGGAGATCTGAAGTGGAGAAGTCACTTATATAGTATATGTCTATTAAAAGCCGGAGGAAGTGTTGCTGCTGAAGGTCTCCTGCAAGGAAAGTCGAGAGGCAGGCTGACAATCTGATATACCTTAAGGCGAGTTCACAAAGGATATCTGGTGAGTGCGGACCTTATCTGCTATTTAGAACGTGAAACACTTGGAAGCACGGAACGCATTATTTATTCACATATGGATTTTTGAATCCTGCACATATATTTTTGATCAAGGACATTAATTACGGCACAGAACACTTTATAACGTGGTTATACTGTATATACGGTCATTTTCTGACATAAGACATACACTTATTAATTTATATACACATTCGAAATATGACAATCTCGTTATTCTGTCTTTGATGAGATTGTATTGTGGTTAGACTTATAATCTGCTACTTTTTAGATTTGTATCACTGTATTGTATCACTCACACATGCGCAGTGTATTTTGGAGTTCATTCGGGGGAGGGGGAATCCCTGCGGGAAGCAGTGACTGACAGTCACCACTCTGCATAGAGAAGACCGTGAGCTGAACATTCAGTGGTTTGTGTTTACTCAGTTCTAGATCTATAAAGCCAGTGTGTGACACCTGCAGTTTCACATGCTGACTCAAACTATTGGGAAGAGTATATTTTACTCTCCCAATAGTTCTCCTTTAAGTTCTGGGGGCATCCAAGTGCAGTGCACACTTATTAAGTGTATTTTCTACATTGTTTAATATATTGTATATATCACTTTGATATTAACCTCCTTGGCGGTAATCCCGAGTGTGGCTCGGGGTTAATTTTCAATACCATAAGCGGTAACCCCGAGCCACACTCGGGATTGCACTGTGTGTCGCTTACCGTGTCCTTCCGCCGATCCCGGCATCCGTTTCCGGGTTCTGTCACTTGCAAGCGTCTGCGTCGCAAGGGGGCGGAACCGGCGGGAATTTTAAAAGTTAAAATAATGAACAAAATAGAACAAAAAAAGGAAAAAATTATTAAATAATCAGACTGCCAGGGAGGTTAAAGCCCATCTTTGGCAAATAACACCCCCCTCCCATCCATACCACCACCCATTCCCCACTTTTTAAAGACAAAATACTTTTAGAAGCTGTTTAATACTCACTCAATTCTGGCATCTGTGTACTACACCACTGAACAGCCAATAGGAAGCACCTGCGGCATCCAGGAAGCAATGTGGACACTCAAAAAAGGACCCAACACCCATGCAGTGAAGAAGAAAGAAGATTTGGGACCTGTCACATCACTTGGCCATGGATTTAGGCAAGTAAATGGACTTTTATCTTAGGATTTTTAAAATCTAAGTCAGTGAATAATAATAAATGGGTGGCAAAGGAAGGGGTGTGGGGGAATAGTATGTTTGAAGTTCAGCTTTAACCTTGTAGTCCATTACATACTGTTAAAACAGCATATGTGCTACTTACCTATCTATACAATCGTGGAACGAATTAAGTTTGTGAACCGAGGTACCACTGTATTCTTAAAAACAGGTTTAGGAAAAATAAATGGTTAACAAAGTTGATTATTTTTCTATTAAACTTACATAAATACTAACACTAACCTGCACTGCTATAAGGATCCGTGGCCACAGTGTGTGGCACAATACATTTTTATTATGAAATCCTGCCCTGGAAACCAGTTAGTTCCTGCACGGGATGAAAATCATTGCAAAACTGAATCCAAATGCAAAATACATATAAGCAGACATAGCTTATTTATGAAATCTGTGTTTTGCCTGCAGTTTGCTTTCATGTAATAATTATCTACAGTGCTAAAGAAAAAATCACGGGTCTCTGTTAAAATGCCAATCAATTCTTTCTCTAAGTTAAAAACATTTTCTTTCACAGAAGGACCTCAGTTAGATAAACTATAATCATGAATTACATTTTCTTGAAGGAACCAGAAGCATCACTAAAAGGGACAGCTTACCATTCTTTGACCTTTTCACACTTATCTGTGGCAGCAGATCTACTCTGTCCCTATGTACTTATTCTAATCCCACTTCATTGTGAATATGTCAGCTGTCAGCCGGGTGACACGTATGACCTACTGAAGCGATGCACTGCTCTTGTCATGTGTTCATGAGCACATGTGTTAGAATCGAGACCCATCAGATATTGTAACTGCTGTGTATTATTACAAAATAATAATAATAAATATGTGCAATGATTAATGAAACAATACGCTCCTCTGTACTGTGCATCATAAGAATATTTGAAATGTTTTTCTATACTGCCAATATATTATAGATCCTTGCTTCTCAACTGGTGGGTCGTGACCCAAAAGTGGGTCACGACCCTGTGTTCAGTGGGTCGCCGCATGCCTTCCACATTTCCATGTGAGAGGCTCCTCTGCCTTCCCCAAGGGCAGCACTGTCAGTTCTCGTGCCAACAAGCTATTCAAAATATGCTGCCCAGCACCGAGTGTCAGATTGAGGTGAGGTGGGATGGGGCTATGGTTACGAGGGAGCTCCATCCATACGAGCATTGCTTACAGCTCCCTCACTTGTCCTGTAGAGGTGCCTGGACCAGAGTGACATCACATTCCGGCTCCCGGCACCTCTATAGGGTGCGCAACGGAGCTGTACAAGCAATGCACATATGAATGGAGCTCCGTCACAGCACAGCAGCCCACACTGGACCACAGGCTGAGGATTCACTCCAGTTCTCACAAGGTAGGTAGACTGGGTGGAACTTAGGAAAAAAAATGTGAGTGTGTGAGATTATGTCTATGTATGTATGTCAGTGTTTTTGAGGGCCCGTTCCCTCTAGTACATTGCATTAAACTGTACCACGCAATCACACCTAGCGTGTGGGAGGTGTGTTGCGTTGCCATTCATGTGAATGGTACTCCAAACACACCTCTCACCCACAGTTCATATGCCTGCACCAAAACTCGCGGTACCCTAAAGCTGTGCGTTCCATTGCAGTGCGACTTGGGTCGCGATCTAATGGCCAAGGACAAATATGGGTCCCGAGGTTACCCAGGTTGAGAAACACTGTTATAGAGCACAGCAGGGGGCATAAAATCATTTCACAACAGGACTTGCCTCACAGGCATTTACTACAGAAGTCCCTACTGTGAAAGAATGTGTATATATGTTCTTTGTCATCCATTTTGGTTTTACATTTAGACATTTTGGGGGGAATTTATCAAAATTGGAGCAGAAGAATCTGGAGCAGTTGCCTATGGCAACCAATCAGCTTCTATCTTCAATTTGTTCAGTTAAGGTTTGAAAATGAAAGGTGGATGCTGGCTGGTTGCCATGCACAGCTGCTCCAGATTTTGTTGGCTCCAGTTTTGATAAATACCCTTCTTTGTCTTTCTCTTTCTAAAGAAATAGAACTGTAAACACATACCAGCCTCAGGCAACAACTAACTGGCTTTTTCTGAAGGTCATTTTGTAGATAAGGTTTAGGTGCATGCTCAGTCAGAATTGTAATAATTACAAAGCATATAAAGTAGGGTGCTAGGTAATAAACTTTAGGAATTGCGAGCAAGTGTGTGTGTGTGTGTCGGTTTGCATTCCTGTCATCATCATGCTAAATAAAGGGTATTTATGTTATACAACAAATAATCTGTTGAAGACACTACACAAATATAAAAGTTAGATTGTGTAGCAGGGCAAGAGACCTGATTTTCCTCTCCTGTAATTAAGTAGCACTTACTGGTCTTGTCCTTGTCCCCGACAGTTAAAGGAAAATAAGCACACTGATGAGCTCAGTCTCTCTGTTACTCTGCTCTCTTCCTCTATTGGAAAGTTCCTTGTTAGCTTATGGGCACTGGAGCACAACTGACTGGCTTCTTGTGCTGCTTCTCCCTGTTTTGGTTTGAGTTCTTCTGTATAATGGACGGCAAGAGGCTTATACCAAGGCAAATTCAGATATTCACAGTGCTTGCATTGAACAAAATAAATGTATTGAAATATTTCAATAGTGACAGCGAAATTGGCTCTGGCAGGGAAACAGCTGTCATGCAGTGATGTCCTGTGGGACCTGCCATGCAGTGGCACTGGAGAGGCTGAGACCTGGAGCTACCTGCTCAAGAGGGTCCCCTTGTAAGTTGAAGAGTGTCCCCCAAGGACAGGTGTGGTGTTGTGCAGAGGCGAGCCATAAGTAATGACTTCTGTTCTTAGACCTCTGATTACTGGGCTTTGTTGAAGTACGCTGTGAAATAATGTGTATATATAAAATTCTTTGTTCTCCATTTTGATTTTATATTCCACCATCTTGTCTCTCTCTTTCTCTTTCTACCTTTTTTTTCTAAAGAAATAAAACTATAAACAAGTACCAAGAACTGGCCTCTTCTGAAGATCATTTTGAAGATAATGTTTAGGTGCATGCGCAGTCAGAATTATGATAATTACAAAGCTCATAAAGTACAGTGGTACCTTGGTTCACAAACTTAATTTGTTCCACAATCCTGGTCGCGAACCGAATTGGTCACGAACCAAATCAAATTTCCCCATAAGGTGGGCAAGTGTGCACAGGTCTGTATGTGACCGCGATCTCGACTAGAGGAAGCCACAACCTTGTGTCAGAGTGGGGAAGATGGCCACGGTCGTGTTCGTCACCCGATTTCAAGTTCGCAAAATTTTGCCAAACTTCCTGTTCGTGAACTGCGGTATTACTGTAGTGTGCTAATTAATAAAATGTAGCAATTGTTTTTAAGCTGGGACCGAGTGTGTGTCAGTTGCAATCCTCACATGATCACATTACACAAAGGGCAAAACTTTTCTTATACAACAAACAATCTGTTGCAGACAACGGACAGGGATTTCTATTTGCAAACCTGCAGGAATGGGGTGCTACAAATTTGTATTGCCTGTAGTGGCATGGTCTGCAATATCAGACACCAACAGCCAGCAAGTGCATGCGTCACAGTGAAGTAATAGGCAGGTAGATAGCTTTGACCAGTTGTGCTATTCTCTTGGTTAACTGCAGGAACATGCGGTTGTAACTGGGCCCCTAGACCTTTTTTCAGTCATGGCACCCTTTAAAAGTATGCAAAATCTTGAGGCACCCCAGACTAAAATTTAAAAAAAGTATATGTAGAAAAAATGATGTGTGGCCCCTTTCAAAATCCATACCAAACCCTTATCCCAGATAGGGGTCTGTTATGGAATTTAACAGGGGACCTTACACAAAAACACACAAACAATATGGGATTCCCCCTTCACACCAGAGTCCACCTTCAAATCAAGAGTTTCCCCCTTTTCACATCAGAATCCTACTTTTCACATCAAAGCCCCTCATTACATTAGGAGTCCCCTCTTTTACATCTGAGTTCCCCCTCACACTAGGAGCCCCACGTCACATCACAAGCTCCCCTTCACATCAAGAGCCCTCCTTATATCAGAAGCCTCCCTTTCACATAAGAGTGCCCTATTTTTACATCAGAAGTCACCTTTCTTATCAGAAACCTCACTTCCACATAAAGAGTGCCCCCTTTTGCATAAGAAGCCTTCCTTTCACATTATAGTGCCCTCCTTTCACATAAGAGTGCCCTCCTTTCACATAAGAGTGCCCTCCTTTCACATTAGAAGCCCCCCTTTCACATCAGTGTTACCTATTGACATCAGAAGCATCACTGTGCAGGCATTTTGATGCACCCTTGAAGAAGGTAGAAGGCACCCCAGGGTGAAAAAGGCTGCCCTAGACATACTCTGGGCCCTAGGATCCTGCATAGGTTGGCTTGTGAATGATCCAGCTTTGTCTCACACCTCTTTCTCATTCTCTGTTTTACAGCTTCTTATTTTTTCTTCTCTCTCTATAGAGTTCTCTTTCTCGGTTTTCTCTTTATCGGTTTCTTGGTCTTCTCTCTCACTCACCGTTTCTCTCTATTGTTTTTGTTTTTCCATTGACCTCCAAACTCAAACAACAACATCTAAAAACCAAATAACCACATAAAGCACACTTATGTAAAACAAACCAATTCTGAGCAAATCAAAATAAAATGCACATAACCAGACAGAACGCCCCCCCCCCCAAAAAAAAAAAAAAAACAAAAAACAACAACATTTAATTGCACAAGCAACATCATATGTAGTGGCAGTGCAGTCAGAGAGCACGCTATGTGCTGAAAATTAAAAAGCATTCATAAGATTTAATTATGGTGTTTGTGTGAACAATATTGCTATGCACCAAGCAAAGAAGAATCAAATAAGCTGTGACGTGATCTGCATTGTCCTGTCTGCAGAATTAAGTTTGATATAATGTGTTTTGCTTCAGAAAAAGAATGTTATTTCATATACGGGCGTAAATAAGAGCCTACATGAAAGGAAGACAATTACAGTGGATGCAGGGCTGTAAAAGCTGAAGGGATCGGCAATAAACATGAAATGTGGGAATGCAGATCTAATTTACCCCTTTAAAATAAACATGTGAAAAATACAAATAAGAGACATATTAATAAATCACAAGATAAAAGAAGAACACGGAGGCATAATTTTATTCACAATCGCACAGGAGGACATTTATGAAAGACGGTGCTTTGAAAAAGTATGTTGCTGTAATGGAATGTATTGAGCCACGATGTGATGGTCACTGATTCGCAAATAAAAAGAGGTTCAGCACTGGACAGGAGCCAATGCTGCACTAACTGAGCAAGAGACAGTAGAAGCTTTTGAAAATGGGACAGCAACTGAGCCAAAAACTGAAGGCTCCTGTCCATGTGCACATGTATGCTGAGCAAACTTGCACATTAGGGCACACTTACTTTAAAAGTGTGCCCTTTTTCAGTGCTATTGGATATATCTTCAGTCCTCAGCGCTGTCCACCTCCATCACCGCTGTCACCACTTCTGGGTTCTCAGGAATACTCTTTGGCCATGGTGGCCACTGATGATGTTACTCCTATGCACAGGGTTGTCCCTATAATGAGGCAGCTTGAGGCGGATTCCTAAGTTTCTAAGAGATCTTAGCAATCTGTGATGCTCTGGCTGGTGTCCCGCCCAGCCCACTGACGTCACTGGCTGCCAGGAGCAGGATGCTCTGGCTGGCGTCCTGGCCATCTCCTGGCAATCAGTGACATCAGTGAACTGGGTGGGATGCCAAACGGAGGTAGCGCGGAATGTGCACCCCTGCCCCCCTGTAATGTGTATCCACCAATCCCCCCCACCGCCTAGAATATGAATAGCCAGCAACTCCCCCCACCCAGCCTCAGGCATTGGAGAGACGCCCCTGCCTACACATGCGCACAGGAGTTACATCCTCTCTGGCACTTGACCTGTTCATGGCATTTATGTGTGTGTGTGTACACAAAAAAAAAAAAAATCACTGGGGGAGAGAGGAAGAATTTTTTTGGCAGAAGAGACTTTGCATCTGCCAAAAAGCCCTACCAATTTGTTTTGTATTATTTCCCCTATAATAATCTGATTCATCCTCATGTGTGTTTATGGCTGGTGACTTTTACCAGCTTATTTACCTTGTTAGTGTCTCTAATTGTTTGTTAAATCCTGATAATTCTATTCTTGAAACTGTTCCCTCACTGTATTGCTGATCCCAAAGGTCAGAAGTCTATTTATAAACTGTTTTCAGAACAAATGGAAGTTGCTATGCTCATTGGCTCCATCTACTGGCCATAATGGACTGCATACCTCGTTCACTTAGACTTTCACTCTGCAAACATTTTATAAATAGACCCCTCACTGTTACCTTGTGCCATGTATCTCCTTATATTCCCATTATACACCACTTTCACCTATATTATGTGATATGAACATGATTTGTTTTTAAATCAATAAACTTTAAGGTTTTTTTTCACTAACTTACAAGCAGACCTGGCATCAAAATGCAAGGTTACATTTTGAGGGCCCTCATCCCTAAAATAAATAAAATGCTAGACGTTAACAAAATTTGGAAAACAAATACATTCTTACTCTACATTGGACTTTGGTTTCCATACACTTCCCGGAGGTGCAGATGATGTCACTGTGCTTCACTACTGCCTCCTGGGAATGCTGATGCTGCACAAATGTAGACATCACCAGCACTTCCAGGAAGTGGACGGTAGCCAGGATCCAGGGTAAGTATGTTAAAGTTTCTTGCTCATTTTTTATTTGGGGGTCTTCAACATTTTAAATGCATTTAGCAACAAATTACTCAAGGCATGTATGCAGCTAATAGTATGTTTCTCCACCATGTTAGTCTCTGGCAATCCACTTTTGTGGGTTTCTTGCTCACACTAGATGCTGCAGCAATATTGGCAAATTAAATGATGCTATTACCTTTGCAGCAGGAGAGAAAAGTTGTCTCTAGTCAAAAGAAATGCATGCAGATAGCCCCTACCATGTTATCCAGAGCCAACAGAAAAGAATGTCATGGAGCACAAGGAAGAAAGGGAATTGTGCGGAGGGACAGCATGACAGGGGGAGAAGGGGAGACAGGCAGATGAGGGGTTAATGGAAAAGAAAGGAATTAGAAACAGGCAAGGAGGGGTCTCTTACCTGATTGGAGACTAGTGGGAGAGGGTGGGATTTCCATGAGTGGGGATCCTGGGGAATAGGCAGGAAGAGGCCAGTTTGAGGAATCTCTCCCCAGGAGAAGGTAATTCCCGCCCGCTCGCCCTAAGTGATGCTAATGTCTGTTAATTTCATGTTCTGCATGTCTTTTGTTTTTTCGGTTTAGGTTCCAGTTGGCTTTGTCACGGCGGTCGTGGGCGGTTTGGAGTCCTTGAAGGTAGCAGGGAATGCCGCAGTTTTTTTATGCAGAATGTTTTTGGGGACCCATTACAGGTGTGGGTGTCCGTTAAGTGGTGCTCAATGGTCGAGCAAGTATTTTGGGCTGGATGGGTCTAAGGTTAGCAGAGAGTCGCCCCTGAGGAGGTGGTGTTTGCGGCTGGGGGACCATTACTAGGCATCTGAAGCCGTAGACACATTTGGTTATGGGGCGGTGTTCCTTTTTGTTACAAAATGTGCCTTCAGGGACCCGGAAACCTGGGGGTGAAAACTGTTTTTGTTCACACTGCGTTTTCTGATTGTGTATTGTACAGAATATCTTGGTTTATTTTTGTACTGAAGTTTTATATTTAATTAAAGGAAGCAAGTGGCTGCTGTGGCCTTTAAACTCCATACAGGTCTGGCGTGTTTTATTTGGGAACAAAAGAGTGAAGTTTGGTGGGGGAGCAGGTCACGGTAAGCAATGGGGTGTTGCAGGTAAGAACGGTATCCCTCTACAGTACCCTTGTCATGGGAAATTGTATAAGGCAGACAGGGTATCCAAAACAAAACTCAGATAAATGGCAATTACCTTTACTTAATAATCGCTGAATTATTTGTTTTGGTTGTAGTTTCCCTTTAATTCTGATCATTAATCACAAATGTAATTTCCAACCTCCATTTTCAAGCTTATTTTCAATTACCTACGGGATTCTCACTTCTGTCATTTCTTTGTTGAGAATCACGCCAGATGGGTAGAAAGTATTGTACCATGAAATGCTTTGTATGCACCTCTGTCAGCAAAGACTATACATACCCTAAGGGTGCCGCTACTCAGAGGAAGCTTAACATCAAGGTAAACAAATGGCTGAATCTCCACAAATCTAACAATATGTATCTCTAGCTTCACTTGTGTCTCTGTCGGTGCCCTGCAGTCCTCCCATGAATTGTCATGGGGCTCTCCTTCACCTGCGATGGTCTTATTGTCTGGGAAAATATTCTTTAGGTGTCTCTGTTTAGAGAGGTACCCAATAAATGACAGCACCAGCTAAACATTATAATGAGGAGGTCAGACAGGAACACAAGATGGATGTGCCTGGTTAAAAGGCCATCAGTGCTAATTCAGGAGTTTGGTCTTGTCTTCCGCAGTTAGGCTGTACACATTGACTGACAATGATGGGAAGTAGAAATGAGACAGCAACATAAACAGGAAGGAGGCAAATGAATTTCTAAGAATATAGCAGTTCTGCTGGTTACCCTATCAATGTACAAGGACAACTAAGTAGGCTTGAGTCATTCATATTTGAAATCAGATTGACTGATATTTTTTTTCATTTAGCAAAATATCCCTTTTACACTACTTCACGTCATATCCCATGTGTATCTGATGTGCTCTATGTTAAAGTGACACTAAACTCAGTAGTTAAACCTTAAAAGTGCACTAAAGTATTTTAACTACTAACAAAAATGTATCTTTTTTGTGTATCACTCGGCTGTAGATCCTCAAATCATCTCTGAATTGGTGCTGACGCTGTCCTTCCTTCTGGAGGGTGGCTACTTTTGTTCCCCATGGTCCCTGTGTGTATTGTAAAGTAGTCACCGCTCCAAGCTCGCTCCTGTGATGGACTTCAATCTCATGTTTATGTAGCGCCCATCACCCTTTGTAAGGTGCCTACTATGTATTTAGTGATATGCCAGGGCTGTAGACAGCCTGGCTGGATTTGTAGCAGCAAGTAAATGGTTAATCCCAGGTGTCTAACCTTGTCTGTACCCCTTGGGCGGAGTGGGACTCTGCCACATTGTGGGACAGCCAATGGGTGACACTGTAGTGTGTGTGCAGCGCAGCAGCCAATTACTGGGCTTCTTTCAGCCAGTGGTGCCTGTTGGCATGGTGTACATATATGGGTGGGAGCTGCCATGTGCTCTCTCTCTCGCCTGGACCAGCTATGGATTAGGGCTGGGTCCTGTTCAGCCAGCCCCCCAGGCTGGGGGTGGGCAGTGGCTGAGGCGGGGGAGGATGTTTCCCTGAGGCCTTCAACATGGAGGGGGCCTGAGAGATAGAGAGAGGAAAAAGAACCAGGACCAGTACAGGCTCTTAAGGTGCCCTGGATCTATGTGGCCTTCAGAGCCTGGTCAGTGTTTCTTTCTTGGAGATCCGGTGAGTGTGGAGCGGATGATGGTTACCCCTAGACACCTAGAACCCCTATACCCTCTCTCCCACATTATATGTTCAATAAACTGTTCAATTAGCATCATAATACGGAAGTGGACATCAATTTATGGGCGGTTAGTGCTAATGGGTGCAGCCGGAAATCAACCCCTAGACTGACCTAGATGTGGACCGGGCAAACAGCGGCTCCTTGCCGGAGTTATCGCTACATTAAGTTTACTTATTAATTTACTTATTTTTTATTGAGATTGTAGTCCATCACAGGAGCGAGTTTTGACCAGGCATGTACAGGGGTTGCCGTCAGTTAACAATTAGTTAAAATTGATCATTTAGAAGAGAACAGATAGCCAAGCTTTGCACTTAGGATCAGCATCTCAAGCCTGTCCTTTATTTTGATGAGATGGGATGTCACAGTAGTTCGGTTGCTATTATTTTCTGCTTGGTGCTGACCTGAATGTTTAATGGTTCACCAACTGTTGTGGAGTTTGATCCTACTCCTCAGGCGTAATGCTGTCATGCTGTTTAATTTGCTTTCCCTATTGAGCAAGGGAAACTGTGGCTTGGGGGAAGGCGTTAAGGTGGAACAGTCTCATGTTCTTCTACAAGTGATGTTTGTTAAAAGGAGCCTAACACCAGAAAAAAAGTTATTAAAGTGCATTTTTATTCTTTTAACCACTTCAAGACCAGGTGTTTAGACCCCCTTCCTGGCCAGGCCATTTTTCAGTGTTCAGCACTGCAGTACTTTTGCGCAAGGGGGCGTGTCTGAGCGGACGTCTAAAGACGCCCGCTCAGATCTAGAGGGCTCCGGGCCGGCCGTTTTTCTACTACGGCCGGCCCGGAGGCAGTTAAAGAGAAATTCCAGGAATCATTTTGGAATTTTTGGGAAAATACCTTGGGGAACAAGTGTAATGGTGAAATGCACTTACTGTAACTCTTGCTCTCCTTTCCACAGACTTCTATTTTGCAGATAAAAAAAAAAGAAAGAAAAAAGAATGTGTAGGGACCAGAAGCAGCCTCCAATCCCTATAATACAAGCGGTTTGACAGATCAATCATTATGTTTAATGAGCTATCCATGTGTTATAGGGCCAATAGTTGAAAATGTAAGGTCAAATAAGAACTAAGTCCTGAAAAGTGTGGGGTAACACGCCACACTCCTAAAGCCATAACTACTGACTGGCTTATGCACTCAGTGATTAGAGTGATTAGGTCATCAAGGATGAGAAGGGTATCTGTTCTATGGAAGGAGATGCAGACGGGTGGGCGGAACCAGTGGCACACTTTGCAGCTAGCAAGTGACAAAAGTACACCTCTGTTATTTAATGTAGCCTTTCTCAGCCCTAGGGTTACTCAAGAGGTTGATTTTAAAAGTGTAGGCAGGGCATTGGACAAAGTTCTTGGGACAAAATTGAAGTGAAATAGTTTGATACATATATGTAATTATAGCAGATTACATTGTATTGTGTGTATTCTGTGTAAATCTCATGTTTGCACTTTTGAATTTCCCGCCGGCTCCGCCCCCCGCTGTGACGCCCGAAAACGAAACTGAAAGCCGAATGCCGGCATCGGCCGGGCGAACATAGCAGAGGACACCGCAGGCTCGCAGGGACAAGGTAAGTGACACTTTTGCGCAATCCCCAGTGTGGCTCGGGGTTACCGCTCTTGGTAGTGAAAATTAACCCCGAGCAACACTCTGGAATACTGCCAGTTAAAAGAGAACTATGGTGTAAGTGTTTTTCCCCATAGTTCTCTTCAGGGTCACAGGAGGACATATACTAGCATCCTCCCATGACTCAAAGCTCAGTTTGTTGTGAACTATTGCCCGCGATATACTGTGAGCGGTGCAGCCGGGACAGATCCCGACATTACATGCATTCACTTACA
Source organism: Nanorana parkeri (assembly GCF_000935625.1). Lineage (NCBI taxonomy): Eukaryota > Metazoa > Chordata > Amphibia > Anura > Dicroglossidae > Nanorana > Nanorana parkeri. The sequence continues at coordinate 172,192 of NW_017306321.1, read as the reverse complement.
GTGAGTCTCTCCTCCCTGCCAGTGATCACTACTGCGCATGCACCCACACTCATCCTCCTGCATGGCCATTCTGGGAAGCTGATTTCTACAGCTGTAAGCGAGCGGCGGAGACAGATGTAAGTTTTACCTGTTTGGTAACTTTTTCATTTTTTAAAATGTTTTTGCATATATGTACTGCTCGCTAGCAGTACATATATGTAAAAAATAAATAAATAAGACTTTAATACTACTTTAATGTGTGGTACTGTTATTGGAATGAATCAATATTTTGAAGGACACATCTGATCCTCTTAGGGTTGTAAGTTTGCTTCCAATCAAACCAATTTGTTCTGCCATACTGATGGGTTGCCTGGCTTCTGTCCAAGTTGATCTTGGGGGAATTTGCATTTGTGTGAGTGAGGTATGTACTGTAGATTGTAAGCTCCCCTATGTAAGAAACCAAGACAAATAGTGCTATGTACTATGCAAAGCAGTGGATTATAGGCTGCCACTATATACATGCTGGACATAATAAGGGCACCATAATAAGTGCTTTCCTCTAGAATCAGCAAACTGTGAGGCCATTTTGCATTAGAAATAAAGATTTGCATTATTATTTAATCAGCATTCAACCAATAAACACTAAACCAACTGTTCTTGAAGTGCTTGTCATGTTATACTTGCAGACTGGCAGCTCAGTCCCAGGCCATTGGTGCATCATGTTGGAAGTAGTACAGTTGTGGCAGAGGATGTCAGCTCATTGTGAGTTCTATTCCCAAGCTTTGCTCCATTAATTATTTCAGACGCTTTCCTCCTCCCCAAAACCTGCCAGGTGCGGAAAAAGAACTGATCATTACTGTCATTTTTGGGAGGGAATGATGTAGTACGTGAATGTGTTGGAATATCTTTGCAGAATTAAAACAATAAACAAAGGACTGCAGGTTTTGTTCTGACAAACTTTGTGTTGTGTAGGGACAGGGGGTCACAATGATCAGAAGTTTGCATCGTATACATTCTGCACTCTTAGTCAGTTTACTAGCCTCCTGACTATTACAAGATTTAAAGTGTTTCTAAACCCCAAACAAAAATGAAACATATAGCAGCTTAAAGTGGCATTAAACCCTCAGATTTTTTAACATAAACCAATACTGTAATGTGTGCCTTACTGTAATCCATGGTTGTTTACCTTCTCTTTGCTGCTCTTCCTTCTAAATCCTCATGTCTTCTCATGCTTGGGGACTACAAAACCCAGCAATAGTACATTATACAGCACAATGCAGAATACCACTGTATAATGTATTATTGCTGGGATTTGTTGTACTCTTCTATAGGTGGTGGTATTCTGCCAGCTATTCCATAATGCAGAATATCACCAGCTATAAAAGAGTACAACAAATCCCAGCAATAATACATTATACAGTGGTGCAATGCTGAATACCACCAGCTATAGAGGACTACAAAACCCAGCAATAGAACATTATACAGCGCAATGCAGAATGCCGCCAGCTATTATGTACTATTGCTGGGATTTGTTGTATTCCTCTATAGCTGGCGGCATTCTGCATTGTGCTGTATAATGTACTAGTGCTGGGTTTTTGTACCACCAGAGTACAACAAATCCCAGCAATACATTATACATACAGTGTATAATGTATTGCTGGGATTTGTATTCCTATGTATAATATACAGCTCAATGTACCATCAGCTATAGAGGAATACAAATCCCAGCAATACATTATAGAGCACCACGTGTGGAAAAGTGCAGGCGTACCAGAGCAGTCTTCCAGCAACTCTCCCCGCGTCCCTGTGCCGATCGTGGATGTGGGTGGGCGGTGAGTGTGAGGCGGGGAGGAGGTGCGGCGTGTGGATGCGGGAGGGCGGGTCTGGCAGCGTCGAGCGTGAGGTGGGGAGGAGGTGCGGCACACAGCGTGTGGAGCTGTGAACAGGGCCAACTGATCGGAAGCCGATTAATCGATTATTGAAAAAGTTGACAACTTAGTTGTTGCAGCCCTATTTCTAACCCTGTTACTGGAAATGAAGTGGCCTGTACTTCATGCTAAATATTTTCTGCTGTTAAGTTAAAATGTTCTTTCCCCACTAAAGTTAACGTTTTCATTCTGATGCATTTTGAAGAGCTGGCAGGGCGAAATATATATATATTTTTTTCTTTTCAAGTTTTGGCTGTGAATAAAACTCTCACCCAGCATATTCTGTCTTTGCCTGGCATCATAAAACGAAAGCCCAGCTGTTGTAACTGAATGATGCATGTTGTAAAATTGCTGAGACCCCTGGCACAAGACACAATGGAAGTCATTGGATGGTTTTCATGGAATGTAGTGATTGCTCAGCAAAGGACATCTGTTCTCAAAATAAGTGGATTAATAAATAAATAAATTAAACATGAAAAGTAGGGTCTTGACTACTTTGTTCCTGTTTCATGCTGCCAAAGCTGCTGCTGCTACAACTGAATTTTATTGATATATTTATTTGCCTATTTCTCCAATAAGGGCGTTATACAATAGGGTGCATTAAAGACCAGTATATAGTGAATCATTGGGGGTAATTTACAAAAGGGTGAAGGGATGGAAAAGGCAGGAGAAGTGAACAATCTAGGACAACATAGCTGAACTAGAAAGTGAGTTCAATTGGATAATGTTTCCAAATCAGCTATTTTGGCCCAGATTGTTCACTTCTCCTGCCTTCTCCAAACTCTTCACCCTTTTGTAAATAACCCCCAATATGTCACAAAAAATTCCACAAATCCCATTGCTCTGTTCTAGGTCAGTACTTGTGCACACCCAGCTCCATGTGTCAGCTCTTGCCACTGTTTGTTTTAGCCTCCCTCATGCCATACAGCTAAAGAAGCACATAGGCCACACTTTGGAAGTTTTCTCACTGCAATGACTTTATTCAGCTATGAGATCATGGACACATGGGCTTCTGTGGGGTTGAAGTTAATGTGGTGGGAAGATTTCCAGAGCATGATCTTTATGTTTCTTTAGATGTATGACATTGCAGTAATGGTCCCTACCCCATATGCAAAGGAACATGATCAGCTACTAAGAGAGGATTGTGGAAAGTCAATGGCCTTTGGGTTGTTCAGCCAGTGGAGCTGAAACCAAGAGGTCATAGAGAATCCCAGGTCCTACACTGGTCCTATATAGCAGCTGCGAACCCTCTGGATAAGCCACAAGCCACATAGTTTTGCAAGTGTGCCCAGTTCTCATTTGTGTACTACAAAATAACTTCCCCACTGTTATGGAAATAAAGAGAGGGGCAGTGTCCTGTAATCTAAATCAGGGGCAAATAGCCTTGGGTAATAATGCTATCCCTCCATTCATACAGAAAAGTGGGTGTTGTCATTCTAGGACAGGAAGTGTGTTATTGGCAGAGTAACCAGGTATAAATTAGGGGAAAACTGTTTAAAAATGAAAACTACTACAGCCACCACATTTGCTAAGCTGCAGTTTTTGTTATTGGGTTTGGATATACTTTAAGAAAGCAACAGCAAGGAAGGTTTTGTAATTTGTTGTTGTGGGTTGGAGAGAAAGGGGGAGGGGGGCATTAGAATGGTACAAGTATTATGATGCTCAACTACAACTTATTATGTAACTCAAAAAAGTGAACCCAAGAGACAAATTCCGCAACAGTTTTTGACAGACCTAAAACACTGTTTTACCGTGTTTTCATATATGGAACACACTCTGAAATACAAACAAAAATCCATTGCTGTTCTTATTTTAAGCCAAGGTATTGAAACTACAAGAATCCATTAAGCTCCACAATTAAGACTCATGGTTAAATCTCAGGGCATGAACTAGCCAAGACACCATTTCTAGACTGGCACAACTGCATTAAAGTGGACATAAACTCTGGATGCTTTGCCCAAAAAAAGACAAGCAGAGGGCAAATGACTAGTCACCATTATTGCCTGTGGTCTCCCTGCAGCTGATCTTTTCACCATTACTAACTTACCATGCCTTGTTTTTTACTGTGTCTTAATGTGAAGGTGGCTATCTTGGTAGATGCAATGTTTTGCTTCCTGATGTCTGTGAGCCTCCAGCAAGGAGAACAATGAGCAGTACAGTAGTGGCATCTCCAAATCTCCTAAGACTAGTCGTCAGGGGCAGCAGAGCTTAAATCTCACACTGCAGATATACTGCTATGAGACTGTAGTAACAGGAGGGCCTAGGCACCCTCACATACCAGGAAGTGCACTGCTATTCTTCAGGAGGAATTCAAGACAAAAGGTAAATATTTAAGGCACAATTAACATTTATAGATGTTCCCTATAACATAGCAACTCTTCACTTTTTGAGTTCCACTCTAAAACAAAATAAAAACATCACAATGATGGCATGATGACAGATATTGAAGATCACATCTGGGTTGCTGGCTGTCTGTAAATATACAGGTGGTCTGTAAAAACTTTGCTTTTTTGTCTTTAAAAACAAATTTAAAAAATCCTGAGCTCATTAATATAGCTTCTACGCATGTGGAGGATCATCCTAAGCACCATTACACACCTCCCTTACCCTCAGTGCTGCATGGACAACTGTCTTGAAGTCTTCTTTCCCAGCCATGTCACATTGCTTACCCTTAATAGAGTCCTCTGGTCAGAGATTGAGGATGACTCTCTAAGTGTCATGTACCTGACAGTGACAGAGAGTTGATTAGGAGGCTTCTATTGAACCTCCTGTTTAACATTTTGGAAGGGGTAACAGGAAATGTGAGGAGACGGAGCGGCACAAGTGCCAGTGTTGCAGGCTGTGCTGGATCTGTGCATGTCTCAGGTGTGTGGGCCAGATGACTGTAGACCACTGGACAGTAGACATGTGCGATTCGTTTCGTTCCGAATCGAAATTCGGACGAATTTTCGGAAATTCGGACATTCGGATGTATCCAAATTCCGAATTACAGACATAACGAATGCAAATGAATCCGAATTTCCATTTCCGAAATTCGGTAGCGTTCGTACGAACGTTCGTTTCGTTTTCTGTTCTTATTCGTTTCTTATTCGTTTCTTATTCGTTTCGTTCGTTGGAGCAAAATGACATTAGAGAAGGAGAAAAATATTTTTTCCCCCTCAAATGTCACTTTTGCTGCAAACGAACGAAACGAATAAGAAACGAATAAGAAACGAATAAGAACAGAAAACGAAACGAACGTTCGTACTAACGCTACCGAATTTCGTCCGAATCCGAATTCCGAATCCGAATTGACTTTCACACCCGAATCCTGAAAAACGAAATAACACAAATCCGAATTTAAAACTAAACTAAACTAAACAAATTTTTTGGCAGTGCACATGTCTACTGGACAGGAACCAGAGACAGGAACACTGAGGTACCAGAGCAGGCAGCAGGAAAGTAGTCAAGATACAAGCCAAGGTTTGTAACAGCCAGGCATTATATTACCAATTCAAAAGACAGACCAGAGTCAGGGACAAAAGTCAAGGTTGGTAACAGCTGGGCAGTAAGGTACCAATTCAAGAAACAGCAAAAGCATCAAGGATACAAGCTGAGGTTAGTGGCAGCAAGTTTCCATATGACATAGAATCTGTACATATATTTTTTTAGCCCATCTCCAGCAAAGAAAACCTTTTCATTTTGCTTTGGATAGAGTCAGGAAACATTAGAACCTCACTTTGGTTTAGTTGCTGTCTGTGATCCCATTGAGCAGATTTACTCTTACTTCCTGTCTTAGTGACTTTAGATCAAAGGGTTATGAAGTAATGGGAAATCTCTCCAATGGGTACACCAATAAAAATACATATTTTCTAGTGCAGAGGCAAAAAGGTCACAGTCCTGTAAGGTCTTTATAGTTGTGTGTGCCTTCTTGAGTTGTGTGTGTCTTCTTGCCCCCATGCCAGACAGAGAAGCACGATTTGTAACTCCAGAGAACACGTCTCCACTTCTCTAGAGTCCAGTGGCTCTCTATGGACTGTTGTTGTTTTGCCAATCTGAAGGCCACACGAAGTTTGGAGGTATGTAGCTATTGACTCTGCAGACATTTGGTGACTTCTGCACACTGTGCACTTCAGCATGCGCTGACCCCGCTCTGTCATGTTGTGTGGCCTAATACTTCATGGCTGAGTTGCTGTTGTTCCCAGTTGCTTCCACTTTTTTGTTAATCCTCGATTAAACATGGCAAAACTACCCTACAAAAGATCAGATGTGCCACATATGCTATAAGTTACAGCCGTCCATTTTGTGCCAGGCAGTACAAACTCTGTTCTAGTTGTGGACATTTATATTAAAGCAGATTTATTTTAAACGCAATCTTGACATTTACTGTAATTGAGAAATTGAAGGCAATTTTTTTCGAGACGTGGATTTCCAGAAGAGTTTGTATCAGACGATGGCCCTTACTTTGCTTCAAAAAATGTAAAAGGTTTTCTACAGCCTGTGATTTTCAGCCTGCAACTCCCAGTCCTCACTGTAGAGTCAAATGTAATGACTGAGAGAACGTTTCAACCTGTCAAACATTTTCTCTTCAAAGGCAAAGCAATATGGAGGAGATCTATACATTGCCATGCTAAAGTGTAGGAATACACATAGTCCCCAGCTCATTTGGCCATGAGCTCTCGTCAAACAAATATTACAATTAGTGAGGGTATTCAAACTGTACACTGCAACACCATTAAGGTATATCTAAACCCATTTCTTTAATTTTGGATAGAGTAGGGAAGGATTTTTAACCCTTCCCTACTCTATCCAAAACAACAACAAAATACAGGCACACACACACACACTTAGGGGCTGATTTATTTATTTTTTAACAGGTATGTTTGTATTGTTTTGTTTTTAGGGGCTGATTTATAAATCTTTTACCCAGTGTATTGCTGGGTGAGTGTCATTCACATGGCATTACTGCCACTGGATGAAGCCAAACAGCTCAGAAAATTATCTTCAGCTCTATCTAGTGGCAGCTGTGCTGTGCAAACGGCATTTGCTCAGGTATGTGCTGGACGGAAGATTTGCATAAGCCCCTTAAATGTGTTTTCAATGACAGGAGCTGACCAGCATATTAGAAATTATCAACGTATCCCATACACTTAAGCAGCCCCTAATACTTAACTCTTCCCCAACTACACAATTAACAATTGTATCCTTAAATGAACACTTAACCTTTATCTTCTCCCCCCCATCCTTCCCCGACCATAAACATTTAAGCCCCATGGTGAACCCTTAGCACTTGTCCCCCTTATTGTTAAGGCAAAAGACTAAAACAAACCCAATGGATGTAAGCACTACTGTTTCCAGGCAGGGGAGGGGAGGTTGATTGCAGTATCCTCCAACAATCTGGGTTAAAGTGGAACTGTAACTTGGCTGAGTAGCAGCAGGCCTTGCACCTATGTGCAGTATTGCCAGCTCTGTCTATGCAGCGGATATCTTCTCTGTTGCATCCAGCGTCTTCTCCCTTTGGCTATTGGAAAGCCACTGATGATGGAACTGTCCTCCCGACGCCCAGTTCCATTCTCAGCATGCATCATGCAAAGTCTCGGCCAAAAAGCTGTAGTTTCTAGCAATTGTTTAGAGGGATGAAGGATAGTACTGCAATAATAAGCTGTCAGCAATGACAAGCAAAAAAAAAAGTCCCTTTGTAACAATATCTTTTGGTTGACTTACCTTCAGTCCTTATAAGCTTCTGAAGCAGTAGCATACAAACTGGGTTCACATGACTGCAACCAGACCCTTGTCTGTCTGTTGCCACTTAGGCCTTGATTAAAACATATTAAAGCCCAACTTTAAACTCTGTGGTCCACAATAAATCTCCCCCCTTGTGGCCTTTGGAAATTTTTTGTTTTTCATACTTACCTTTACTAGATGTCTTCAGACCGGTCATGTGATACCACAGGGTCCTGCTTCACTTCACCTCTTTTCGGGGCTGGACAGTCCTCACTGATGCAGAGCGGTGCTAACATAATGATGTCAGCGCTACTTTGTGCACCAATAAAGTGTGAATGTGGTAATGCCCATCATCGGCATACTTCACATTAGACATGTGCGATTCGTTTCGTTCCGAATCAAAATTCGGACGAATTTTCGGAAATTCGGACATTCGGATGTATCCGAATTCCGAATTACAGACATAACGAATGCAAACGAATCCGAATTTCCATTTCTGAAATTCGGTAGCGCTAGTACGAACGTTCGTTTCGTTTTCTGTTCTTATTCGTTTCTTATTCGTTTCGTTCGTTGGAGCAAAGTGACATTAGAGAAGGAGAAAAATATTTTTCCCCCCTCAAATGTCACTTTTGCTGCAAACGAACGAACGAAACGAATAAGAAACGAATAAGAACAGAAAACGAAACGAACGTTCGTACTAACGCTACCGAATTTCGTCCGAATCCGAATTCCGAATCCGAATTGACTTTCACACCCGAATCCTGAAAAACGAAATAACACAAATCCGAATTTAAAACGAAACGAAACTAAATGAATTTTTTGGCAGTGCACATGTCTACTTCACATTATGTCCTCAGTCTTTCCGGTTCAGTAATATTGGGTGACATTCAACTGAGGACTGCAGGCAAAGGTACTGAGGTACTGCAGGAGACTGCTCCAGAGTAAAAGCCAGTATAACAGATTGAGCTGCCTTTTTTTTTTTTTTTTTAAAGCCTGAGGGGGGAAACTGTTTTGTTA
>NW_017306321.1:94856-163376 GCF_000935625.1 Nanorana parkeri | reverse complement strand
GTTCCTTTTTTTTTTTTTTTTAAAGCCTGAGGGGGGAAACTGTTTTAGTAAATATGGACAGTACAGTGGCTCAATGCACTTCAGTCTTGCAGCACTGAGGTCCCCAGTTTGAAACCAGATTCGGCCACAACACCCTCTGGATGGAGTTTGCATGTTCTCCCTGAGCTTGCATGGGCTTCCTCCATACACTCCCACACTTCAAAAAGATGCTGGTCAGTTACTTCTGTCTATATATGCTCTAGCATATGAGGTAGGGGCTTAGATTGTAAGCTCCTTGAAGGCTTACATACTGTATAGGGATCACACTGTATACATATGAAGTATTACACATTTCTGTAAATGAAGTTCACTGAGGATAGATGTCACTGTGAGCATTTGCAGCATTTGGGGACTAAAAATAAACATGTATTCTGACTCTGATTGTTGTATTAGTGATTTATCCCTCGCTGAGACCTCTATGCCTGGCCTGTATAAGCCGATATAATCACTGCGGACAATCCTTATCAGATAGCTGAACTCACCAAATACAATTTCATCTACGAGGAGCTTTATTGAATGCAGCAGGTTACAGCAGACAACAGGGTGCAGTAGATCAGGGATAGCTAAACTCCGGCCCTCCAACTGTGGTGAAACTACAAATGCCATGCTGCATGTCTCTCTGGGAGTCATGTCTGTGAGAATTTTGGAATGCCTCATGGGATTTGTAGTTCCACCACAGCTAGGGTCCCGGAGTATGGCTACCCCTGCAGTAGATGAATGAACAGATGGTATTTGAAGGTCAGAGATGAGAATGTTTTCAAAACATGCATATGACATGTGCATGTGGTCATATTACAGTCAGCCATTACAGTCAGTCAGACGTCTACTTGGAGAAGAAGGACGGTACATCACACACAAGGGGAGGGAATACAGAAAACATGGTGCAATATCCAAAGCGCCCACAAGATGGCAGTATATTAACCAGCTATACTAACACCAAAGATAATGGCTTATGGAAAATTAACTATGTTATTCTCATTTTACATTCATATGAATATTAACTATGACTATGCACTGTGTCATATTTTTATAACTGTGTAACAGCACAACATGCAACATATAGATGGGGGGAGTGCATGAATTAATGATAGAGAAGGGTCTGGGTGTTGCTATAGATCATAAACTTGCAGTAGAACTCACACAAAAAATAACACGATAAAAATGAATAGTCCATTTAAAAGAATAAATAACAAAACCAAGAGCTTTTGCTGCAATATTCAGCTTCAATCTAAAGAGTTCCCCAGCAGTACTTCTTTCTGCCACTAGATGTCCTCAGTCTGATAGCCAGCATCATTTAGGCCTCATTCAGACGGGAATTGGCCGGCACGTACAGCTCCGTGCATGGCCGTATCGGGCAGCCCCCGGGTAGGACAGGTGCTGCATGTGATTAGTACACAGCCCCCGTCTTTCTCTATGGGAGTACGCAGCTGTACGCCGCTCTACGCTCTCCCCAAGTGCAGGGCCAGATGGGTGCGGGTGTCCCGGCTCGGACGCAGAAAGGATCCATCCTGTCAGCATACGAGTAGGAACGTACAGGGCGGGTGAGCATAGGGGGACGTACGGCCGCGTACTCCCATAGAGAAGGACAGGGGCTAATCACGCGCAGCACCTGTCCTTCCCGGGAGCTGCCCAGAGCTGTACATGGTGGCCTTTTCTCCTGTGAATGAGGCCTTAACCTAATTCCACCTTGGACCCACCACCAGGATGTGACTGGACAGAGAATGGAGACTCAGCACGGGGATCAGCCCCTTATATCAGATGCTTCTTGTCAGCACATGAACTGATTGGCTCTCACCCCCCACTTACTCACCCCATTCTTTCTCTCACCCCCCAGCTCTGCTGTACTACAAGAGGCTGATACAAGGTCACATCCAGTTACTTACACTGCTTGCAATAAAAATGCATTTAATGATCCATGAATGAATACAGAGTTGTATTGACTTGTATCTTTTACATCGGCCTCGATTCCGGTTTTCATAAAAACATACAATGCAGTCTAAAGCTTCTAAAACTTTCCATTTACTTTCATGTATGAAAAGAAGTTCCTGAAACAGCAACATTGTTTTTCTCGTGCACAAAGCTTCAGTCTGACCTTATTCTGAATACGCAGTTCAGTTTTGAACACTCTTCATGAAAAAAAAAAGATGCTGTGAACGGAAAAAAGTACAGAAATGCATCTAATTGAACAAAGGAACATGAAGGTCCTCATTTATGAAGAAAGACTAATTGCACTGAACTGATTCATCCCTGAAACAGACAATTAAGCAGAGATATGCTTATACAAGTACTACAAAGAGGATTTAGTGGACAACTGTTTACCTTAAAGGACAGCCTTAGGGAAGAAATATTGTATCCTGTATAAATGTATGGGATTAGTATCTGTAATGATAGTCAGGGCTGGATTTACTTGCTACCCAAGGCCAGGTTCCTCAATGCGCCTCTCCCCCCTCCCCCAATGGAGAATGGCAACCAGATGGCTAGGGCGGCAGGGTTAGTTTTAAAAAAAAATCTTACATTTTGTTTTACTTTGTATTATTTTTTAACATTTTTACTTATTTTTTACTTTTTTAATTTTTTCTCTCTTATTGTCTTTAACTTTTTTTATTTTTTATATTTTTTTGTATCTTATAATTTTTTACTTTTTTAATTGTAATAATTTTTGTTTTTTTTTACTATTTAATTTTTTATCCTATTATTTATTTACTTTTTTATCACCTTTATATTTTATTTTAATTATTAATTCTTATAATTTTTTTTAATTTTTATTTATTTTTTATCAATTCTTATTTTTTTAAATCTTTGTTTTATTCTTTATTTTTTTCCACTTAACTTTATTGCTATCACACAGGAGCTAACAAACCCCTGTGTGATAGCATTTGGAGGTGGCAGGTTCTCTTTATTGTATCTGTCGCTTCCAATATAGGCGTTCTAGCACCGCAGCTGAGATGAGAAGGCTGCCAGTGCAGGTTTACCGTCTCGGTGTTCACACAGAGCAGAGGGGAGAACGGATGTTCTCCCCTCTGCTCCCCGCTCTACATCCTGAAGATCTCCATCTCCAGAGAGAGGTGGCCGGCGGGCAGAGAGGTAGCTGGCGTAGGGAGGGGACAGACCTACATGGTGCATACAAGGGATCTTGGCAACATCACCGAGATAACTTGTAAATGAGTGGCGGCTTCCCTGCTGTACATTTAGCTCTGCTTGCCCAAAGCAGGGCTAAATGTAGAGAACAACTACCCGCCCCGCACTGCATGTCCCAGGCGTTGTGAGATAGGAATGCCACACCCCTACCGCCCCTCTGCTCCCTGCCGCCCCAAGGCCCAGCCTCAGTTGACCTTGTGGGAAATCCGGCCCTGATGATAGTATTTATTTTTCCCCAAGATTTTTATTTATATTTTTTGTTCACATTTACATGCAGATCGAGCTGTCCAGTGAACCTGACAGTGTCAGAGGTTGGGACAAACCATACAATATTGCTGGGATTGCTTACAGCCAACCTTTATTTGGATCAAACCTTTTTCCAAGAGGAAAAAAAAGCTGTGACTGCTTAGAACATGTTAGCTGATGTTGAACTTTAACTTGCTTGCTAGTTTCAAACTTATCTACCTAAAGCTAAGTTCACATGGGCGGCAAACGTTACCACCCTCTGAAACACTATGCATAGTTACAGTACATAGTTACATAGTTACATAGTATTTGAGGTTGAATAAAGACATATGTCCATCAAGTCCAACCTATTGTGTGTATGGTCCTATTGATGTGTAGTATGTATAGGTCCCTGTGTGTTCTCAATCTTAAAGGAGAACTATGAGGTGAGTGCTTCTCACTCACCTCATAGTTCTAGCTGACCTGTGACAATGAGAATGTCACAGGTCGGCTCAGTAGATCGCGAGGTGAGCGAACATATACCGGCGTTCGCTCACCTCTCGATCCTGTCACGGCTCTCTGCCATGACAGGGGAGGGGCTGGATTCCCCCTCCCCGCTCCGATCCGCCAGCGCTGACTGGCGGTACGGACGGGGAGGGGGCGGGTACAGCTGGCTCTGCCTCTAGATAGGCAGAGCCAGCTGTCAGTCACGCAGCTGGGCGCGTCTCGACATCGATGGTGGGATCCGCTCCGGCGTCTCAGTATATCTTGAGCTGTAGCTCGCGGTATACTGAGCTTAGGGTAATGGGAGGACGCTAGTTTGTATCCTCCCGTTACCCTAAGGTGAACTATGGGTAAAAGCCCTGACCCCATAGTTCTCCTTTAAGAGTACTTGTACCCCTATTTATTACGGTCCCTGAGGAAATCGTCCAATCGCCTCTTGAATGATTCCACACTCTCAGCCGAAATCACAGCATGTGGCAGGGAGTTCCAGACCCTGACTGATCTAACTGAGAAGAAACCCCTTCGCCCCTTGTGCTGAAGAAAGAAGAAACCCCTTGCCCCTTTTTTCTGCACCAATTTTAAGTGGTGGCTTCTCGTCCTAGTCATCGAGTTAATTGTAAAAAGTTTGCTGCTAATGTTGCAGTCCCCGGTAAACATTTTATACATGAAAATTATGTCCCCCCTTAATCTCCTTACTTCCAATGAGAACATGTTTCATTTTAGTAGACTGTTCTCATAGCTCAGGTCTTCCATCACCTTTTTGAGTTTGGTTGCCCTCCTCTGGACTCCAGTTCAAGGACATCCCCCCTGTTCACTGGTGCCCAAAACTGGACCGCATACTCCAGGTGAGGCCGAACCAGTGATCTATAAAGTGGCAGAATTACGGACTTGTCCCTGCAAAACATTCCCCTCTTAATACAGGACAGGAATCTACTTGCTTTGTTTACCGCAGCCTGACACTGCAAGCTATTATTCAGCCTGTGGTCTACAATGACCCCCAAATCTGCTTCCCTTTCGGACTTCCCCAGCAGAGCTCCCATTAGTGTGTAATCCATTTTCTTGTTTTTAACCCCAAAGTGCACAACTTTACATTTATCTACATTAAACCTCATCTGCCATGTAGTTGCCCACTCCCTTATTTTATCCAGATCCCCCTAAAATGTTATAGTGTCTGATTCAGTGACCATTCCCCTCCCGATTTTGGTATCATCAGCAAACACTGAAACATGGCTGTTTACCCCCTCCCCAATATCGTTAATGAAAAGGTTAAACAGCATGGGGCCCAGAACAGACCCCTGTGGCCCGCCGCTCATGACCCTAGCCCAATCCCAGATGGAGCCATTTATCTATACTCTTTGTACCCGTTCCTGTAGCCAGTTTTCTATCCATGTACACATTAATTCGTCTATGCCCATAGACCTCAGCTTGTATAGTAAACGTTTACGTGGTACCGTGTCAAATGCTTTAGCAAAGTCCAAGTATACCACATCCACCGGCCTCCCTCCATCCAGATCTCTACTTACCTCTTTGTAAAAAGTTAGCAGGTGCGTAAAAAATTATCAGGCGTGGTGGATCACTTTTTTAAAGGGTGGGTGATAGTCTGATTGCTGGCATTTAGGAGGCTACAATCTCCTGAATGGCTGTTTGTTTTTCTGGTTAATCCCAAGGAGGATTTTGCTTTGCAATGTGTGGTACACAGTTGCTGCATGATCCCATTGACTTGCGATGGGCAAGTTTGGCAAATGACACTCTCTGCCAATGCAACATGCTGTAAAAAAAAAAAAACACACATTAAGGCTTCCAGATGTTGCTGAGGGTCCTAGGAGATAAATACTTTTATGGTCACTAGGTGGAGCTGAAGAGCATCAAAATAAATGCTTATTATGGCCACTAGATGGCATTGAGGAGCATCGGAAATAAATAGGTATTATGGCCACTAAATGGTGGTAAGGAGCATTGGAAATAAATACTTATTATGGCCACTAGATGAAGCTGAGGGGCATATGAAAAAAATGCTTATTACGGCCACTAGACACGCTTGCGGCCATATTGAGTGGGGTAACTCAGATTAATAACGTGCTGGATTACTGTAAACCTAGTTAATTTTAATACTTTATTGCTGTGTACTATGTGTATAGGGAAATGCCGCGGATGGGGCACGTCCAGTAGAGCCTTCTCGCCCAAACCTCCTATTTCTAAGGAAACCGGAAGTCAGATGGTTGGAAAATTCGAGGAGTTAGAACTTTCGATAGAACACCGGCCGTGGCTCTGAAACCTGAGCTTTCTGCTGTAACTGTAAGTAAACTCTGCAGAAGTTAGAGCAGTGATTAACCCCTGCTGTGCCACAGGATCTATACAGTTTGGAATGTGTATGGTGACACACGAATGTATTCATTAATATGAGCAAGTGTGTATGTGTAATGCCCTGTGTGTTATGCTGTGCGTATAGCCTGTGTGTTATGCTGTGTGTATGCCCTCTGTGTTGTGCTGTGCGTATGCCCTGTGTGTTGTGCTGTGCGTATGCCCTGTGTGTTGTGCTGTGCGTATGCCCTGTATGTTGTGCTGTGCATATGCTCTGTGTGTTGTGCTGTGCGTATGCCCTGTGTGTTGTGCTGTGCGTATGCCATGTGTGTTGTGCTGTGCATATGCCCTGTGTGTTGTGCTGTGTGTATGCCCTGTGTGTTCTTCTGTGTGTATGCCCTGTGTGTTGTGCTGTGCGTATGCCCTGTGTGTTGTGCTGTGCGTATGCCCTGTGTGTTAAGCTGTGCGTATATCCTGTCTGTTGTGCTGTGTGTATGCCCTGTGTGTTGTGCTGTTTGTATGCCCTGTGTGTTGTGCTGTGCGTATGCCCCGTGTGTTGTGCTGTGCGTATGCCCTGTGTGTTGTGCTGTGCGTATGCCGTGTGTGTTATGCTGTGCATATGCCCTGTGTGTTGAGCTGTGCGTAGTTCCTGTCTGTTGTGCTGTGTGTATGCCCTGTGTGTTATGCTGTGCGTATGCCCTGTGTGTTGTGCTGTGCATATGCCCTGTGTGCTGTGCTGTGCATATGCCCTGTGTGTTGTACGGTGCTGTGAATATGCCCTGTGTGTTGTACGGTGCTGTGAATATGCCCTGTGTGTTGTGCGGTGTGTATGTGTAATGCCCTGTGTGTTGTGATGTGTGCACGTTGTGCCCTGTGTGTGTTTGTGCTATGCCGGTATTGGTCCAGCAAGAGAATGATTAGTTTGTTCCCAGGTACACTCAGTACATCTGTGCACAAGAAGGATAGGATGGAGTGGGGTCAGGCAGGGAAACTGGTGGTGTGTAACTTTTAAGGCCTGGTTAGTAGCTCAGGACCTGAAATTTTGAGCCCTGCTAATAACATAAATTTTTGTTTTAATTCCCCCAGAACAAATGTATATGCAGTTCTGCAGGACGAATGAAACTTTTATTTGATAAATACACCCCTATAACTCGATCAGCCAAACCTTTGCTTTCAGCTTATTTTAATACCACTATTATGGCACAACGCAAATTATATTTTTCTTAGCTACAGACATTGTTTACATCCAACTGATTTTAATGCAGTTGTCTTGAAGACTACTAAAATAAATATGGAATAGACTAAATAGCCAGGACATTAATTCACAGAAGCACAGCATCCGAGATACTATATGAGGGGAAACAGCAGGCAAGTAAACTGTGCTAGGCTTGCACCACCGAATTTTAGAAATTATCTTTCTGAAACGGAAGCATGTTCTGGCACTGTAAATAGCCTGTGTTCAGGCTGCAGTGTCTATGTCCAAGTATAAGGAATACATCATTCTTCGGGTAAATAAATGAAGAATGACAAGCCAAAGCATAGGGCTATAACTGCATAAGAGTGCCAACAGGCACACAATAAATATATGTTATTCACAAAAGATTCAACTGAATGATTGTGCATTGCGCAGTATCTTCTTGAAAAAACATTTCTCATTCCATCATGTATCCCAAAAATAAGAGGATTATTTTATATTGCAGGACAGTGGGCGGAGTCATGCAAATTATTCCTTTATGCCCCATCAGCCAAATGCATAGCCACCACCAGTGGCGTCACTTGGGGGGTGTGGCCACTTGGGTGCCACCATTGGAGGGGGTGATACCAAAATAACTGACAGTCATTTGGGTGTCACCCCCTCTGAAAAGTCAGGCACTCGGTCATAGACTGAGAGCCCGACAGTTGCACGAGTGAACGTCCCCATCTCTCTCTGACGCCGTCCATCACCAAGATGGCTGCTGGCAGCTATCACCAAGATGGGTGCGCATGACATCCTCACAGATGTGTGCGATTAATTCACGGCACAGGTGTCACGCGGTACTCGCTCCGGGTGACACCCGGCCTTGGGACGCCCCTGCCCACAACCGCTCCTGTATAATGCAAATATAACCTAGCCTTGGGACGCCCCTGCCCACAACCGCTCCTGTATAATGCAAATATAACCTAAAGTTATAGAGCCATTTAAAGTGATATTAAAGTCAAAATGTTTTAAGCTATTTCAAATACTGATAAAATCACTTACAATGGATGCTGCTTCTTCATGTTTAAAAGTGTCAATTTCCTGCAGGATCAGCTGGTCCCCTAAGCACTGGTCCTGATATGCAGGGTCCTATGGATCCAGTCCTATGTGTGCTAGTAGGCACAGCAAGGCAAGCAATTCCTCTCCTCCCTGCTTCACATTCCTCTATTCTCCCTTTTCCAAGCTAGTAGATGGACAGCTCCTGGAGACTTCACTGTCCCTTGTGATCTTGAACTCAACAGGAAGTTCAGGGAAGTGGAGCACAGAGAGTTGGAGTCAGCTGTTTGGAAACATGATGACCGTAACAGCATGGGCAAAAAGTTGGAACAAATACTGGGCAGTGTATATTTTTTTTCATCTGGATTCATGATTGAAAAACATTTAAGAGTTTAATAGACATGTGCGATTTGTTTAGTTCCGAATCGAAATTCGGACGAATTTTCGGAAATTCGGACATTCCAATGTATCCGAATTCCGAATTACAGATATAACGAATGCAAACGAATCCGAATTTCCGTTTCGCAAATTCGGACGAATTTTCGGAAATTCGGACATTCCAATGTATCCGAATTCCGAATTACAGATATAACGAATGCAAACGAATCCGAATTTCCGTTTCTGTAGTTCGTTTGAACGTTCGTTTTGTTTTAGTTTCTTATTCGTTTCGTTCGTTGGAGCAAAGTGACATTAGAGAAGGAGAAAAACATTTTCCCCCTCAAATGTCACTTTGCTGCAAACGAACGAACAAATGAACGAAACGAATAAGAAACGAAAACGAAACGAATGTTCGAACGAACTACCGCTACCGAATTTCGTCCGAATCCGAATTGACTTTCACACCCGATTCCCGAAAAACTAAATAACACAAATCCGAATTTAAAACGAAACGAAACAAATTTTTTGGCAGTGCACATGTCTAGAGTTTAATACTACTTTAAACTCACAGGGAAGACTGGTGAACAACCAAGGCTTCCACCAGCCCTTTGCCATAAACAGTTGCAAAAAGTATCTGCAAGCGGTTCCAGGTCCAGTTAAAATCTTCTTTATTTATTCAAAGCACAAAACCAGACACAGCAGTTCTGCTTGAGTCACGAGGCGGCCCAACAAAGTCATCTCGTGGAGTTATCTCGTGGCCCAACGAAGTACTGATGGGGTGGTCATAATAATCTGGCCACTCAGTGTATATACACAAGTGCTCTGGATTGAGGAGTCAACATTTTAAATATTTGGCTGTAGTAGGAGGCAGTTTGTACGGCGAAGGGCTGGAGAGCAGTACAATAATGAGTGTCTGCAGGGAACAGTGAATTGTGCCTTCAATGCTGAGAAATACAAGCAGATACTTATCCATCATGTCATACCATCAGGAAGGTGTGTGATTGACTACAAAATTATTCTGCAGCAGGACAACGACCCCAAACATACAGACAATGTCATTAAGAACTAACTTCAGCATAAAGAAGTACAAGGAGTCATGGAAGTGATAGTTTGGCCCCCACAGAGCCCTGATCTCATCATCATGGAGCCTGTCTGGGATTACATGAAGGGACAGAAGGATTTGAGGCAGCTGACATCCACAGAAGATCTGTGCTTAGTTCTCCAAGATGTTTGGAACACCCTACCTGCCGAGTTCCTTCAAAAACTGTGTGAAAGTGTGCCTGGAAGAAGGTAAAGGGGGGTCACACCATATATTCATTTGATTTGGATTTCTCTTCTGTTTATTTACTTCAGTGCTGAGGACTGTATTCACAGAGAAATACGGTAAAGTCCTGGGACTATCATACAGGGAGTGTATGGGACAGACAGATGTCGGTGAGACCAACCACAATGTCTTGATGAGACTCCAGAATGAACTGTTATGCTTAATTTATGCTGAATAAAGACTGTCCTTTTATGTTAAAGTCCGCTTCAAGAGTGGTCACTTAGCGCTTACCATTGTGCTATGTTCCCCAAACTATCACAATATACAGTATATATATATATATATACATACATATTCTTATACTTTGCTATGGGATCACTGGGAATAAATTCAAGCATCTCCAACAGCTAAATTCACATTAGTCTGACAGAAGCCATGAGGGGGAAAGGGCAGAGGTGGTGTGACTGACATATGTCTCCTATCTGCGCCTAAATTGGCACCATATTTTATGCACATGTACTGTTTAGGTAGTCTGTCGGTTCACGCAGAGGTCACTGTGTTTCAGGAGGCTAGTTATACGATTAATAATTTAGTGTCCTAAACCATGTCTCCATCTTGAGGCTGAAGTAATCATACTGTGCAATGAGCACTGACAGCTCTTAGGTCTGGCTGCACAAAGGACAGAACAAGATTTCCGAGCTGGTGAAGGAGACATGTATAGTACTATAATAACTAAAGCTTTCTATCACTACTATTGACCACCTTTTGCCATCAAATCAATTTCAGCTCTTTGAGTAGCTATCAAGCTGTGATTGTTTACTGGGTTTCCTTTGCAAGATACTGAAATAGATTTTCAGACTGTTCGAACATGCAGAGTGTAAAAGACCAGGACTAGTTTAATCACATTAACCTACCAGCATGTTTATCTGTTAAGGGAAGAAGCCGAACAGAGGACATACAAAGTCTATGCAGATGATTGTCCCTAGAGTAAGGCAAGAATGCTAACCTCTTAGCTCCTGTACTGCCCAATAATGGTAATTATTGGCATTTAATTTTATATAAATTATAAATATTTTAAGGATCAGCATCAAACAGAGAGCTTTTAAAGACTCAGTCCACTCACCAAGGTGCCTTTTAGGACACTTTACTTCATCACGGAAGCAGGAGAAAAGAAGACGTTCCTTACAATTCAATACTGCCACACAAGGCAATGGTTTCCAGCCCTTAAATATTTTAGTCTGCTCCAGCTCTATTCCAGCTCAGACAAACTGTCTCAGACATTGGTATGGTTCAGGCGCCATTCAAGCTTCACACAGAGACTACCTTTCTCTCTGGTCAGTATCCAACCGGTATTTACATCAAAGATCAGTTGGGTTCAGGTGCCTGTTTGTTAGGTTAGAAGATAGACCTGGACACCTCTAATTCACATCAAAGATCAGTTGGGTTCAAGTGCCTGTTTGTTAGCCTAGATAGGCCTGGACACCTCTAATTCACATCAAAGATCAGTTGGGTTCGAGTGCCTGTTTGTTAGGCTAGAAGATAGACCTGGACACCTCTAATTCACATCAAAGATCAGTTGGGTTCAAGTGCCTGTTTGTTAGCCTAGATAGCCCTGGACACCTCTAATTCACATCAAAGATCAGTTGGGTTCGAGTGCCTGTTTGTTAGGCTAGAAGATAGACCTGGACACATCTAATTCACATCAAAGATCAGTTGGGTTCAAGTGCCTGTTTGTTAGCCTAGATAGGCCTGGACACCTTATTCACATCAAAGATCAGTTGGGTTTAAGTGCCTGTTTGTTATCCTAGATAGGCCTGGACAACTCTTATTCACATCAAAGATCAGTTGGGTTCAGGTGCCTCTTTGTTAGGCTTGATAGGCCTGGACACCTATTATTCACATCAAGGATCAGTTAGGTTCTGGTGCCTTTTTGCTAGCCTAGATAAGCCAGGACATGCACACTCTGTGTCCTACTCGTGGAATCCTTTAATCCTACCTGCGACACTCCCTCAGCAGCATGAGGCTGACACAGCAGCCCTGGCCTGGACACAACAACCCTAGCCTGGATCCCCACCAACAGGGTGTCCACTTCAATCACAGCCCAAGCAGCACTGGGTTCACACGGGAGCACTACTTCACTCCGTGCTCTCCCTTTTGTTGACCAACCGACCTGTTCTTAATCAGACTCCTCCACTCAGCTACCTTGATCATTTCTGTCACAGTATATACAATTCATATATTGTATTAATCTGATCTCTGTCTCCTCCTACTTAGTAATTCTTTTATCATTTATACATATTTATTTTATATCCAGCAAAATGTTTAATTACAAATGCTGAGCCTGCAGGGGCTAATTGACTGCCTATTAATGGTTATAATTGTCCTTTATTTTATATAAATTATTTATATTATTTGAATCTATTAATTGCCTTTTATTGTGTACCCATATCATAATTTTGGCATTGATACCTTAATATACTGCCTGGCCCCCCAAAAAGTCACACACTCTAATATTTAATTGGACCACCTTTAGGTTTGATAACGGCACACATTCCCAGTGGCAACAGTTCCATGAGCTTATGCAATGTCACAGCATTGATTTCCATCCAGAGTTGCATTCATTTTTCACCAAGATCTTATAGTGATGATGGGAGAGTCGGACAACTGTGTAATGTGTTCTCCAGCACATCCCAAAGATTCTCAATGGGTTTAAGGTCTGGACTCTGTGGTGGCCAATCCATGTGTGACAATGATGTATCATGCTAACTGAACCACTCTTTCACAATCTGAGCCCGATGAATCCTGGCATTGTCATCTTGGAATATGCCCAATGTGTCATCAGGGAAAAAAAGATCCATTGATGGATAGACCGTCATTCAGTATATTCAGATAGGCAGCTGACCTCATTTTATGGGGACATAACGTTGCTCACCCTAGACCTGACCAACTGAAGCAACCCCAGATCAGAACACTTATCCAGTGGAAGGTTCTTACCTATTGGCTTAGCAGATGGTGACTCTTTTTTTGGCCAGTCAGTGTATTTTCCAGCAATAAGTATCATGAAGAAAAAGAAGAGAAATGGCCTCATCAGTCTCATGCTGCTTCTGCACTCTCCATTTGCCAGGCTGAGGATGGAAGGAGGACACCACTGTTTTCCTAACTCATCCACCTGGCTGTTCTTTTTATGGCAGTGCTGTGTAAATTGCAGGTCTGGATACACAAAAACACAAATCGTTTGGCAGATAAAGCAGCTCCATTACCTGTATGTCATCTATGTATTTAGTTGTTTGCCTGGAGATCAGCATTATGCCAGGCTAAAAGAGGAAATTTTCTGCTTAAAATAACTCGGTGATTTGTCAATGCTGACAAGTACCCCCTTGATTCAGGAGAAATGTGAATTGCAATAATGGGTCCTCTTTGAGCACCCCTGAACCTGATCAGGAATTTGAAGAGAGCACGGGCTATGGAAGGAATGACGCATTTAGTACATCACCCCCACGGAGAGCACAATTTACCTTGCAGCTTTATGATGTGGCCAGAGATTTGAAAGTCAGATCAAATTAGATGTAGCAAAGGTAAGACATTGAATTAGAAATGACTAATTTTCTGTCTGCCCGCGTGGCAGGCAAAGTCTACATCGCTTTTATTAAAATGTCCTGTGAAGTGAGATAGATTCAACAGAAGCTCTGATAACTGTTATTACAAGCAAGTGACACACATAGAAATACATCAGTCTAGCGTGCTCCACGCTGGTAAAGAACAGGAATATTCCTGTTTTTTTCAATGTGCCCTATGCAAATGCTATTTTTTTGTCTCACAGTCCTTCCAGGCTATGGTTATTGCACTTTGCTCTAATTATCAGCCTAGGAACGTGATATGTAAACAACATCTAATAAAAGGCTCCGCTGCAGAGGCCACACATTATGTAAAAATTGTGAGAAAGGCGTAAAGGGGAAAAAATAAATGGCTTAAAAGAAAAAAAGCAGCAACAGTTTTTGTCTCCCGTCTTCTTTGAAAAGAAAGCTGTAAATGAAGTTTTGGCACTTCTTTGAAATAAAAAGGAGGGGGGCATATTAATAATAAAGCACAGACCAATCTAGGTACATTTGCAATCCTACAATTGCCCGCATTCATTGTCCATACGCTGGCATTCGCGTTAATAGATAGTGGCACCAGGTATGACAAGGGAAGGCTGAACTCCGGGATAAGCAAATACTGTCTGTAGCCCCTTCCACCCTAAGTGGAGTGGCTACTAAACTTTTGTGTTGCTAGCACTGTATTAAATCTGGCTGATTTGTAGTTCGGTATCATTGGGGTGTGACCACTACAGGTAGGGGGAATATCAGGAGTGTCTATGGCTCACCAGCCAATCATTAGGAGTTTCATGGCCAGTGGTGCATGCTGGGGAAGTGCATGAATACTCAGGAATTGACATGTGCTTAGGCAGTCCGCCCCCAGGCCTAGCCTGGGAGGTGGCATGCACAAGGTTGGAGGAGCTGACTAGGCCTTAAGCCTTATGGAGGCCACATGTGGATCCAGGAGGGGTCTTGAACTATCTGGGGAGGAGAATCAGAAGAACCCTATGACTGCTAGAGGTACCAGAACAGGACCTCAGGAACAAGTCTGGTGTTTCTCCCAAGGAAGATCTCATGCTCATCCCTATTCAGCTGTTGTTCTACTGCACAGTGTCAGCCTCTGTTCTACTAAAGTAATTCTGTGGAAGCCTGAAGGGATTGGCGAGTCTGGCGTCTGTCTATTATTGCTGAGGATGTCTGAAGACCTATACGCTCTCAATCAGTCTCCCACAGTTTTGGCTCTCACTCCCATGATGGACCACAGTCTCAATACAAATTAATAAACTAAACATGAGATTGTAGTCCCCCACGGCAGTGAACTTGGAGCGGTAACTACTTTCCAAACACACAGGGACCATGGGGAACAAAAGTAGCCACGCTCCAGAAGGAAGGACAGTGTCCGCACCAATTCAGAAATGATTTGAGGCTCTATAGCCAAGTGATACACAAACAAGATAAATTTTTGTTAATAGTTAAGGTACCTGAATGTATATTAGGATTTAACTAGAGTTTAGTGCCACTTTAAAACAAAAATCTTAACTGGAATCACCCCACAAAAAATTGAAACAACTCCAAATGCAGCTTTTTCAGCAACTGAAAGGTAAATCCAAGCAGCTCAGAGGTACCTGAGAACATAAAGAGTTTGACTTACTTTTAACATTGATAACTGTGTACATGAGCCCTGCGTGATCAGCGCCAGAGAATGTACCCTTGATCAGCAGTGGCAGTGCAACACAATTTTCAATGGTGAAATATCAGCAAATGGTCTGAACATTATAAATACTGGCCTATCCAAATTTAACATTTTAGTTATAGATAGAGCCTCTTGGTCTGTGTGAGCTCATGGTTTCTTTTATGTCTTGTATTTTTCCAGGGGGGAGATCTCCATGCAATGTGGCTGTCCATTGGGAGTTGTGAGTGTTCCCGCTCCTTCAGTTGCATATTCAATTATATAAAATAAATGAAAAATTCAGTAGGCAGAGTGAGAATTCATAATGATCACAGCAGGTGTGTAGACATCGGAACTTATTGTAGAAATATCACCAACAAAGTTCTCGAGAAATAGAAGAAATGACCAGGTGGTGCATCTACCAGAAAACAGAAACATCAGTTTTAAGTAGATTAACCTTTCAAAGAAATTTAGAGAGAGAGAGAGAGAGAGGGAAGGAGAGAGAGAGAGAGAGAGCGAGAGAGAGGGAGAGAGGGAAGGAGAGAGGGAAGGAGAGAGAGAGACATTACCATCAATTGCAAACATATTTTCAAATATGTCCAATTTCATTTCAGATTTTCATCTGGTTAAACAATAACATGTTAATCGGTTCCAGAAAATGTGAGATTTACTGGAGGAAATATCTAGTACGCTTTTGGATAAAAGTTCTTTTTACACTTTTATAAATCTGGCTTTGAGTTTTTGGCTAGTCTTAAATGACAACGCAACGGTGTGATAATTCTATTTTCTATTCATCACGAGACAGCTCTATAATTAAAGTTACTTTTGTGAACAGAACTATAAAATAAACTTGAAAATTGCCAGGCAACTGCCTTTCCAAAAGTTACAATGGTTACTACCAGATCATCAGGCTCCCAGCCTGAAAAACTTTACTATAACTCAGCCCCGTGGCTGTACTTATAATCGCACGGTGCCCTTTGTACATATTACATTATTATTTTTGCATACGCAAGAACTAGAACATGCTTCAACCCCACCCCTTCAATTGTTTTCCTTTTAATATCTTCGGATATCTAAAGGATGCCAGACAAAGAAAAATAAAGTAAAAGCGGCTATCATTTGTAAATTGTGTGACTTGCTGCCCTTTGACCCTGTTGCCACAGATATAAAAATTAGGGATGCACAGATACTTTTCGAGTACCAGTGCAGATACTTGGCATTTTCATGAGCACTACCAGGGTTGCAGCGGTTGCAGCTGGGACCTGGCTCTGGCGCTCCACCACTGTCCTGAAATCATTAGTCTGTATTGTTTTAGAAAAACTGTCACATGACAATAAACAAAAATGTATCAGTTCTCGTACTTGTAAGTACTCGGCAAGTACCAGTACTCGTAGTCGCAAAACTGGTATCTGTGCATCCCTTTATTTATATTTATAAAAACAAAATCATACATTAAAACAGAGATGTACAAATCCCAGGAGCTCCGTGTGCTCCTTACAAATGGCAGCTGCCTCCTAATTTTTGAATTTTTCTCTAGTGTAGTCTTGGAGCTCAAAAGTATCGGTACATGTACTCGTACTTGTACCGAGTACTGTACTTGGTATCTGTGCAACCCTAATAAAAATACATTCAAGCTAAACTCCAGGCAAATATAAAAGACACACGTTAAAGAGACCCGGTCCTTTTGCCCATGTAGAGCAAGGTGGCAGTGTCTCTAAAAAGGGTATCTCCGACTCCTCTAAACTAACCTTACCAGATCTCCTTTGCAGCTTGTTGTCGCTTGTGCACGGCCCCTCTGGGGTCAAGGGGCAGGGGGAGCTGAGATTTTACCTTAGGGATGAGTCTTTAGCCAGTATGTGGGATTTCACATTCCACATACTGGCTAAAGATAATGATAAAGCAACGATAAATAACTTGGGCGCCAGTCACTTTAAGGTTTTTTGTATGTTTTATTCCATAAATGGAAAAAATAGGGAGAGGGGGTCAGGGCTGCAGACATCTCAGACAATAGAAAACTCCAGACTCACCAACTACTTTCCAACTTCACAGTGTAAAGGGTCTTTAAACCAAAAATGAGGAGACACTGTATCAGAAAACCATAGCTGGTTAGCAGACATGTTTGAGATCTCCCCTGGAGGTCTAAGCCCATCCTGGCTTCTCTGGTACCTTCAGCAGATGAAGTTACCCCCTGGCTCTCCATTCAAGGAAATATTCCTGACCCCAGCTGGGTCCACACCTGACCACCCGTAGGCTTTAAACCTGGTCAGAAAGCTCACACATAATGCACCCTCCCTCAGACAGGAGGCCCGGGGGGAGAAAGAGGCTCTCACATGGTCAGTCCTGAATATTTATGTCCTCACCCAGCATGCACCACTGGGCATGAAACTGCTAGTGATTGGCTGGAGAGACAGAGATATCCATAACATTCCACTATTGGTTGCTCTGCTCTGTGGCAAGGTTTCACCCAGCAGCAGGCAGATGCAATCAATAACAGAATCCTTAGGGAAAGCCAAATGAGTACAGATTATATAATCAGCTAGACTAGATACAGTCTTAGCACAACTAAATGTAAGTAGTCAACCCGCTTAGGGCAAGGTGGCTACACTTGCCTGCAGCCAGCTCTGAGATTGTCTGTGTCTTTGACCTGGGGGAGCAGTGATGTGACTCCCTTGGCCATGTGACAGTGCTTAGGCCTAGTTATTAGCTTCTAGGCCCGGGGACTATCACAGGGAAGCTACATACTTGGGAACTTGCCAGAATTGACCCGGCAATGCCAGAATTTCAAACAGGTTGCTGGGTCATTACTGGAGTCAGGCAATTCACCAGGATGGTCTGCAATATTTGCAAACACTCAGTGCGCGTGACATCATTCTCGTGCGTCATATACACTGTACTCAACACTCACTGGGGGCAGAAGGAGATTGGTGGAGGGGAGAGCTGCACCCTACTCATCACCATAGCAATTATGCAACTTTCTGGCAGTTGGAGACAGTGCGAGGTATGTGGAGAAGAAGAGTGCCATGCATGGCTAGCACAAACACGCCCTCACAGAACAGTTTAGGCAGTCTGCCAGAGAACAGGGGCAGCTGGAGATCTCTGGGAAATGTAGCCCGGGTGCACGCAGGTTGTACCCTTCAGTGGGAAACCTGAATGCTCTGATCAGGGTGAGAGGGACACCGCCAGCAGCAAATTGAGAGCTCAGCAGGTGAGGGAGACTTCCAGTGGCGTGTGTCTGCAGCCCGGGGGGTGATCCTATAGTGTGAAAGTCTGGGTAGGCCACCAGGGAACTCAGGCATTTACCCGGCGGGAGCCAGAAACATAAGCAGTGTCACCAAAATGGTGGCAGGTAGGTAGGTGTCATCTAGGTACACTGTTAGTGTCACTGGAATGATGTATAGGTGGGAGTCAGATGCACTGTTACTGTCACTGTAATAGTGTGTAGACAGGGAGCAAGGTGCACATTTTGAATGGAATGGTGGATAAGTAGAAGCCAGTGCAATGGTATGTAGACTAGGGACCTATCTTTTAAACACACTTTTAACACAATTTGACCACATATACCATTCAATGAAGCACACCACTCAGGCCAGTAGGTATGGGAGCAGGTCACATGCTCCTCCATAGCTGAAAGTGCCAGATATTCTTGATGGCTGCAAGGGAACACAGGTAAGTATATCTGTGTCAGTAGGGGCCCTTTCCAGAGACACTGTCACCCTACCCTGCATGGGTATTTATAAAATTAATTAAAGAAAATGTGTTATGCAGGCACTGTAAGTATCTGATTTTGACTATGCATCAGCCTTTTTTAATCCAAGCAGAGCTCAGACTGGGAGAGGAAGAAGTAGCATAAGGTGCCAGACCGTTGTGCTTCAGTGTTCAAGTTACAAAGAGAGCTCATATCTCTGCTGCCTCTCCTTTGTTGTCTAGTCACAGGCTGGGGGGTGTTGAAAATCTTTTCTACAATTATGCTGCTCTGCCACTACAGTTATATTCTGCTTGTCACCAGTCATCTGCCCCTGATCAGTTAGGCCCAGGTTGAAAAATGGGCGTAGGGACTGCATGACAGGGTTTAAAGGGAAGAGAGATATAAAGGGTTTTGGAAATGAAAAGGTAGTTGGGGGTTGTACTTACAGGACTGGTGGGGTGGAGCTGGACAGGAAAGGCTTCAGGGGTGGAGCAGGGGGTGGATTCTAGGATCAGGCAGTCGGAGAGAGGTGGTGGTCAGGCAAACTTCCCACCCTCCTGCCCTACTTATTCTTTTAATTGGTTATCTGGCTGGTTTGCTGGTTGTTCGGAAGGGTTTGTTGAGTTTGTCGTAGCAGTGGGCGGATATTTCAAGGTCCTAGAAGGCGGACATTTTGGTAAAATGTCAAGTAGGTAGGGCCCGTGTTAGGTATGGCCTCACTCCCCTTCTGCTTTTACTAGTTTGAATGTTCAGTATAGTGGAAAGTGGTCGTATCTGCAACGATTGGTGCAATTGTCTCCGAGTCAGTGTTCCTGCAGCTGAAGGCCTACTTTCAGGTACACAGATATAGTCCCTTGGTTAAAGTGCCTAAAAGGACCTTGGGCCCCATTTTGACTGTGGTGATTGTATATGTTTTATTTTTATTTGTTAACAAAAGGCTGCTATGGCCATTCAGACTTCAATTTAGTGTCTTGCGCTGTAATTTCAAAGGGGTTGTGGAAATGTGTATGGTTGTGGAAGCTCTATTTATGTATAAGTCCTCTTTAATACCCTAGTCATGCTACTTCTGGTGATGACAAGGTTTGTTTCTTGATATTAGCTTTTAATGTGTTTCTGGTAATGTATTTGTACTCTGAAATCTATTCCCAGATATGACTTACTTGTCCCTTGTTACAATTCCTCTCAGATCCTCATTATTCTTGTCTGAATGCTACATTCCCTGACCTCCTGCCTGGTCCTTGAATTCCCCTGTCTCCTATCTGTCTAATCTCAGGCCTGGCTCTGACTGACTATGACTCATATAGATTCATCCTCTCCCTGTTTCTTTCTGATGTTCAGCTGTCACCAATGGGATAATTTCAAGGGTTACAACTTGGCAGCTACCAAGCAGCAAATCTCCTTCCCACCACCTGAGTCTCCACTGAAGATTGGACACTCCTTTAGAGTAAATGCTCCCTCTAGTGATCAAACAGCATAGATCTCCGGTTAGGTATTTATTGTAGTATGTACTACACAGATAGACAGCCTAACCTCTGTCCGGCTAAGGTTTAGATTCAGTGACATCAAGTCTAGGTGATGACCACCCCGCTGATTTCTTACCCTGTTCTCATAGACCGTCAGAGGAACAACATCAGGGTCAAGGACATCAGTACAGTTGTTCAAGTTTATCTGAAACTAAAAAAAAAAACCATAGTTGGACTTGCCATAATAATTTCAGTTAGCTTTATTCCTTTCCCTGCCATGGATATAAATACTACGTCCATGACAGTGTAAACTGACTCCTGGCTGCTGTAACGGCTGGGAGTCTGTTTGCTTTTGTTCACCTCATTGTCGGCTTTGTGCTGGAAGTGGTTTGGGTGGCTGTAAAGCAATAGTGAGAGTAATAATTCTAGGGCCATTGTTCATGATTAACTCTGGCTAATAGTTCTTGGATGACCTGTAGAGGCTTTTAAAATGACACTAAACTCAGGAGTTACATCTTAAAAATACATTCATGGACCTTAACTATTAACAAAAATGTATCTTATTTGTGTATCACTCGGCTGTAGATCCTCAAATCATCTCTGAATTGGTGCCGACACTGTCCTTCCTTCTGGAGGGTGGCTACTTTTGTTCCCCATGGTCCCTGTGTGTGTTGTATAGTAGTCACCGCTCCAAGCTCGCTCCTGTGATGGACCACAATCTCATGTTTAGTGTACTCATTTTTGTTGAGATTGTAGTCCATCCCAGGAGTGAGTTTGGAGCGGTGACTACTGTACAACACACACAGGGACCATGGTGAACAAAAGTAGCCCCCCTCCAGAAGAAAGGACAGTGTCGGCACCAATTCAGAGATGATTTGAGGATCTACAGCCGAGTTATACACAAATAAGAGACATTTTTGTTAATAGTTGAGGTACTTGAATGGGTTTTTAGGATCTAGCTACTGAATTTAGTGTCACTTTAAAGCATCGCCTACGGACAATTTTGGGTACCAAAGCTTTTTGCTGTTTTACAGGCAAATGCATTTTTAAAGCTTGGCATGTTTGGTATCTATTTACTCAACCCACCTCGTGTTTTATATGCTATTAAAAAACTGGTTTGACAAATTGTTCTGTTCTTTAAGAAAATGTAAATTTTTGGAGCACTTTACGCAATTTTCAGGCCTAAAACATGCATTTTAACATGTGTGTAAAAAAATATAAAAAAAAATATAAGCAAAAACAGTTCTGCCGGTGAAAGGGTTAAAGGAGAGCTAATCAGCAGGCTAAAATCATCCAAATATTTCCATATTGTTAACAAGAGGCAAATAAACTATCCAACAAGTCCTCACTGACTGTAGCTGCAGGCACTGTGATGTAACTAATTCTCATAGGGATGCTGACTCTTGTATAAAAACTGGATCACAATACATCACTATTCATTCCCTTTAAAGTAAACCTGATCTGTGGTTAATGAGCAGTAACGGATGTAGCCCTGTTTTTTTTTTGGGGGGGGAGGGGTCATGTGAGACTTTGTAATATCCCTTTTGCACACCGTACTGATGTACCCCAAAATCCAACGGGTGCTGGAACAACTGGTGGACGGCGCCACAATGTACGATGTAGAAGATATGTTGTCCGCACACCATTATGCTTTGTAATGTCCTTTTTATTTGCATTCCTTTAGCATGACATGTGAATGCAATGTTTCGGAGCTTCACAGGACCCCTTTGCCAGGCCTGCCTGACGAAAGGATCCTATGGGGCACCGAAACGTTGCATTTACATGTCATGCTAAAGGAATAAAAAATAAAAAGGACATTACGAAGCAGAATGGTGTGCGGACAACATATCTTCTGGGTCATGCGAGACGACCCTCTCCAATCAGCTGCCGCTGCCAACCTGTAGGTAACTTGGAAATCCGGAGCCTCCACTAAGTGGGAGTATATGGTACTTGATATATGTTTAAGCGACATTGCCATCACCCAGCTGATATTGTGGTGTACAAGTGGGACCCCCAGTTGAGAAAGACCTTGTCCCTAAGCAGGTTCTTTTATATATACAACTCTAGTTGCTGGGAATAACGCTCACCAGTCACTTTGAATATATTTTAAGTAGTTTTATTTTGCATGTACATGGAGAATAGAGGTAGGAGAGCCAGGCATTAAACATGCTTAATGTGAAGCATTATCTCGAGCACACCCTGCTGGTGGACACCCAACACAGCACATGACTGACAATAATCACTGCCCACTTACAGACACAAGCCAACACAGCTAATCTGACTAATCTACACTAATAGATCACAAAAACATAGGAGGAGAATTTGGAAAAATACTACAGCCCTACATTGATTTTTAAAACAAGCCCTCACTGACCTCTGTAGCTGCTGGCACTGTGGAAGAATTAATTCTCAAAAATATTGAATAATTACCCTTTCATGACCCAGTGACTCCCAGCCTTCAGCATCTTCTAGAACAGTGGTTCTCAACCTGGGGGTCGGGACCCCTTTGGGGGTTGAATGACGATTTGCCAGGGGTCGCCTAGCGGCTTCCGGCCACCCAGGAGAGAAGCTCTTTCTCTGCTCTTTTTTTTTCAGTCAGAAAAGAAAAAAAAATTCCCATCGAGCAGACTAAACCTTTCCAGGAGAAAGAAATTTTTTTTTTTTTCGACAGGGTTAAAAGTAAACCTGCCGCTCCGTGTGCACAGTGGGAGGGGATAGCAGTCTTCCCCTTTCACCTGTCACAGAAGTTCCAGCACAGTGCTGTGCTAGGACTCCTGTATTGGAGGTGACGGGGTCAATAAAGAGAACCTGTCACCTCCAATTGCTATTACAGAGGGGCTTGCTACCTCTGTGTGACAGCAATGAAGTTAAGTGGAAAAAAAAATAGATACAAAAATTATTAAAGAAAAATAATTTCTTTAATAATAAATTAAAAAAGCGATTAAAAAGAAACAAGAAACACATTATTAAAAAATAAACAATAATAAGGTGAGAGCCCTCCTCAGCCCTCTCCTAGTGTCAGTTCTCCCACCAAGCCGCCAGATGTTGCAGCAGCAGTCGTGTCATCCCTAAATTTTACCGTTGGGGGTCACCACAAATTGGCAAATGTTACCAAGGGGTCCCGGCCCTAGAAAGGTTGAGAACCACTGTTCTAGAAGAAGAATCTGGATGCTTACCCCTCCAGGAGACAGTGAATCAAATCTTAATTTTCTTCCACTGGCACCACAACTATCTGACACTTGACAGAGAAACATGTTCTCCACTGGGTGCTGTGCTTGCTCCCGCCATCTGATATGTCTCTACAGTACAGGGCCTCTTCAACAATTACATCAGAAAACACTTTCCCTTTATTTCTGCAGTGATTTGGCAGCCGGTTAGCCTTCTAATCTCTAATGTGTACAGAAGGAGGGGAGAGAGCAAAGTGCTGAGACCCTACTTAAACAACTTTACTGCTTCTCTGATTAACTTTGAGTATAAATTGCTCTACAGCGCATGCAGCTACAGAGGTCATTGAGGGCTTATTTTAAAGCATATTTACTGCTTGTTAAGAATATTTAAATGGCCTCCCTGCAGATCTACTTCAAAGTGCACCTGTCCTGGCCTACAAAAATTGGCTAAGCCAAGAACAAAGCAAAACTGCAGGACAAGCACGTGATGCATTTAAAAAAAAAAAAGCTAAAGACTATAGTTTTCCTTCAATTACACTTTACATGAGGATAACTAATTGGTCCTTATGATGTTGTGTTTTTGCTGATCATCATTGCTTTTTATACTTGCTTCTTGAATCATTTTCTGTGATCTCTGTTGCTGACACTCCCTGTTGTGCGCTGTGCCGTGTAGCAGGTAACAGATGCTAATTTTAACACCGGCTGAAACTACTGAGAACACCTGATCTATTTTGGCCATTGACCACTGGCTGTAAAGTCAAATAGCTCGGAGACCTTAAACGCTGCTGGCGCCTTGCCTGGCTTTCAGCGTTCAATTTACTGCTGTGTTTATGCACTCAGATCATTACTGTTCAAAGGGTTTAACTTTGATCTGCGCATCGAATATTACCATTTTGTTAACTCTGTAACTGTGAGAATAATGCTGTTAATTAATTGCAGCCATTTATCAACAGACCCGGAGAGACCTAGGTCATTGTGTATATGGGCTGCAAAGCTTAGCTGCTACAAGCTTATTGCTCTGATTTACAGCATGTATCTGAGTTATTAGAAATATGCAACGCCAGGCCTGAGCTCTGTAACAACAAACACAAACACAAAGAATCTAAAGACAAAGAACATAGATATCTCGGGAGAGCTTTGAGGGCCCATTCACACCACATCCAGATTACCTCCAGACCAGACCAGACTGTTTCCGGACACAAAATGCATCCCAATGTATCCCTGTGCTATTTCTGGCCTCTGTACCCACCAGCGCAGTCCGTTCCAGACCAGACCAGACCAGACCAGAAAAATACTGCTTGCCCTATTTTGTCTGGTGTGGAATGCACTGGAACGCATCAAAAATGCATCAAAAATGCATACAACGCACTGTAAGACCATTTTAAGCTAAAAATAAAAATTTTAATTGTGACAAAATAGCAGTAAAAATGCAATGCACTATGTTTCAGATCTGGTCTGGAAAATGGTGTGAACCCAGCCTGAATGTTTGTGGCTACCCAGACTGGGCCGATCCAGGCCCATGCCTGCAAATAGGCCCGGCCGACCCGGATGGACTCGGTATCCGGGTCAGTGACCGGCCGCAATCAGGCAGCGGTGACCCTCTATTTAGCCATATTAGAGGACTGCTCGCTGGTGAGGAGCGAGCGGCTCTCTAATATGCCTGAATAAAGGGCCATACTGACTACCGAGAGCCCCTACTGACCACCAGGAGCCAGAACTGACCACCCGGAGCCCTCACTGACCGCCCAAAGCCCGCACTGACCGCCCAAAGCCCGCACTGACCGCCTGAGGCCCACCAAAATCCTAAGCACCAGACCCGTGATGCTCTTAATCCGAGACTTGACTGTGACTGTACAACTTGTGCAATGCAAAGTGATGATGAGTCAGAATCTCCTTCTCTGTGCAGTTCATCTTCACCATATCTACCAGTATACATTTGGCTCACACCCTCTGCCATAGGTAATTTCTCATAAGTGTTGTGCATTAAATATTGTGACATAGAGTAAAAGTTTGTTGCATTGGCCGGGAATCGAACCCAGGTCTCCCGCGTGGCAGGCGAGAATTCTACCATTGAACAACCAATGCATTCATACCAAAGTTAGCGTTCTATGGACACTGAGATATAGACCGAGCATATGTAGTATTGAAATTTCCACTTGATGCACTGGGCCAAGGTGCAGTTGTGTTGAGTTAGTCAGCATGTCATGCATACGTGCATTGTGGTGTCTTGCAGTACATTGTTAAAGCAAAACAAACGACAAACGCACTCAACAATTTGTTACCAGTTATACAGTAAGGTGCACACGAAATGGGCTTTGAACAGTAGAACAGTAGAAAGGCATCATGGTACACTCACAAACCAGCATGTAAAACAACTTGTCTCACCACTAAGGACAATGACAGAGGTTTGGATACACGTCTTCTGCAAAGGATGTGTAAGCCGCACTGCCGCGCCAAGGCACCTCTTAAAGTGCGGTCCCAACTCTAAACTATGAGAGTCTCCATCTTGGAGCACATGGGGCAGAAGATATCAAATTGGGTGCAGGCCTGTCAGGAGGACGCCCCACCTCCTTAAAGGTACAGAAACACACAAGGGATCCCACACATCCCATTGGCAGCTGAGAAACCCCATGCGTCGCTGCACCAAATCGCTGAATAGGCATATAACTGAGATTTAGCTGGGCACAAGACACTTTTCTTAATGTCTGTATTAACCACTTGAAGATCAGGTGTTAGACCCCCCCTTCCTGGCCAGGCCATTTTTCAGTATTCAGAGCTGCAGTACTTTGACTGACATTTATTCCGTCATACAACGCTGTACAAAAATAAATTTTATACCATTTTTTGGGGGACAGATAGAGCTTTCTTTTGGTGGTATGTATTCACCACTGGGGGTTTTTATTTTTTAATATTTGAAGGAAAAAATACTGAAAATTTTGAAAAAAAAAATATTTTTTCTACATTATATGTTAGGAAACAATTATTATTACCCAATTTTTTGGAAAAATATAAAAGACGGGGTCACGCCGGTTAAATGGACACCAAACATGTCAAGCTTTAAAATTGTAGAAAGTGGTAGGTCCCTCTGCACTCCTTACAGCGTTTCCGGCCCAAATTGCAATGGTGGTGCTCGCAGTGATAATCACAGATGGCACTGTGCACATCAACAGTAGAAAGCAGAAATCACCAGCACTCAGTAGTTAGTGTTCAAGTAATAAACGTCCATTTAATCGGATCAGTGGACACAAACGAAATACCAACGTTTCGGGGCCGCACAGAGTCACATCATTGCCCTGATGAAGGAACCCTGTGTGTTATGGAAATTCGCTTGGTTCAACGCACAAATCCATGCTGCGCTAAAGTGCGACAAAGTACGCCAAACACAAAGAATTTCCACTGTGCCTAAAAGCACAGCTGTACTACGCTCTTTTGTGCGAGGACTGGAAGTACCCCTCTTCAGAGTCAATGTAGAGTCAGGACACCGGAGACAGATGCTGCTTGCTTGTTAATCCCATCGTTAGAGCGCGAGCACAGGCATGTGTTTATTGTTTTATACCTCCCCCAACAGGAAGTGATGTCAGACAGGAAGTGGTCTCACACAGCAAAGCAGGAAGTCATTTCAAACAGGAAGTGATGTCAACAACCAGCAAACCATTTCAACAACCAGCAAACCAGGAAGTGATGTTAACAATCACTTCAATACATAGCCAGTCAACAAAACACATGAATACAATAATCTATCACCACCGGAGTGTACTTTATCCAGCATTGCTCAGTGATCAATGCCACATAACGTTACTATGATTATCATGCGTGCTTATTTACAGGGACAATGTTATATTATCTCCAGCGGTTGATCAGGCGCACTAGAGAGAACAAACGCACGTTCCTTTACTGCATTCAAAACAAATGTATCCACACAAGCCAATAAATCCATGCATTGCACGGGGGGCCCCAGCCGTGCGTCCATACATTCGCCAAGAAGACACTGCTCCGCCGCACATAAGATATCTACTTCAATGGTTTAACCCCCAGTGCCTATTTAAACCTAGACACTGAGAGACTAATGACAAAATATTACAATACACTAAAACACATGCTAGTAAAATTTCCACAACATGTGCAGCCCCAAACGTTGGTATTTCATTTGTGACGACTGATCCGATTAAATGGACGTTTATTACTTGAACACTAACTACTGAGTGTTGGTGATTTCTGCTTTCTAAAGCTTTAAAATTGTGCGCACCCACGAAATTGCAAAAAACTACCCTACCCAAAATTGTCCATAGGAAACGCTTTAAAAGCTTTTACCGTTCATCAGTTCAGTGTTATTAGTGATTGATGGCCTCTAAAATGATTGCTCTCACTGCGAGGTTCGTGGCGATATGAAACATGTGCGGCGTTATTGCCGCAATCGTTGTTTTTGCACGTATACGCACCCGACGCATGATTGCATTTTTGTCATATACATAACTTCCGCATTCTGGCACCAGAGAGGGGACCGGAGGAAGATCGTGTACCGATCCCCTGTCACAGAGCCACCATGCTGGTCCCGATCTCGCACCGGGCACAGTGGAGCCTGGGACCAGCGGGGGGGGGGGGGGGGGCTCGTAGGCGGCACATCTTATACAAGCGATTGCTTGTATGTAAACAGGCATCGCTGCCTGTTTTTACATTTGGGCAGGTTCCCGCTAATGGGTTTTTGGAGTGGCTGATGGGACGTTTTCATACGACCGCTCAGATCAAGGTTGTAAACACATGGCCGGCCCGGAGGCGGTTAATGAGGGTGTCACATGTGCCGGTGTCACTTCTCCATTCCTCTGCCTGGCCTACCACATCACCTGAAATATTGGGAGCAGTGGCTGTGATGATAACCTATAAAGGCTCTAATGATGGTGAACAGATATGGAAGCATACAAAGGTGAACAGATATGGAAGTGTACGATGGTGGAAAGATATGAAAGCGTACAATGGTGAACAGGTATAAGAGGAAATGTTCCTGATCTGACAGCCTACAATTGGGCAGTTTTTAGATGTCTTCAAGTACTTTGGGGAACAAAACCATTATCCAGGATGTACTGTATATTCTCAGCCAGTTGTTTGTTTTTCACACAGAGATAAGAGCCTATTAGAAAGACGGTAGAACACCTTAGGATGGAGATGTTCTTCCTTCTTTCTAATAGGAAAAAATCCATTTGTCAGTGTGCATGAGAAGAAGGTTCATTTAATGCTTGGATCTTTGCCTACCTTTGCCACATTTCTGCCTTTGCATGTCTTCAGCAACCTAATATGTATTATTGGGATTTGTAGTCCTCCATAGTTGGCAGTATTCTGCATTGCTGTATAATGTATTGCTGAGATTTGTAGTCAGTGGCAGATCTACAAGGCTCACAGCTGCAGCCAGGCCCTGGTGCTCCACCACTGACTCCAAGCTGTAGAGAGACTACAAATCACAGCCAGGCAGGAGGAAGAGGGCCCTGGTGACCGTCAACATTTCCATAAAAAAGCCAACCCAAATCCTTAGCTCCAGGCCCGTGATGCTCCTAATCCGGCCCTAAATGAGGCCATCAAACAAAAGGGAGAAGCAGAACATGTGGAGTAATACAGTCATCCTGTATGTGGCTGGAATGTCAGAAAAACTCAGAAGGTTCCTAACCAAACATTGCATTGCTGTGTCTTTCAAGCCCAGCAATATACTGAGACAGAAGGCTATGACTAAGACCCAGTGTTCAGGCTGAAACGCGTAAGCATTTCCTTGCTTGCTGTTTTCATGCAAAGATGGAATAAAGAGAGTATTTGTGGGCTGGTGATTGTGCAGTAATGTTTTATAATGTTGGACAGAAACCTCCACAGAGCACAGAGGTCCCTAACCCAAGCATTGTAACATGGTATATGCAGTGCAATGTACTGAGGAATGCAAAGACCTGTGAATTGGGGACATAACACAACCTCCTAAACCCTCTTAAAGGAGTTGTAAAGTCCCAGCAAATCCTGTTATATCAGCATTGTAATATGAATACATAGTAGAGTTGTGTTTGATAATGCAATCAATTCTTCCATCTGTCCATCACTTCCAACAACTTCCTGGATTAACAGGGTGCTTTGCTTCTCTTTCCCTGCTGCTTGATATAAACAGTCTCCATTTCTCAAGGCTACATGTCCCATCATGCACTGCTTCCAACAAGCAATGATAATGTTGCATTGTTCAGATATTGAGTTGAAGTTCAGATGGCAGGCAAGTGCATATTCACAGGGCTGAGTTAAATGGTGTCAGTGGATTGAGGAAGTCCATCCTATGGGCATTTTCAATAAGTAAGTTTACACACTTCTAGATCCATATGGTTATTAGGAGTGGGATAGAACTTATGGAAGTTCAATATAGAAATACAGATTAATTTTTTAGTTTTTCACCATAGGTAACTATAACAAATGAATGGCCCAACATAAAAAGGCAAATTTTACAGTCGAGAAGTCAGCTGTTTTCCTACACCTTAAAGTTACATTAAAGTCACATTTTTTTTTACATATGTCTACTGCAAGCAAGCAGTAGATACTATATGCAAAAACATTAAAAAAATAAAAAAGTTATCAAATAGGTAAAAATGTACCTGTGTCTCTGCCGCTCGCTCCCAGCTACAGATCTGTAGCTCCTCAAGCAGCCATGCAGGAGGATGTGTGCGGGTGCAGTGGATATCATCAGCGTGGGAGAAGTGTGCATTCACTATAAGTAAGCCTGGAGCGTGCACGCCAGACAGACATCATGGGACACAGAAGACACAGCAGTCAGCGAAGAATCAGAGACCTGCTGGAAACTACTGAAAAGAAGAAGATGATTGGATCAAGCACATCACTTAAGGTAAGTCCTTGTGACCTTAATATCACTTTAAGGAAAAGGGACATTCTTTTGAAGACAGTGAGGTGCACAGAGAAGACAACTGAAGGCATGAATAAGGCCGTCTATGTCAAACTGGAAGAGCCAACCATGAATAAGGTTGGTGCCCTTTAACAACATCTGTCTGACACATATATATTTATCTTAACATCTCTACCCTGGCAATTTGACACAAAAAGTCACACCTTTAACCATGTGAATCGAAGGATTAACACCTCTTATAGACTTCCTGGCACCAAAGGATTATGTCATTAGAACATGGTGGCTCAGCAACTTTCACACCTCCCTTCCTGCTCTTTGAAAATCAACATCTGCCTTGATGCATTCCATGGTGATTGGATTAAGGTGGGCTACCTGTATCAATATAAATGCTGAGGTTTGTTCC
This sequence comes from Nanorana parkeri, assembly GCF_000935625.1. Classification (NCBI taxonomy): domain Eukaryota; kingdom Metazoa; phylum Chordata; class Amphibia; order Anura; family Dicroglossidae; genus Nanorana; species Nanorana parkeri. Next base: position 132,458 of record NW_017306321.1, on the reverse strand, counting down.
TTTTACTCATTAGAGCAGGACTGGCTTGGGTAAGCTACAGAACATCATAATTATTACAGAACAAGTGCAGTTGAATGTGACTATTACTAGCTATACCAGGATAATCGAGAACCTTCACAGACATACTTGAAACTAGCGCAGGTAAAAGTACATTCCAGGAACATTAAAAATGTTATTTCAAATCAATGGACACAGGCTATCTGCTCTAAGTGGCTCTAATGTTCCTCCTGTTCATCTTCTGCACCTATTTGGCCTGCTAAATTTCAGCATGTTCCTGTGTTCAAGCAATCCCTTCAAATGCACAGCTGCTTCACACATAGCCACTGCAGCAAGAAAGGGGGTTGCAAAGCAAAGACTCAGGTTGCAAGGCTCCTATACAGAAGTGGTAATGAATTGTGTGGAAAACTGTGTGTCAGGAAGTCAAATTGAACCACGTTTCAAGAAATATTGAAATTATGTCTTTATGTAATTTTTTGTCCAAGTTAAATAAAAATGTATCTTTTTATTTTCCCTCCTTTATGAGCCATAAAAATGTGGCATCCCTAAGCACAATGTTTACATGTGCTTAATGAAAGGTCCAGTAACTCTTGCACACGGAACCTTGCAGTCTGTTCAAAGCATCAACTACTATTTGGTAAAATAAAACGAATCTTAGAAAGTAGGGATGCACTGATACCGAGTATTTGGGTGAGTACTTGTACTTGCTCAAATGCTCCGATACCTTCCCCGACACCGGAACTTCTGGTCAGAGAAAGATTTTCCCCGACCAGCAGTGCCATGGGGGAAATGGAGCCAGTTTCCCGGGCAATCAGGAAGCTGGGTGGCGGGTAATGACTAATGCCGGTTTCCCAGCCAATCCCAATCGAGCCGGCCAAACAACATGGGGCCAGCTTCCCGGGCAATCAGGAAGCAGAGCGGCATGTCATTACTCGCCGCCCGGCTTCTTGATTGTCCTGGAAACCGGCTCCATGTGAGTCAGTCAACAGTAATTGAATTTAAACATGCTTGGGACAAACATAGATCTACTCTAAGTCAAAAAGTCATAAAAACTAAATAAACTAACCAAATGCAAAAAACAAATCAAGACAGAACAGACTTAATGGGCATGATGTTTGGTGCTAAATGTCTCAAGCAGCTTCTAATGGCTATATACTGCACACACTATGTTTCCTCTGAGCCAGCCCTGCTGATGTGGCACTAGAGACACAATTCACCATCAACCTGGGCCACCTGGGACTAATGCAACATCTCTTTGTAGGTCCTCTGAAAAATGTTCTTCACGGTCTACCTGTCAACGTGGTCAAACTCAGCATACCTAACGTCTTAAAGGGCCAGTTTTGGAATAGTGTTCCTTAGTGAGTTACCTTTTCCCAGTTTATCTCTTTTAAACTAAGCTGCATTAATTATAGTATTTTATATCTGTTTAAGATTAATGGGTCACTCCAAACAGATAGAAACAACTCGCTTTACTGCAGCTCTGTATTCATTAATATACAATTATATACATTTGTTAAATGCAAGCAGTCCATTCACCTTAATTTGACTTGGTATCAGACTCTCACAATTCCATGAACAGCAGAACCCAAACTGGCAAAGGAAAAAACAACACAAAGAACCAATCAGTTATGCTTATGTATGTGCCCTAACTCTATCTCCCAAAGTTCTACAATAAAGTTCTTCAGCATCGAATCTTCTGTGTGGACTTCAGTTTTATCAATAGGGATGTTCAGATACAAGTTCAGATACCAGTGCCGATACTTGGCATTTTCATGAGAACTACCAGGGTTGCCGCAGTTACAGCTGGGACCTGGCTCTGGCGCTCCACCACTGTCCTGAAATCATTATTCTGTATTGTTTTAGAAAAATTGTCACATTTCAATAAACAAAAATGTATCAGTACTCGTACTTGGAAAAATGGTATCGCTGCATCCTTTATATATATATTTATAAAAACAAAATCATACATTAAAACAGCTATGGGGCCCCATGGCACAGGGGGGCCGGCCAGGACATGCGGGCCGCCTGGGTTGCTATGACATTTCAGGCTGCTGGCTGTCACTGGCGGCTGTGAGGAGGAACACGCCGCTATTCACATGTGCAGCAGCGCGTTCCTCCTCACAGCCACTGCTGAGTCGGTGACAACCAGCAGCTTCGGAGGAGGTGGCTGGGCCCGTCGTCAGCAGCGATGGAGGAGGCGGGCTTCACAATGGGGAGCCGGGCCCGGCGATCGAGAATGTGGGGCCCGCAAGTGACCCTGCAGAGCCCAGCATAGAGAGTCTACCCTCATGTGGGCTGTTTGGGTTATCAGGTGGACTTAACTAGAAATCACAGGGCCCCATACAAAATGTTGCTCGTTTGGTTTTGAGCCCTACTATGTCCTTTTCAAACATCAAAAGCCGCACAAGCAATGTATTTACCCGTGATTTTATGTGTATATGAGTGCGCACAGGCAGCACGTGCGCCCACATACAAACACACACACATAAATACATACAAAAAAAAAATATTAACAGTTGAAAAGTCTTTTGAGGGAGCCGGGAAGCGTATTCATTAAAAAGGCGAAGTAAATAAATGCCTTCTGACTGGGTGACCTGAAATCTATGCACAGATGTGAGAGGAATGGTTGTGTTCATGGGTGAATTCATTTCCTCCGTATATTGGCTTCCTTAATGTTCTGCCTCTGACTCCCATGGCTCGCACAAATTGTACAACTCCAGCCTTTTCAAGAACCCTGATGCTTGTAATTTATTTTTTCCTATATAGAACAATTTGGGCAGAGCAATAATGCTCTTTGTAGGGGTGATTTATATTTTATAGCCCAGGTCTCAATTTTAAACAATGCCTTCAAGCCTTTATGCCAGACGACCTGCTTTCCCTTTACAGTGCGGGCTTCTGCCGGCTGCGTCGTTGTGTTTCAGTGGACTGGGGGGTCTCATTAAGCCTGCTTTTCACAGTGTCCACAAAAGCCCTATTCTCTTTCTTCCGCTAATGCCAAGGATCAGAAGCAGTGGGAGAATCGGGGTGTTTCCTTTCCAATGTTCAAAATGTGTTTCTTAAAATGTCACATTTTTTTTTCATACTTCATAACATTCAGGAGTGTTCTGTAGTTGAAAGGTTCTATTCTTCAGGGAAAAGATTGATTTTAATAGAGGCGTGGTTGGTTTCACTCTGGTTGAGTATGTATTACATAAAAAGGGGTGTAATGGCTTCTCAGGTGAATACAGACCTCACTGTACATGGTTTGATGGCAGTCACAAGAAAGATGCAGAAACAGTTCAGTTACAGTGACAGCTTTTAAGAGAAAATGCAGCTGCTGATTAACAGTTGTGCGATTGTCAAAGGAGATCAGAGTTAAAATGCCCTCATGACCGAAACTGGCTTTACAAAAACCAGGGTGACAGTATTTGCTAAAAAATGGACATGTAAATCGCATGAGATTGCTTCATTTTCTCATGATTCATCTTTTACATGTATCATTAATATTATCTTAACATGACCTCTCTAGCTGCAGGTACTGTGGAACACGTAATCCTTAAAGTTCACAGAACCCCTGTCATTCACATGCAACAGTATCTTTGGATATAAATGCTGGCAAAACAAACAAAAAACATGGAACTTAAAAAGCTACCATTGAATCAGTTATCACTTCAAGCAAACCTGTGGGTAGGTCATGGACATTTACAGTAAGTGTTTTGATTATAAGCTTTCACGGGCAGGGTCCTCCTAACCATCTTGTTTTGAATTGTATTGTAGCTGTAATGTCTTCCTTATATTATAAAGCGCTGTGCCAACTGTTGGCACTATATAAATCCTGTATAATAATACATATTTTTTGCAAGTACTAAATTAACTTCAAAATAAGCCCTTACTGACCTCTGTAGCTGCAGGAACTGTGGAGTAATTCATCCTTAAAGTTCATTGAAACACTAACATTGTTTAAGGCATTTTCTGAGCAGCCCAGCTCGCTCTGGTTCCCCTTGTGAATGCGCCTGCTCTGTTTTCATTAGAGATTAGAAGGCTGAAAGGCTGCTCAGTCACTGCTGGAAAGGAGTAGTAGGGTGAGCTGAGATGCTGATTCACTGCTGGAAGGAAGAGCAGGGTTAATTGAGCTGCTGAGTGAGTAGACTTGAGTGAGACCCTGTACTGTATTGATGTATTGGCTGGATGGAGGAAGCACAGCACTCTCCCACAAGTTTCAGATACCAGTGGTGATGGAAATTGTGGAAGAAAACTACAATTTGGCTCACTGCCCCCTGGAGGGGTAAGTATCTAGCCTCTTCTTGTAAAGAATTTGTTTTACACATTGAGAATGAATTGTTGCACAGTGCTTGAAGCTATAAAACTCAGTGAGAGCTTGTTTAAAACTCATTTACTGCTGGTCAACCATAGGTAAATACTTGAATGACAAACTTGGCCACAGGTCAGATTTAGTTTAAAGGTAATGAATAGTAGAGTATGGTGCTCCTGTTTGGATACACTGCTGAGATATGAATCCTGGCTGAGATAACCTTAAAGGCCAACTTCAGCATCAATTGTATTTCTTTAAATAGGCCCCCTAACGGTATATAAAAACACATTTTTATAAGCAGTACTCAACTTCTGCACATTCAAGTGCTGTCCCATATATCCGCCTTCATAGTTCAATGCTAGTCCACTTCCGAGTTGAAGGATGCCCAGTGTCATTCAAACAACATCTTGTGAGCTCGGCATGTCAAGGACACACCCACCAGGGGTGGTATCAAGCCAACCTAGACTTATAGTGGAATACTAGCATTCAGGACCTCCCACTGCGGAAGAAGGTGTGAAGGAAGACTTGCAACAGTACATGACCACTAATGAAGACTGCAGGAAAAAGGTATGTATACGGGGTTTTATTGTAAATAAGGGAAAGGAGGGGCAGAAAACAGGTTATATGTGTGTGTATATATATATATATATATATATATATATATACAAAACACAACACCATCTACAACTCCGCCCCAACCTACATCACTGACCTCATCTCAAAATACCACCCAAACCGTCATTTCACGCTCCTCTCAAGACCTCCTACTCTCTAGCTCTCTCATTACCTCCTCCCATGCTTGCCTCCAGGACTTCTCCAGAGTGTCCCCCATCCTCTGGAACTCCTTACCCCATTCTGTCCACCTTTCACTGCCTTTTACTTCCTCAATTACTCAACCCAAACAATTATTACCTTTTGTATCACTTTCCTAGTTTATTTTTTAGTAATTCACAAAATGGAAAGTAAATGAACAGAGAAATCCAAATCAAATTAGAATTTGGTGTGACCACCTTTTGCCTTCTTCTAGGTATGCTTGCACACAGTTTTTGAAGGAACTCGGCAGGTATGGTGTTCCTAACATCTTAGAGAACTAACCACAGATCTTCTGTGGATGTCGGCTGCCTCAAATCCTTCTGTCTCTTCATGTAATCCCAGATATATTCCATGATGGTGAGATCAGGGCTCTCTGGGGGCCAAACCATCACTTCCAGGACTCCTTGTTCTTCTTTATGCAGAAGATAGTTCTTAATGACATTGGCTGTATGTTTGGGGTCGCTGTCCTGCTGCAGAATACATTTGGGATCAATCACACACCTCCCTGATGGTATGGCATGATGGATAAGTATCTGCTTGTATTTCTCAGCATTGAGGACACCATTGATCCCGACGAAAATCTCCAACTCCACCATGCTTCACTGTTGCCGCAGACACTCATTATTGTACCACTCTCCAGCCCTTCACCGTACAAACTGCCTCCTACTACAGCCAAATATTTCACATTTTGACACATAAGTCCGGAGCACCTGCTGACATTTTCCTGTACCCCAGTTCCTATGTTTTCGTGCATACTTGAGTTGCTTAGCCTTCTTTCCCTGTTGGAGGTATTACTTTTTGGCCACAATTCTTCAATGTAGACCACTTCTTGCCAGACTTCTTCGGACAGTAGATGGATGTACCTGGGTCCCACTGGTTTCCACTAGTTTGGTTCTGATGGCACTGCTGAACATTTTCTGATGTCCACTTAGGTGCAGCAGCTCACATCAATGACAAAGCATTCTTGTGGAACCTGTAAACACAACAAAGGGACAGAGCGCCTATCCTGGTGTAGCAAACTGTAATAACTGAATAAGTAAATTAAATATATTACTTGCAAAAGATTAAGAGGCTCTGATGAAGGGGATGTGGCCCTGGAAATGTGTTAGCTCACATCACAGGTCTTCCACAGCATGCAGAAAAAAAGAGTTGGGGGGTTGGATGACGGTATGTCTGGAGTGATGCAGCGACACTACAAGCATTTTAATATTTTGCTTTGTGAGTAATATTTCATTTATTCAGTTAGCCGTGCAAATACTTCACAGCCCGCTACCAGTCACTGTAGGGTCTGATTAGGTCCACAGACACGGTCTTTGTGAACTTGGATATTTTTATGCTGTAGAATGTGTATTTAAAAAGATTTACAACAATGACTGTTTAATGCATAGATAGATCACATACACACAGGTTGAGCTAATGCATTTTTATTATAACTCTGCGATAGTTCCTAACTGCACTGACAATCCCATCATCTCCTTGGTCTATTTACTTGGTAGACATACCTCTTATTAAGAGTCAGTCTTTAGTGTGGGTAAGATTTGGAACCACTATGGAGTAATGCAGACAAATCATCTGAAACCTAATGGAAGGCTAAACCTTCGCAAATCAGAATGTACCGGTACTCTGCCTTGAAGGAATGTCCTGACAACCCAAACAGCTGTACCAACATTCTGTCAATAAGCAACATTCAGCTGTGTTTGGCACTAACGCCTCTCTGGCCACTACCCTATGTGGCTGGTGTAAATACGTTATGTGTTACACCTAGTGTCCAACATTACCCAACAGGGGGTAATGACTTTGCCAACGCTTGGAAGCCCTCCCCTAAAGAGCATATTTTGTCTATTGTATGGGAGGACACAAACTCACCCTCCTTACAGCACTCGCAGCACTCATGGCATTCAAAAAAGCCAACATTGTTCCTTCCATAAAAAGCATATTTTTCCATTGTAAGGGAGAACAATGACCTCTTAAAAGGGACAGACAACCTAAGATCTCCCCTATTCCCACCCACGTTTGTTCACTTTGACTATTAGAATCCTCCCAGTCAGCCACTATTGATTATAGGGGTCACAAGGACCAGTGCAGACCCTGAAAGAAGCTTAAGAACATCAGTAAAGCATTCCCATACTTTTCTTTTTCATTCACTCTGTATTGCATAAAGGGGCACTACAGACCAAAAGCTTCTTACAGGAACCAGTCAGCCAAAGATCATCCTGCTTAAGTTTGTTCAACTTGAAGCTGAAGTTTAACCTGCTTTAGCCTTCCCTGGTTCCTCACTCCCCCATCATCAACACACTAATGACACTTATCAATAGATTTTTTTCCAGTTTCCATTATCTACCTTATTTGAGAGTCAGTGATGTCATCATGCCATGGACAGATTGTATTATATGTAATTTTTAATTGTGCCCATCAGAGTGCGTCCCTAGAGGCGTCCCTGAGATCGGGAAGGGGTTGGGGGTGCTTGTGATGCACATTCTTGGGGGGTGTCGGGGTTAGGTGCTCTTTGTGCATATTAAGGGGCAGGGGGGTGTTGGCAGCTCATAGTGGACGTTCCAAGGGGGAGGCTTGTGGTGCACGGTGTCTTGCCGAGCTCACTGACATCACTGGTTGCAAGGAGTTGGGTGGTACCCCAGCTCTGGCTTCACAGATGCTAAGAGCTCTTAGCAACCTGGGACGCTCTAGCTGGAAAGGGGGTGCCCCTTTCCCCACGCAAACCAATTACCGTATTTTTCCGTCTATAAGATGCCCCCATGTTTAGGACGCCCCCCACTTTTCTTTCCCAAAATTCAGAAATCAATATTTTCCATGCTCTTTTGCATAACTGATTACATCCAGTTTAAATTTTGAAGAAGTAAGACAGCCGCTTACTGGTACCGGTATTTACCGGTATTTTTTTGTTTTCTGACATTTTTATGGGCTCAGAATGCTCCGACATTACCGCTCCCTGTTTCATCTGGGCACTGTCTACAGGCTCTCCGCAGCATCAGCTGACGTCGGGTACATAAGGCTCATGATTGGAGGAAACCTGTTAGCTTGTCTCTGCAATCGGAAGTTTCACTCGTGAGGCTAGTTTGCAGAGGAATCGGCAGTTTCGCAACCGTGGTTCTCCTCTCGGCCCCCCCGCGTATAAGACGCCCCTCCATTTTTAGATAAATATTTTAAAGAAAGAGTATAATCTTATACACGGAAAAATACAGTAGATGTATAGTTAAAACTTGGAGCAGCCCTATTCCAAATAAACATGCCTCTCAACCTACGAGAAATATACAAATTCCTTTGATCTTGCCCCACTGAGGCAACCTGGATAGCCAAGGCAACCACCGAATTAACATGTAATGTCTATAAATTTAGTAAAAACAATATTATTTTCATGCTGATTCCAGACTTATCAGCCACAAATACACCTCACTGTATATACAACCAGGTGAACAGCAGTCCAATCTTATTGACCGTTTTTTCCTAATCTGGCCCTTAACGTTAGTCTTTATTTATTTGCTTTTCACTCCCTGTAGCTGAGATACGGATACACGGCTTTTAGCTGAAATATGGAATTGTCTGATGCTGACGCACAGCATTTGATTTGCTCGCTGACAGGCCTTGATAAGTACCAGGAAAGTCTAGATCCCGGTATCTTATAAAAGATTTTAGGCGCTTAAGCTGCTTACTCCATGTAATCATTTGTATGTCTCTGATCGGAATTTTATACAACTGAAGCTTTTTTCCTACAGTATAACATCTGCGGAAGCCAGCTACCGAGCTGCATGTAAATGGATGGCTCCTCCTTGGTAATGGTTTCATTTTTCACAGGTGTTGGAAAAGAAGAGAAAAGAAAAGAAAAGAGAGATAACAGCACAACTCTCAGATTAGAACAAAACCATCAAAGGTGAGCTTTAAAAATAAACATATTTATTCATCCTGAATATTGATGTGCTAGACTCCTTTATAATCAGGAACAAGTCATAAATATTAATCATCCACACAAGACATGTGGAAAATTCCAAGGGTGCAGTAATTAGAAAACTGTTTTGTCTTTTTTTTTTTACAGCTAAACAGATTGATCTGCTCAAACACAAATCTAACCTGCACTGAGGAGATTTGGAAGAACCCGGAGAATTTGTCACCATGGTCAGTCTGAGTTGTCACTTAAACTACCATCTACAGCTTTCTCTCATCGCTTTGTTTAAAGGTTTCAGTACAACATATCGCTTCTTCCTTCTGTTTCCTTTTTCCCCTTCCTTCCTTCCTTCCTTCCTTCCTCCCTTCCTCCCTTCCTCCCTTCCTTCCTTCCTTCCTTCCTTCCTTCTTTCCTTCTCTTTCTTCCTTTCTTTCCTTCACTCCCTTTCCTATGTTCCCTTCGTTTCTTACTGTCCTTTCCTTCTCTCTTTTCCTTCCCTTTTCTTCATTCCTTTCCTCTTTCTTTCCTTCCCCCCTTACCCTTTTTCCTTCCCCTTCCTTCCCGTTTTTCCCCTTCCTTTTCTTCCTATTCCTTTCCTTCCTTCTTTTTCGTCCCTCGTTCCTTTTCTTCCTTCTTTTTTTCCTTTACTCCCTTTAGTAAGGAAAGGAAGAAAAGAAGGGAACATATGACCGGAACTTTCATATGTTCCCTTCTTTTCTTCCTTCCTTCCATTATTTCCCCCTTTCCATAATTCCTTCTCCCTTCCTGCCTTCCTTCCTTCCTTTCCTTCTTTTCCCCCTTTCTATACTTCCTTTCTTTCCTTCCCTCCATCCTTTCATTCTTTCTTTCTTTCCTTTCTTTCCTTCCTTCTATCCTTTATTCTGTAGCGCTCCCCCTTGCCAGTCAGCGCTATCCCAACACAGGATAACACTACCGGTGGCTCTGAAGGGGTGATCCCCTTTTCTGTAGGGGTGATCTACAGAAAAATGAAATAACGGGTCTCCATGTCTCTCCCCTATAAGAAACCTCTATTATGGATCCACAGCATACCAGCACACCTTGAGTACTAGGTTCGGATGCTATGGGTTATGACAGCTCCGCATCTTCTTGTCTAGGGATATTGTTGATCGCTTTGCCCATCAGCACTTACCACCCTTCCATTGAACGATTGAAGTGAGGCCCAGTCTGTGGCTATGATGCTTGAAACATTTATTGAAGAACTTCTGGGAGAGAGGTAGAGGAGGGTTAGGATCATACAGGCAGATGTAGACTCCGTGGCTTTTCAGCTTCTATGCAAAGCAGGTCGAACACCTGACACTGCATCACTTGAAGTAGAAGTTACTGATCCTTGTTTTTAGCAGTAGCAACCATGGTCCCTGGTGCCACCAGGCCCCAGGGTGATTCCATGACTAGTCCCCAGGCTGTTAGGCCTAGCCAGCTCAGGCAATTCAGCTCAGGCAATTCAGCACAGCCCCCCGCAGGCTGGGCCTGGGAGAGGAAGAGAGAGCTCACATTGCCCACCCCGAGTATTTATCTCCTCCCCCTGCATGCACCACTGGCTATCGTTCAACAGTGATTGGTGGGGAAGGGATATCTACTCCTAGCAATTCCATTGGCTGTTCTATCACCAGGGCACACCCTGCCGTACCTCGGGCAGTAGACAGATGGCAAGCAATGATAGATTGTTTAGGGGGAAAACCACATGAACCAAGACTGCAAATTAATATCAGACCACATACTATCTGGTAATCACCAAATTCAATAGCACCCTTTCCACTAAGGCAGTGGTGGAGAACCTTGGCAGTCCAGCTGTTTTGGAACTACAAGTCCCATGAGGCATTGCAAGGCTCTGACAGCCACAGACATAACTCCCAGAGGCAGATGCATGTTGGGATTTGTAGTTTTGGCACAGCTGGAGTGCCAAGGTTCGCCACCACTGCACTAGGGCGTTACACTTCATTATTGGACAGACAGAAGAAATCTAGCCTGTGATACAGCTTTAATCATTAGCAGGAAGGCTCCAAGCTATGGCAGGGGAGACTATATTCAACACTGTACAGAATGTCTCAGCCCAGCGAAAACAGTGCTGATCAGACAATGTTTGCTCCATAGACATAAGCCTTCTATACAGTCTGCCTGCAAAGGGTCAAAATATATGTTTGTTATCTTATGTCTATGAGTACCTGTACTCATGTAAAATGTATAGCATATCTTGTATTGACAATAGCTTACTCATTATCCCTGTCTTACAAATAGGCAGAGCTGAATAACAAGATCGCCCCCTCCATAGACTATAGACCATAAATTTGTAACCAGAACAGGTTTCCCTTTTAGAAGATTTCACTCTCACAACTCTGACAACCCAAAATCCTGCATTTACCATCACTTTGTGTAACGGAGACAAAGTTCACAGGACAGGCAGTGAGAGTGATTCTCTCCAGGGAGGACATAGACAAGAATAAAAACATTTAAATGGTTCCAACCATTCTCTGTTCTGTGCACAACTAAAAAAACAAATGTTTGGCATTACATGCATTTTAACACCCAAGTAATCCCTTGTTATGTCTAATTATCCATAATTAACTTCTTCCTCTCGTTTTGAAGATTAGTATTGTAAAATAATGCAAAAATGTGAAAAAAGAACGTCTTGTTTATTTGTAAATAATTATGTCACTTAGTTTATATATCATAATAAAACGGGCATATTGCAGAATAAAATTAGCACATTGTATCCATAGCAACACTCGTTATGTTATCAGTTATCGGTGGTCAAGCTAGAAAAAGTGTTTTCTCTCCTACTATTTTATACCAGCAAATACCACCTGTCACAAAAAGAGCACATACAGAATGTATCAGAGAGGTGCCCTCTCTGTATACATTACCTCCCTCTCGCAGACTCGCACGATCTGCCTCTCCCGCTCACAGCCGACGAACCCAGCGGAGTGGGCGGGGACCGGGCAGTAGCGCGCTGTGATTGGCGGAGGGTTGCCGTGGCGATAGAATGCTGACCCGGCAGGGAGCCGCGCTGTGCTAAGCATTCTATCGCTATGGCAACCATCAGTATCCGGCGGCCGGCGGGCCCCCCATCTCTGCGCCGGGAGTGTCGAATGAACGGATGGTCCGACATTCTCGGCGCAGAGATGGGGGGCCTGCTGGCCGCTGGGTACCGATCCGGCGCTGGGACTGTGCTGGGCCCCCTAGAGGCCGGAGGCCCTGGTGCGTCCGCACCGCCTGCACCGGCGGTAGTTCCGCCACTGATCAGTTCTATGACAACGTTATTGCTAAATTAATAGGTCTATAGCTAAAGTGTGAAAATTGCTCTTGAGCTTAAAGTGTATGAAGGGAATAGACAAAAAAATCATATACAGGACTTCCCTTTAGTTAGGGCTCTCCTTAGGTAAATTGCTGTTCCGGAGTGGTAACGAGGGGGTCAGCAGTGGGAGAACAGGCAAGCGTGCCCAGGTGCTTTGTTGGAAGAGGGCGGGGGGTGGTGGCGGATGCTGGACAGAGCAGCTGGCAGCATGGTCCCACATCCGCCACCACCATCTGCATCCCCTGCTCAACTCACAGCAACCAGTGACTTTAGTGAGCTGGGCGGCACCACACGGAGCGTCACATGTTACTAAGAGCCTTTACCAATCTGGGACCCTGTGGTGTACCCCCACCGCCCGACCGCTCCCCCAATGAAATGCCACCTGAAGCAGCCGCCTCATTATAGGGGCAGCCCTGCCTTCAATACAAGCACAGATCCCTATGTTTTATCTCTTTAATAACATAGCAAGTACAGAAAAACACAGTACCCGATGACCTGTCAGAAATCCAGTGAGATCCTAACTTTCTTTTCGAGTTGAAATCTCTGCCACTGCTGAACTGGAATGCCAAGCAGTGCTGTTTGCCCTGACCTGTTCTCCCATAGACTACAGAAAACGTGATCCCTCTCTTCTTTATAACATAAGTGGGAGGTGTTCTGCAGAATCCAGCAGAGAGGAACTGGGCAGGGCTGATAACATGCCTTAGGATGTGAGTACAGCAGAGGCAGAACTGTTAGTCAAAATAGAAAGTTACTATCTCATTGCATTTCTGGCAAGATCAAGACCAGGGGTGAGCAACTCCGGCCCTCCAGCTGTGCTTTAACTACAAATCCCAACATGGTTCTGCTTCCTCGGAGTCATGCCTGTAATAGTTGAAGTGCTGGATTTGCCCACCCCAAAGTAACCCCCCCACCAAAGTAAACAGCCTATTTGCCTTTAGTAAATCAACCCCCATATACCAAGGGGGTATTTGTTCTACACACAGGATCTTGGTGTATTGGGATCGTAGAGCCAGTGGCGTAACCAGAGTTATGGGCGCCCGGGGCAGAACATTTTTTTTCGCCCCCCCCCCATATTATATAAACATCCACTAGAACTGTACCCCACACATATATATCAGCTAAGGAACTACAAGTCCAAGCATGCCATCATTCTCCCTGTACACCCCCCCCCACACACACACATATCACCCAGGGAACGGCAATGTCTGGTTGTTGTACAGGGGCAATGAGGGCATGCTGAGACTTGTAGTTCCCTAGCTGATATGTTATGAAGCTGTATTCCACCTGAAAGTACTACAATTACATTATAGAACTAAGAATAGAACATAAAATAAAACTTTTTTTTTCTAATACTCACCTGATTCCTGGATCCACCAACAAGCGCGGCCTCCCGTCTCCCACGCTGTTAGAAGTTGCATACAGCGTGTGCTGGTAACAACGCGATTTAACAGCCTTTGAACGTGGGATGATTGTTGGCGCTCGGAGCCATGGAGCGAGTATCAGCAAAACAGCAGAATTCGTTAAATGTTCAAGAGCAGCTGTTGTTAAAGTGTTTAAAGACTGGACTGTCAGCCGAAAATCTGGGTCTGAACGTGTGAATTGTGGCCGTCAGCGACTAGTCAATGTTAGGGCAGAACGGAGAGTGGCAAGACTGGTACAAGACAACAGAAGGGCAACAGTGCAGTGTCAGATTCCTCGCATCACCTTTCAACATCTCGTGGAGTCACGAGGCGGCCCAACGAAGTCATCTCGTGGAGTTATCTCGTGGCCCAATGAAGTACTGATGGGGTGGTCATAATTATCTGGCCACTCAGTGTATACCATATCATAACATAAACTCTGTATTGATTTTATATTAATAATGAAATGCAGTCATCAAAAGCAAATACAAATAGACAGACTTAAGACAACTAGTCACACAATCTTTTCCAGGATAATACATGCCGCAGATCAGCAAAACAATGAGTACACAAGAGATTTTTTTATGGTTAGATGAGAGTTCTTGTTAGTTAAATACTGGATATCTGAGAGTTTACTGTATTTGGAAACAGAAAGAGAAATTCTAAGGTCATGTAGGACTGATGGAAGGAGAAAGAGAGTTAACATCTTAGATAAAGAACAGAGGAGAGATTGTGAAGATAAAAAGAGGAGTATGTAGATAGAAAGTGAGAGAGTGTAAGATCCAGAGAGACAGATGGAAAGCGAGAGATAAGAATGATCAAGGAGTGGAAAAAGGAAGAAATTCTTGCCGTGTAACAGTATCAGGCAAATGATCAGTAGAGTGGTAATGTGCAATTTGTCATTTACTGAATAAATGGAAATGAAAAATAAATTGCACAAAATAAATGAACAAATGAGCGCAAGTAAATATGAAAGCGTTCCTCAACTGGCCACTAGGTGACAGCACACTTTAGCAGTTCTGGTAAAGCTAATGGAAGGATAATAATATTATGAAAAACTCCTTCCTGGAAATGATTTTTCAGCATGCCCTCATTGGAAGCCAGGATGGTTGCTGGTGTGGTTGGCTGCTCATACAGGCTTTGTAGGGATTGCAGTATGCCAATCTGCCACTAGATGTCCCCATAGTCAATAGTGAGTGACTAAGGGAGTCACTGTAGAGTTAAAGGTAGCTCTGCCCTGATGGAGCTCTATGGTCCAGAGAGAGCCTTATATATAGTTTTGGGAGGGGGAGCCGCCCAGGATGAAGGTCTAGAAGACCGTTGGGCTGTCCTTGAGCAACGCCTGGCCTCAAAAGAACTCCTTGCGGGACCACTTCTCAAAAAACAACGCAATCAACTAGGTGGACATTTTTGGCCAATAAGCTTTTTTCTTTACCTCTGGGTAAGAATGAGGTTCATGTGGAGTTTTCTGGCTCCATGTAATATCAACCTAAGGACATCTATATCCAGTGTGAGATTATTCCTTTATTTATTTATTTATTATTTTCCTAATTCTTTATTTTATAAAACAGGAATAGCCATACAAAAATATCGCAAATACTCAGCAACACAGTACAAATCAAGGCACATAGTGTCAATGCAGATAGTAGGGAGGAGCTCTAAAGCATGGATCCTGTAACTTTTTAATTTTTGTCAACAATTACATCAAAAGACAGAAAAGGTAACACATAAGAGGAGTAGAGGTTGCAGGAGATACGTACGGTCCTTCTGTCTCCCGCAGAAGGCCGTGGCATAACTGTAAATCCTAAAGGAGATAGTTACCATATACATATCTACATGGCATGCCCGAGGCAGGTCGTCTCTTTGGGTGTATCCGTATAGAGATTATTCCTTTATTTTGACCAACCCACCATATACATTTGAGCTAGAAGTTGAGGGTGATTCATCCATAACTGATTTTCACCTTTTGGCCCCCAAAGTAATTAGTTTCTCCAGACCTAGACAAATGAACAATATAACAGAATTGTCCAAAAAAAGGAAAAAAAGAGTAAAGACAAAAACCTATAATGAATTGATGTGATCTCAATCCTTTGCACTTAATTTCTGACCATTTCCTAGAGGGAGAAATGTAATTAATCTCTCTGCACCCATTCAGTCCTTACTTTCAAATTAGTTTTCTAATTATGATTGTGAGTTGAGACTTCCAAACGATTTCTCAACGTTTTCTTGGCAGTTTTAATTACTTTAAGTTTTGCTGTTTCTGTGAGAAATCCAAGGCGTTGGCCTACATCCTTAATGCTAATTATTGCATATCCCAGTCACATCATAATCAGGAATGTCCTATTTATCTGCAGAGAGCTATTTACCCGTCAAAAGTTTTAGCATGCCTACCTTTATAAAGGACTTTTTTTTCATTAATGTTTATGTAAGGGGATGTATTGCAGGGACAAGTCTATAATTGTGCCTCTATATAGATCGTTGGTTCGGCCACATCTGGAGTACGCGGTCCAGTTTTGGTCGCCGATACTGAGAAGGGATGTCCTTGAACTGGAGAGAGTCCAGCGGAGGGCAACAAAACTAATTAGGGTAATGGATGACCAGAGCTATGAGACAAGGCTTCTGACCTTAAACATGTTTACGCTGGAATTAAGGAGATTAAGGGGGGATATGATTTTCATGTACAAGATGTTCAATGGTGACAGCAACATTGGCAACAAACTGTTTGAGATTAACTCCATTACAAAGACTAGAGGCCACCACCTAAAGTTGGTGGAGAAAAAATTCCAGCACAATGGGTGAAGAGGGTTCTTTACAGTAAGAGCGGTCAAGGTCTGGAACTCACTGCCATCGGCAGTGATTTCAGCCAAGAGTGTAGATTTGTTCAAGAAACGCTTGGACAATTTCTTGAGGGACCGTAATATCCAGGGATAACAGTATCCCTAAGAATGAGATGATGCGTGGACCTATATGGGTTGGACTTGATGGACGTATGTCTTTATTCAACCCCAAATACTATCATCAAAAGCATTTTATTACATCTGTTCACAGGCAAAAAAATACCTAACTTCCTGTTGTGGGCTAGGAACACAATGCCTCTGTTGTACTGAATCTTTCTTAAAGTAGCATTAAACTCTCAAACTTTTTTTTCAATAAAGAATCCATATCAAACAAATACAGGCACTAATGTGCCACGCGTGCGGGTGCCGGCGACCGCAGCGTGTGCGGGGGGGGCTTGCCATTGAGTTCAATGCAGCGCCACGTCCCCTCCCGCCCCAAAAAAGTGAGCTGGCCGGGTTGCGTCCCAGTGCGTTCCAGAGGCCAAACGCACACCTGATGGTGTGGCAGGGCCCTGAGCCATTACTAGATCACAAGGGACAGAGCAGACTCTAGCAATTGTTCATCTACTAGCTTGGAAAAAGGGATGAGGGAGGAGATAGGACCAGAGGGAGGAGATGGGACCAGGGGGAGGGGAGTAGCTTAATTTACCGTGTCTGTGTGTTTGTGGACACTATTCAACTTGCTTGTTGCACTCCTTACTCAATATCCCATGTAATATGGCGTGCACAGTGATATAGTGCCACCAGTACCAGTAAACGTGCCACCAGCACATCAAAAATCCTTTTAGGATCACAAAATGTTAATTTATTGAAGATAGATGAGGAGAAGGAAAGGTGTTCTGTAGTGCTAACACACTTCCTGTTCTAGGGTAACAACGATTTCTCTTCTATAAATATAGTGCAGTGAGTGAGCATGTCACTCTGAGACAAGAAGGGTGTTTCACATGGGAGGGTCCATAGGGTCTGCCTGTCGGTTTTTCAGGAAAACTCGATCAGATTCCCAATGCTAGTCTATGGGCAGCCTGGTCTAAGTGAACGGACACTCATTTACACCCGGTTACCCACGGCCCCGCCCAGGCCCAGAAAAACAAACAGAAAAGAGTTGCACAACCTGGTCGTGCCAGATCGGGGTAATCTGATGTAAACAGACACATATCCATTTACATCAGACTACACATGGTCCGGCATGGGGTCTGGCAGTTTCAGTTCTTTTCCTCTATGTCAAGATGGAGGAAAAAACTGGATGGACACGGATGTCACAGCGGTTACGTGCTTTCCGAACTGCTCTGATCAGCAGTGGGTCCATGCACATGTGAAAGGGGCCTTACTAGCAGGCTTACCAGGTGAAAATAAAGATAAAAAAAGAAAACTAATGCAGCCATGACATCCAGTAAGCCTCAGTATGGTATATTTTGTTTTCTTAGGTTTAGATACACTTTAATTCTCAACATTAAAGGAAGCCTGTTATGGGAAAACATTATAGGTTCTCACTGCTGACAACCCATTTTGATGCTGCACCTTTCCCATTAAGATGCAGCCCGTCTCGGCTGAAGAGCCGATAGCCGACTGCGAACTGACTTGAAGTATGTGGTTTACTCTGATTTAATTTGCATTGTATGTCAGTTATATGAGAAGTATGAAGGTCAGGGGATCAATATGACAACTATGCAATCAGAAAGCAAAGGCATCTTCTACAGATCTGTCATGGCAGGTTTGCTTTAACTATACTTTTATAATCTGGTATTACTTTATGACCCCCTCTCATTGTTTCTAAGTGGATCACTTATGGCATAAAGGTCAACTCCATTCAAAAGCAATTTTAAACTGTTGTAAAAGCCACTGCCCGCTGTTAACTCTTTTCTTTTTGTCTGCAACTAGAAGTTTATACTGCTTTTGAAGTCAGAGTCTCAAGAACAGGTATGGCACAGAAAATTAGTTTTAAATGCTTGCATGCAGTGTTTTTCCTTTACATAAGTTGTTTTGTACTTGCCATTTGCCTTTGGACTAGCTCGAAAATTTAGCTATTCCAGGAGAGTCAATACCCTAGCACAGCCCTCTTCCTCATGGCAGTGTCTAATTACTTTCTGACCCAGCATCTCATCCACCCCTCACCTCCCTACATAACCTTTTATAGACCTGCCAGGGGAGGAGAGAAGGTAAATACTAAAGAGCGGGGGTAGGCAAACTCTAGCTCCCCATGATACATCTGCCTCTGGGAATCATGCCTGTGGCCACGGGTGTCCCTAGAGTTTTCTTCACCTGAGACAGGTGTGTGTGGTTGGAAATCGCTGATAGTGCATGGTCCAGGGTGAGGTAGCTACCGATGCATGGTCCAGGCTTCTGTCTACTGGTGACATCAGTGACATGGGCTAGGTATCAGAATACTGCCGCGCGTGCGCGATGACGTCATCGTGCACGTGCGTGGTGAAGTCACGCGTATGCGCAGTGACGTCTCAGCGGGGTGACATTCGGTTACCGCTCCAGATGTCACCTAGCCTCGGGAAGCCCCTGCAAATACTCACCCAATACTAGTATTGGTATCTGTGCATCCCTAGTTCTCACCAAAACCATAAGTATCAATTTTGAGTGGAAATTACATTTATTAATCAATATACATTATTTCATATTCATAAGTAAATTTTGCATTGCTTGGGAATACTGAGTAGTTTGTATGGAGTTCAACAAAAGCTGAAAATCTGTTGCCTCAGAATCCATTGAGGAATACAACAGAGTAAAATTAGGTTCTTGGCGACTATGAGAATGAAATATTTGTTTATAATCAAGTAAAAATTATCTTGTTTATGGCCAAGTGAGATGTACACGCTTAATTGAGCAAATCAGGATTCAGCCAAACTCTCCATAATATATAGATATTTAATTGTTCATCTCCACCCCTAGATTAGAACTGGAAGCATTTATTTGCTGGATTATAATGGAATCAAGTAAACCCTTATTGGGGAAGGCTATGCTAAAAAAAAAAATATGTACCGTATTTGCCGGCGTATAAGACGGCTGGGCGTATAAGACGACCCCCGATTTTCGGGCGATTTTTTTAGGTCTCAAACCCCGTCTTATACGCCGGGTATACTTCGGTATACTGTATGTAGCCAAAGCTACATACAGTATACCGAAGTATACCCGGCGTATAAGACGGGGTTTGAGACCTAAAAAAATCGCCCGAAAATCGGGGGTCGTCTTATACGCCCAGCCGTCTTATACGCCGGGTATACTTCGGTATACTGTATGTAGCCAAAGCTACATACAGTATACCGAAGTATACCCGGCGTATAAGACGGGGTTTGAGACCTAAAAAAATCGCCCGAAAATCGGGGGTCGTCTTATACGCCCAGCCGTCTTATACGCCGGGTATACTTCGGTATACTGTATGTAGCCAAAGCTACATACAGTATACCGAAGTATACCCGGCGTATAAGACGACCCCCGATTTTCGGGCGATTTTTTTGGGGTCTCAAACCCCGTCTTATACGCCGGCAAATACGGTACCATACTGAATGTCATATAGTATCCTCACAATTTACAAGTATTGTTACAAGTATTCTTACAGTTTTTGGGTCCTCTAATTCCATACAGATTTAATGCTTAAAGGAGAACTATTGGGTTAAGGCGTTTCCCCATAGTTCTCCTTAGGGTAACGGGAGGACACAAACTAGCGTCCTCCCGTCACCCTAGGCTCAGTATACCGTGAGCTGTAGCTCGCAATATACTGAGACGCTGCAGTATACCGTGAGCTGCTGCTCGTGGTATACTGAGACGCCACAGCTGAAGCGGATCCCGACAATAATGTCTGGATCCGCCCAGCTGCGTGACTGACAGCTGGCTCTGCCAATCTAGAGGCAGAGCCAGCTGTACCCACCCCCTCTCCCGTCCGTTCCGCCAGTCAGCGCTGGCGGATCGGAGCGGGCGGGGTGAGTCCAGCCCCTCCACTGTCACGGCAGAGAGCAGTGACAGGATCGAGAAGTGAGAGAACGCCGGTATGTGTTCGCTCACCTCCGGATCTACTAAGCCGACCTGTGACAGTTTCATTGTCACAGGTCGGCTAGAACTATGAGGTGAGTGAAAAGCACTCACCTCATAGTTCTCCTTTAATAACTGGCTTCAATGGAGTATAAAAAAGTGCCACATTAATATACAGCAATATATACATTTATAGGGGTCAGCCCTCTTGAGGCACCATGTGCACAGATAAAGTGATACATCTATACAGAGTTTTAAGAGGTATGATGCCTTTGGTCCTTCCGGGTTTCTAGCTCTCTCTGTCATATAATTGCCTTCCATGTTCTGTTCTGAAGTTGGATTATAACAAAATAAGGTTGCCTGTTCTGATGATTACATGTGGATATCAGAAACCTGTATGACACACAAACATCTAAGGCTATTACATCTAAGGCTATTAAGGTGTACGACATATCACCTCCTACAGTATTCAATATCTCACTCTCCACCTTTCTTTAAAAAAAAATGTCTTTCAGATGTTTTTTTCAGAACATCTTTGTACTCATAAACCAGGGGAGGAAACTCAAATGGCTTTTGACCTTCAAGACACAATTTAGCAAATAGTTATGCTTTGCTTGTAGCCAAGTCCATACAGAGTCCTTATCACTGGCGGAACTACCAGGGTCGCAGCGGTCGCAATTGCGACCGGCCCCTGGCGTTTGGCCACTTGGGGGGGGCCCAGCGAGGAAGAAGAGGGCCCCCCTCCAGAGAGTTGCAGCTACATCCCTGCACAGCCACCCGTAGCATGTACGGGCAGCTGTGCGGCAGGGATGCATTGCCGTCCGCACGCACTCAGACCGGCACAGTTCCTTGCGGCCTCGGCTGCAAGGTACTGTGCCCGTCTTAGCTGCTTCTCTCCTATCTGCCTCTTAGCTCCAGCGTCTCAGAGAGAGCAGAGTGATCTCTCTGAGACTTCAGAGTCATTCGGAGGCGGGGCGTGCTGCGTGTAGGAGTCCATTTTCATTTAATAGAAGAAAAAAAAAAAGGTATCAAAATCATGTTTTTATTGGGGGGGGGGCCCTCAATGGTTTCTTGCACCGGGGCCTCGCGTTTCTAGTTACGCCTCTGGTCCTTATCAGATGATGAAAATACAAACTGCCAACAATTCTTGTTGACTTTTAAAAAATTATATATTTCATTGATTTTAGGTGCGGCTCTGACTCCCCTGCCTCCCCTGACTGCACGCCCCTGTAGATGGCAGATCCAGGCCAGAATTAGCATCACAGTGTGATAGGAAAGCCAGATCGAGATTATGTATTAGAGAGCTAGGGTGAATTTGGTGACCACACATTTTCTTGTCTATTGGCAGCCTAAGAATAGTTTTTCCTTAGTACAGATAAGCATATAAAACAAAATAACTTTTTGATTTCTTGTCCATTTATGTGCTTTTACAACAATTACACACATTTATAACAGTTTTCTCGCTTCTGTTTATATTTAACTGTGTTTGCATGATGTTAAAGCCAGTGATATTAAAGCCAGATTTATTATTATTTTTTCTCCGTTAAGGAGACCCTCCTTTGCTGGAGGATGTTGCTTTTTTTTTTAAAGTACCTCAATCCTCGTTTTTTAGTGGGTCCCCGCCATGCTCTTCCCCCGGCCCCTTGCACGGGTGCCACCATCGTTCTAATGGTGGCACCCGTGCACGCTCGTGCCCGCAGCGGCTGTGTGCATCCATAGACACACACAGCCCTGTGGCAGGCCACGCCCCTTCCCTCTTTGATTGATGGCAGAAGGAGCCTATGGCTCCTCTGCCATCAGCATCCTTCCACAACAACCTGGAAATTCGGGGTACGGAGGAGTGCTTTGGGACCGACGGCGGGGAGGAGCACAGCGGACAGGTAAGTGTGCGGGAGACTGGGGGAGAAAAAAGGCTGTTTTTACCCTAATGCAGTGAATGCATTAAGGTAAAAAACGCCCAGGCTTTACTTTAACCTGCAGTAAATAGATAATGAATTAATAAAATACTCTAGTCTTTTAACATTAGTCTTTGGATCAAATCTACTATTCATTATAATGCAGACAAGACAACTTCCAGAAGATGTGGGCCCCATGGATGAGCAAATAACTAGCACATATGGTAAGATAACCTCTGTAAGTCCTCCAGGTCTGCCCAACCTGTCTTCTATTATCAGTCTTCCTTTTAACCTTATCTCAAAAACCCAAATCTAAAACAACCTATCTTTACACATCTTATACTGGGGAAATGACAGGTTACCTATTGGCCTTTCTTACTGTGGTATTCAAGCAGATAAAGAAAACAACAACTAGAATACACTTCAACAAGAAGTCTAAGATGTCTAGAATTACTGTAATTATATTGTTCAATGTTTACATGGAAATATGAAGCAAAGAAACAGAAATTGATGACTTAATTCATGTTAACACATACCCATATGATGTTCTATTGTCTATCTCTATAATGGAAATCTACTAGTTTCATGTTATACTTTGGATTATTTCTTGCATTTAAAGTGTATATAAACTCAAAAACAAAAACGGTGTATATAGCAGATTACCAATCCTTAGATGTCGTAGCAGCATTAGCTTTCTTTTTATTCCCAGGGTTTCTTCTTTTTTTACACCTGGTGATTCTGCCAGTTACACTTACCGTGGCAACACTCATACCTCCCAACCAGTGCCAATATGGGGCCCAGGGCACAGGGAGGATGAGGAACAAAGGGGTCCCCCTCATGCCGTGCAGGCCACCTGGCAGGCTGCTGGCTGTCACTGGCGGCTGTGAGGAGGAACGTGCCGTTGTTCAGATCCCTGACAACGTGTCAGTGATCTGTGCAGCGGTGCATTCCACCTCAAAGCCGCTGCTGAGTCAGTGATAGCCAGCAGCCAGCTTCCCAAACGATCAGGAAGCCAAGAGGTGAGTCATTACCTGCCCCCCAGCTTCCTGATTGGCCAGGAAGCCAGCTCCATGCACCCTGGTGATGAGGGAGCATGGAGTCGGCTTCCCGGCCAATCAGGAAGCTGGGCAGTGTGTAATGAGTCGCCACTAGGCTTCCTGATACCGGAAGTTGTGGTTTTGGGATAAGTATCGGGAGCATTTCGGCAAGTACAAGTACTTGCCCAATTACTCGGTATCGGCATGGGTGCATACTAGTATCAGTATTGGTGCATCCCTAGACCATACCTACTTTTTGCTGGCCATACCTGCTTGTGACTGCAGTGTGCTATGTTCACTTCATTCTTCCCCTTTTACAACTGTTTCTCTTTGTTTAAACATTGGGATGTAAGAACACTCACATACTATAGATGTATATATGGAGGAACAGTCTGTTAGAACTACAGAGCTTTTTCTCCTCTCTTTATCTCCAAAATGTATGGTGGACCTGTTTTGTAGTCCATAAGGAGAGCTGGGAATAGTGAATCTGATGAACAGTCAGCACAGGAAGTTATCAGCTCACACAATTTCTGGCAGGATCAACAGGCATTTTATTCACTTACCGAGCAGCTATAACAAAACACTTTCAATTGTATACTTATCAGACCAGAAGGGAGCAAATAAGATAAATTTATTGTAAGAGCCCATTCACACCAGGGCAGTTGCAGTTACCGCGATGATTTCAAAAGGGAGGTTTTGGGAGATTTTAATTGCGTTTCACTGCTGGAACACAATTAAAAACGCCCAAAAACGCGCTAATCAGCGCGGTTCCATTGAAAGCTGTATGCAAACTGCACTGATCAGCGTGGCAAAAATAGTGCAGGGAGCAGTTTGGGCGGGGGGCGGTTCGGATCGCGTGCGGATGCATGAACGGTCCCCATAGCAATGTATGGGATAGTTCATGTCGGCAAATCCACGCGGCCAAACTGCCCCGGTGTGAACGGAGCCTAAAGGTTTAGATACACTTGAAGAAATCATTATTTTACCTGCATTTTCTATAAAACAATCTCCACAAGAATGCACACTCTTCCTTCCGTGTACAACTCATGTAAACACTCAGAAGAAATGCACATGGGAGCACAAAGCCGCTAACTATGTGAATGGCACAGTTCTTTACAGCATACTTATTTTTGGACACAGCACATTAGCACAAGTCTGTGCTGAACATCTACATACTGCAGGTACGATGAAAAATCAGCTATGTACTTGAATGATTCCTAACACTTAATTCACACACATCTTCTTTCCACAGCATCTAGCAGGAAGTAGCAAAACATGTTTTTTCCCCATAGTTTATCTATTTTAGTTCATGTGCTTTTACATAGAGTAGATTAGAATGCATTAACCTTAGATTTCTTGTACTGGTTTAAATGCACTTAAAAATGTATTTAAATAGATTTGCATCAGGTAACGCATGCTTCCTACAAAAAGGAAAATGCACATATTTGCTTTCATGTACAATGTAAGAAAACGTACTGCTGGTAGAAGTACGAACCATTTCTTTGTCCGCTTAGAGCAAAGTAAAAGGCTCACTTAAAGTGAAACTAAAAGATAAAGCACTTGCTTTCTCTTCCAATTATGCATCCAGTCTTGGTGTCTTTGGCCATCTTTATTGGCCGGCGTGGGATGACATACATCAATCACCAATAACAACCCTGACCCGTCGAGGCATGGACTCCACTAGACCTCTGAAGGTATGCTGTGGTATCTGGCACCAAGCCGTCAGTAGCAGATCCTTGGAAGTTGTGAGGTGAGGCCTCAGTGGATTGGACTTGTTTTTCCAGCACATCCCACAGATGCTCGATTCATAAAGCTCGAGTTCATAAAGCAAGTTTTTGTTTAAACATTTTGTAGGTTCACCACCAGAAATAAAGAACAGCCTATAATGCAGTTAACAGTTTTTGACTCTGATCCTCTGAGTAACACGAGCAAACAATTTGACAGACTAAAAAGACCATCCCCCTGTCTATGAAAGGGTGAGATTACAGCAGCCATATTGTCAGTGCCTGTTGGACCTGTTAGGGAAAGTTAACAATTCTGTGTAGGAGAGATAGTGTTATATTTTAATTTTTTTAATTTTTGGCATTGGCACATGTTCTCCATGGCAGTGTCCAGCTGTCTGTGACCTTTGTTTGACAATAGCTTGCTTTTTAGACCTACATATGGCCATGGTCAAATAAAAAGATTCACCTCCAATAGACTTCAATGAGGTTTGAAGCAAAGTTCTTTGAACTTCCAGCAAGACTCACACAACTGTTCACTAAACAAACCCAGATAGATTTTCTTATGCCTAAGAGCATGGGATCATTGACATCATCCAGGCACCAAGACATCCTGAGAACATACACTGAGCTGTGCAAAAATGTGTTAGTAGGCAGTTAAAAAGCATTTATTGCAGAGAAGACATACAGTACAAGGTATCTTCTGTAATAAATACCTACCTGATAGCATTTTATTTTCATTGAACATTAAAAATCCACTTTAACCCCTCCTTAGCAGTATGTACTCACCTATCCTCGCTCTCATAACACTCGGTATGACTTGTCGGAGCTTATGTAGGGCTATGGACCCATTCCTTGACCTTATGTGCCAGTGGTGGGCCAATTAAGAGGCACCCAGCACTGACACAAGATAGAGGGGGAGAAAGTCACATGCTCACCCATATGTGGAAGCAGCGAAGTACAATCTCATCAAGGGGCCCTCGTGCAAGACTAGTTTTTGGGCTTAAAGGGAAATAAATACAATATGTACACTCGGCTTTACTCTCCCATTGTGTCCACAGAAAGGCAGAGAATGGGTAAGGTGACTATGTTGCTTTGACCCTACTCCTGCCTACTCTTTCATGATGTCCACTGAAGGCAGAGAATGGTCAACATGACAATGTCTCTCTGAACAAAGGAATCCTCTTATCCATAGAGGACCGCACAACCCAACTCTTGACTACTCTTTCATCATGACCACAAAATGGCAGAGAATGAACAACATGACAACGTCTCTCTGAGGAAAGAAATCCTCTTATCCATAGAGAACCGCACAACCCAACTCTTGCCTACTCTTTCATCATGTCCACAGAAAGGCAGAGAATGAACAACATGACAACGTCTCTCGGAAGAAAGAAATCCACTTATCCATAGAGTACTGCACAACCCTACCCGTGCCTATTCTCAGAAAAAATAATAGCCCTACTCACCTAGGCCTAACTCCATTGGAGGCTGTTAAAATATAAACATCTTACAAAAAATTGTTTTGTGTTCCCCACGAATAAGAATAAATCAGATGATTTTTTTTTTCCCCCTTGTAGGAAACGACAACAGCGCTGCCATTAGAGAGATATATGAGAAGAACAGTTTGGAAAGGACATCTAGTGGAAAGGAGCAAGGCTATTTATATTGCCCTTCCCTGCTTCCTCCGAACAAGACAATTATGTGATAACAGAGGTGAGGATAGAGAGGAAATTCTTTCAACACCACGAGCTGAGGAAATCCAATCGCCTGTTTATGAAGAACAATAAAGAAGATACATGGACCTAGGAAGAGCTGTTACAAATATATTGCCCTATTTGAAAACATCAAGATTTTTATTTTATTTTTTTTCAACCTTACTATAGAGCTGTCATCTATGTTTAGAATATTTTCCACTCAAACCAACAAACATAATAATAATAGTATCGTTTCCCAACACACCATGTCCTAATAGCAAGACTTATCACTTTTAAATGGGGCTGACAATAACAGCTGACAAGACTGCAGAGTGTCATTGTGTTTCAAAGGTGGTAATGAGAGAAAATATTTCCATATATTTAAATCTGCAGATATCTGGCGGAATTCAAACAGGACATTTATCCCCTGAGATCCAGTGACATATTTCTTTCTGTGCCGTTGCAAGCTGCCAGCGTACCGTATTAAAAGAAATTGAGGGGGAATATGGCATGTTTGTGTAAGGCTGAAAATCAGCATGTTACAGTGACAATGACACTCGGAGCCCTAAATTGTAAATCTGTGTGCCGATGGAGTCGTTCTTTTTATTTTTTGGTGCGTGTGTATTACTATTCGTATTTTGTTACCAGTCCTAGGCTGTCAAAAATGTTATCACTCACATCAGCATGCATTGGCTGTTAGGAACCTGCCAGGACAAGACATAAGTATGTGGCTAGTTGGTTTTAGAAGGTGGAAATCTTGTTTCAAGGACAAGAAAAGAAAGGACGATTCCATGCAAAACTTATGTTTTGGGATTAGTTAGGTGCTGACATCATTCTTAAAGCTGAACTCTAGGCCAGCCTTTCTCAACTAGGGTGATGTGGTATTCAGGGATGCCTTCAGGCATCCTCAAGGCTGCTGCAAATTTTTCACACAGCATCATGCCTTTGATGTGAAGTGGAGCTCCTGATGTGAAGGGGGGGCTCCTGATGTGGAGAGTGGCCCCTCCTGTGAGAGGAGGTGACTCTTATGTGAAAGAAGGGGGCTCCTGATGTGGGGAGTGGTCCCTCCTGTGAGAGGAGGTGATGTTTATGTGAAAGGAGGGGGTTCCGGATGTGGAGAGTGGCCCCTACCACGAGAGGAGGTGACTCTTTTGTAAAAGAAGGGGGCCCCTGATGTGAAGATTGTTCCCTTCTGTGAGAGAAGGTGACTCTTATGTGAAACAAGGGGACTCCTGATGTGGAGAGTGGCCCCTCCCGTGAGAGGAAGTGACTCTTATGTGAAAGAAGAGGGCTCCTGATGTGAAACGGCCTCCTAATGTGAAGAAGGGCTCCTGATATCAAGAGGGTCTCTGATGTGAAAGGACGATTCTGATGAGAATGATGATGTGAAGGGGGAAATGCTACTTTTTTTGTTTTTGTGTGAGACCTCTCTTCAAATCCATACCAGATCCCTATCTCAGATATTTTTACATTTATGGTTTTTAAATTTTAGATTGGGGTGCCTAGAGATTTTTCATACTTTTAAATGGTGGCATAACTGAAAAAAGGTTTAGACACGCTGCTCTAGGCAAACAGCTATATAAACAGTTGCAAAAATGGGAACTATTTTACCTGCCGAAGGATTTTATTTTGGTCACCACAGGTTCAGTTGCAAAAGAAGACCATCCCTGTAAAAGAAGAAGCACTATACTTACCTTTGTGGTGGCCCATGTATTGAAACATCTCAATTTACTGTTCTCCTGCTGCTGTGACAGGGGGAGCAGGTATTCTACCCATCTGACTGGTTAAGCACCTGGAGAACAGTGAAGCAAGGGCCACTAGGAGGAAAGTTTAACACCTCTTTTACAGAGCTGACCTTTTATTAAGTTTAAATGAATACATAACAGCCCTTACTTTGTGTTTTTTATATATGCCCAGAGTCTAGCTTAAAAGTGGACCTTTCAGCCCATTTCCATCATTGTAAGTGATTAGCATTTATTGTGGTAATGTAGAGGTGCAGTGATGATGTATATGTGTGTACATTTTCATGAATCACATTGCTGGCTTTCATATTTTTATGGACTTTTTAGGAGTCCTACATATTGAAAATTTTCTCCACAGGAAATTCAATCTGACACTGGGGTCAGATTGCAAAGCAGCTGCCTCCTCCCTGTGAGTCATTGTAAAAGATTACTGCATACCGTTCTGCCTTTCCAGATGACAATACATTGAATACTAATGTATACTATAAATACTAATGAATAGGGGGAGAGAGTTCTGCGTAAGAGTGATAATTTACACAGGCTGCTTGCAGAGCACAGTGGCGGCCATTTCAAAAGGAGCCATAAGGAGATGAAAAGGACGAGAAAAAAGTATGTTTCTCTGTTCATATACAGCAACTGCATACTGCATGTAATTTCATGGATGTTAGTGCAATGAATCACCCATTGATTTCATATATCTGCAAAGGTTCTGCCAGTGAGATTACCCCCGCTAGAGTTTCCAGTGCCCCTGCCAAGGTCCTGCAAATACAGAGGATGTCATGCTCTACCCACTAGATAACTAAGCAATACAGCACTAAGAGTGGCAACCTTTGGAATGTGATGAATAAAAAACTTATTATTAAAAAAAAAAAAAGTGGCAACCCTACATACCTCCCAACAGTCCCAGGTTCTGCAAGACTGTCCTGGGATTTAAATTGAATCCCAGAGTCCTGCAAACTCGTTTTAGGACCAGCATTGGTAAAGGCCAGACCTCCGACTAGCACCGTGCCCATGCAGGAATGTCTACTACTGATGCCAGGTGCCTTTTTCCCTTCCATTGACACCGGTTATTCTTTCTCTCTGTTTAACAACAGGATGTTAATCCCTCCCACTGATGCTGCGGAATTTTTCACATCCCTCTAACATAGAAGCATTTTTCCCTCCTACTACCACCAGAATTTTCCATAGAAACCAGGTCATATCACTTTAAGCCATGCTTAATAGTTAGCACATCATTATCCCTGATTTTCAAATTCTAAGGTTGGGAGGTATGTCCTTGTAATAGATTTGTGGTGTGAATGGTTAAAGTTTCCCTGCTGGTGGCCGTGAGGGCTACTGAGAGCCCTCACGGCCACCAGCCATATTGAATGTATTTTTTTTCTTAAACCAGGTGGACACTCTAACTCAGAGGTCTCAAACTCTAATACACAGTGGGCCAAAATTAAACAAATTCTCCAAGTCGAGGGCCGGGCTGGTTCACACAATACAATACCGTAGTCTATACAGTATATCGCACAGTATAATACAGCGGCATATACAGTATATCACACGGTATAATAACAAAGCCTGTACATTTAATTATTAAAAAGCATGATACATAATTACAATAATTTTTTTAAACTTTTTTATTTACTTTCCCTTTAAGAAATAGCCTAAATATTTAAATAATAGAAGCAAAAAAACAGGCATTAAATAGTACAGAGCATTTACAACAAAAGAATTTACTTACAAACAAAAAGTTTTTCCATCTGGTACCGGCTTCTGTGGATTCTTCCCCTGCTTACTCTCCTTATTGTGCAGGCCCCATAAGCTCTTCATCCCTGCTCTGAGGTCTGGCAAGGCAGGGACAGCTGCGGACCTATCCTACAGAAGCTGCAGGGCACTTCCAGGTTTAAAGATGGCCGCTGCGCAGCCGCCGATCTTTATGACACAGGCAGCCATCTTTATGATACAGGAATGATGTGGCAGGCCCGCGAAACATCATTCCTGTGTCATAAATATGGCCACTGATCGGCGGCTACGCAGGGGCCATCTTTAAAGCAGGAAGTGTACCGACGGGCCAGATCTAATGATAATTAAATATTATCATGCGGGCCAAAGATAATTCCATCGCGGGCCGGTCTTGGCCCGCGGGCCTTGAGTTTGACACCTATGCTCTAACTAAATTACAATAAAGTAGTTTGTATCAATAATTGCCAATCTTTGAAATACAATACATGTTTTCACCTTGATTCCACTCTTTGTGTTGGTGTTGGTGATCTCCTTCAGTCTCTTCTTGTCTACATATACTCCATCCATGGTTGCATGGCATTTTTCAGGGTGGTTTTCCAGAAGGTGACAACAATGGATTATGCCTGTGTTTAATGTGTGTATGAAGTGGAAATTATCGGACGACTGGGAGACAGGGACAGTGCGCTTTCACCTTATGACAGGAAGTGTCTGAATAAAAAACTTCATGGCAAGATAATCAGGTATTATTATAATGAAAGTTACAGATTTCAATATATTGAAAATGACTTTTAACATTTTAGTGATTGGATGTACATCTGCTTTAAAGCCAGACTCCAGACAGATATTAAAAAAACATCATCACAGAATTAGATCACATTGTGTGAATAAAGAGTCTTCTAGCTCAAAAAGACAACACACTTTGGACTGTATTTCGAGGCTCTCAAGATCGACTTTCACAGTCTCTGAATGACCTGAGGGATTCTTTCTTAACTTACTTCCAGGTAATAGCCAGGAAATCCTTACCATGCTTCTGTCGGAAATACAACAGCATATTACTGACATTCTACTGTTATGTCTTTTGAGCTGTAGATGGCGCTGTAGTGCATTGCTAGTCTGTATGTTCATACTTATCTATGATATATACAGGAATGTATCTCTGTACGCTGTGTAGCGCCCTCTGCTATGTCACTATTAAATTTAGTGTTATATCTGAACTGTAATCAGTCTGAACAGTAATCTGAGATCTGCAGGTTTCCCTAAGTGGATTGATTGATTGATTCTACCTGTTGCTGGGTCGGGGCCTCAGGATACAGTGTGGGAGGATCAATTTTACAGATTATGAATATGCATCTGGCTCTGATCAAACCCTGAGCAGGTTCACTCAGAGGTATGGCTGGAGGAAGGTGATGAATATTTGGGAACACCTTCCAGAACTCTCTCCCCTGGGGCTTCTCCCTGGGAGGAGGTCTGTGTGCTGCAAGATGCCTGGCCTAGGCATCAGCATGTGGCAGATGCTGGGGCCCAGAGGCCTAAGATGTTACTGAAAAAAACCTGATGAAAGCTGGGCTGGAGGAAGAATCTGCTTACTGAGGAGTGTCGCAGAGGAGCTGGTGAGAGCTGCCGTCTGGACCCTGTAAAAGATTCCTCACCCTATATTAAGATAATATACAGAAGAGAAGCCAGTTGGTGCACTGTAAGTCCTGTGACTGTTCACCTTCAGAGTCTTGGACTGTTCCTGGCTGTTCTCTGGTGCTACTATCATTTGGCGCTCTCATAGGACCTTTTGCTATCTGTTACTACTGTTGCTAATGGTGAAGATACTGTCCTCTATCCTAGTTACTCAGGTATCCTGCAACCCTAACCCTCTCTTCTAGTTGATAATGAGCAATAAATACTAAAAAGACACTACGATTTGAGCCTGTTCTATCCTAAAGTGTCCGTGTTGCTGGAGCTAAGGAAAAAGGAGAACCTAATTCATATCCAGCGACTCCTTAGGGGGTGAGCGCTACAGCTGTATAATGCTGTATTCTGATATAATGTCCTTCTAAGCAAGTACAACTTAATTGAGCATTCCTCAAGATCTCAGTGCTTCATCTAAACACATAACCAACAGTTTATGGGCCCAGGCACTGAACAGAATACTGCAAGTCAACAAGAGCCACATCCAAGCTACTGAAAGATGGCAAGCTGTTCAGATATGAAGTTTGCAATCACAAAGCTCAACAATAGTAACTTGCAGCTATGGAAGTACAAGCTCGAAATGCTGATAAACAAAGACGACTTGTTGCAAGTACCG
Source organism: Nanorana parkeri (assembly GCF_000935625.1). NCBI lineage: Eukaryota > Metazoa > Chordata > Amphibia > Anura > Dicroglossidae > Nanorana > Nanorana parkeri. Next base: position 99,815 of record NW_017306321.1, on the reverse strand, counting down.
AGTACAGACCCAGTAATGGACCAGTGGAGGAATGGGACAAGAAGAACAGGCAAGCAAAAGCAATTATAGTGGAAGACAACCAGCTCATCCACATAAGAAAATAAAATATGGGTAAAGGTATGTCGACTGCATTACAAAAACTGCATGAGCTATCAAACCTAAATAGCAAAAAATATTTGCTACGCAAGCTATATAAGAATGAGGCTAGAAAAAGGCCAAGAAATGTTTGAACATGCGAATGCCATACTGGAAATCGTAGAACAGCTACATGCAATTGCAGAGGAAATTAAAGATAACCACGTGGTACCATTAATGCTATGCAGCCTTCCAGAGTCATACAGTGCTCTTATTAATGCCCTAAAATCAGACCTGAGCAGGAACTAACACTAGAATACACCAAAGGAAAATTAATCGATGGATATGACAGAAGGAAAAGATGCACAATGAAGAAAACGAGAAAGCCCTTAAAGCGGACCTTTACACACAAAAATTTAATTCTACCAATGCATCCCTCTATGTATGATGATTAATAATAACATAGACATGTCAGGTGTAAAATGCTGTGATTTTGAAATACTTACACTTGCAGAGCATTCACTTTTTGCTTTGAAAGGGCAAATTACTTCAGTTTGCCCAAACTTTGCCTCCTGGGTAGGCTAAATCAGCAGAGCATTGCTGGGAAATCTCATCTGTAGTCTCATGAGATCTCAGGAAAAGGCATTTCCCTGCCCTGAGATGATGTGCATGGTCACATGTCCTAGTCACATGTGACAAATTTCAGGCAGTAAAAGGAGATCTAGTAACCTGCCCTTAGTAAACATAGCCACTGTCAGAAGACTGGGGAAGCAAATAGAAATAAGGAATGCAAAGAATACAAAGCCGGCAATTATCTAGACGTATGTGCTTGTAGATTGTCATTACTAAACATTTCTAAATATGTGTTTGTTGTTGTTTTAAAGATATGGGTAAAGGTCCACTTTAAGGTGCATGAGAGCAAAAAAACTGTTCTATCTGGAAAGCTGAGCAAAGAAAATGAGAGGCTCCTACAAGAGAAAGAGCTAAAGCAGTCACAAAGGCACATCATGGAGCGCTACCTTTAAAGTGACTCAGAACAGTATGTACAAGTCACATGACTAGTGAATAGACATTCTTTACAGAAATTGATTTCAGTGCAAAGGACAACATTTTCCTTACAAACTAGAAATGTATTACTGCAGAAGGTAAGGGTCAAGGATTCTTGAACTGCATCACACCCAGAGGACAAGCAGAGTATCCTCATGAAAAATGTATTGTATGTGCCAGACCTAGAAGGAAGCCTTCTATCAGTGAAAACCCTTACCAATAACGGTCTCAGTTCAATTCCGAGGTAATGAATGTACAATCCAAAACAATAAGCAAATCCTCTGAAGCGGAAAACTAGATGAACACCTGTACAGACTCACCGCAGACGAACAAGTCAAAACAGCCACACAACAAATGTATCCACCTATGGCACAATCGACTAGGGAACTGAAACTCAGAAGCCCTAAAATACATTATAAAGAGAGGCTTATCAGAAGATATAACCGTACTGCCCTGCCAAATGCTCATGACATGCAAATGCGTTATGGAAGCAAAGACCCCAGGTACCCCACTTTCTACAGGCCACCCAAGGAAAGACCACCCACTCCATGGTGCTTATATACAGCGACGTGTGTGGACCAATAAAAACTCCCACATCAGGCAGCAACAGATATCTACGGACTTTCATTGATGATTATTCCAGGTACACAACAACTTATCTGATGAAGCACAAGAATGAAACATTAGAAAAACTTCAAGAGTTTGTAGCCATGTCCAGCAACAAATTCCAACGAAAACCAGGAATTATGGAGGTGAATACATCAGTAAGGAAGTGGAATCATATCTGATGAAACAAGGTATAGTACACCAGACAACCACACCGTACACTCCTGAACAAAATGGTGTAGCAGAACGGAAAAATTGCACTCTTATAGAAATGGCCAGCTGCATGCTGTCAGATGCGAAACCTACCTAAGAAGTACTAGGGAGAAGTAGTCATGACTGCAAAATACCTACAGAACAGACTACAATCAAAAGTCATTGAAAGCATCCCATTTGAAATGTTGCATGGATCGAAGCCTAGCCTAGGGCACATCATAGTGTTTGGATGTAAAGCTGACTTCTATATTCCAAAGGAGAAACGATCCAAATTGGAGAACACAGCCATAGAAGGTATTCAGGTGGGCTATAGTGAACAAAGTAAGGGATATAGAATCGCCCCCCAAAGACTAAGTCACAATAAGTGGCAGCGTTTATTTTGATGAGAACACAATCACCAACAATGCTCCTGAGGAGTTGTGAAGTGAATTCACCCAGTGAACCAGCAAAGAAAGCTGAGCAAAGTGAAGCCACACAGGAGTCAGAACAAGAGGTGTCACAATGGATATGTAAAATTCCATGTTAAATTCTGGTTAACAACCTAAAATGAGAAGATCCGCTCGAGCAACAAAGGGAATACCACCCTGCACGCTGCCATATAATACTAAGGTACATAGCATACTGGAACCAACATCATGGTAAGACATAGAAAAATTACCAAAACACAAAGCTAGACAATGGAGAAAGGCAGCAGGAGAAGAAATCACTGAGGATGCACGAACCAAGCCATTGCCAAAGGATCCTCACAGTTTCCTTCGAGAGAAGCTAAACATCATATAGCAATGCATATGCTGTTGAGAAAGGGTGTTGGAAATAAAACAGCATATTACTGACATTCTACTGTTATGTCTTTTGAGCTGTACACGGTGCTGAAGTGCACTGCTAGTCTGTATGTTAATGCTTTTCTATGCTATATACAGGAAGTTCTCTCTGCATGCAGTATAATGCTGTATTCTGATATAATGTCCTTCTAAGCAAGTAAAACTGAATCCAGCATTCCTCAAGATCTCAGTGCTTCATCTAAACACATAACCAACAGCTTCCCCATTCCATCCAAACCCCCACCCCAAAACTTATCCCACCTAGTCCCTCAATCCCTTCCTCCTTCTGCTCTCTCTTCCACATCCCCCTCTCCACTCCTAACCCCTTCTTCTTTTCCTCACTAATCACTCTCTTCTCTCCATACCATATTCTCCCTATCACCCCCCACTCCCCACTTCATTCATGCTGCACTACTGCACTAGCCACGTACACCCAGCTATGAGCCGCAACTGTCCATATGTACTCTTTATTCCTATCTCTACAATTAGACTTAACAACTTGGAAAGAAGCCCATGTTATTTTCTTTAACATCTGAACCTGGATCCATAAAGGAATCCACCATATGCCTATGTTAAGTTGCATTCACATACCTGGGTAGTTAATAATACATCACACAGTAACTCTCAATTATGTTCTCACTGCTGACCCTTTCTTGTATATCCATCTTGACATACAACAGGATGCATATATTTTCCTTTCTTCTATTTTATACCCCTTGTTTATGTACCGTGTTACAAATGTACAAAAAAATAAAATCAATAAACAGACTGAAAAAATACTTGAATACAGTTATGTATTTATTAAACATTAATAAATGTTTTTTTTAAATGTAACCAGTATAAATACCTGAATTTGGCTGGATTCCAGCCCTTTTTAAATCTCCCCTACAGCAGTACTCTTACTTGGAGGGGAAGGGGAAGTATGTGGGGTAATTTATTTTTTACTGCATGCTTATGTGCTAACAACAAACTTATTGACTTGAAAAAATATAGAAGTGACCTGATCAGTCTATGGCTGCTCTTTCACTGTCAAATCACAGGCTGGAGGCAGGGAGATGACCTATAAGTGCTGTTTAACTGTAGATGAGAAATGTCAGTAGAGAAAAGATGGGTCACCAGGCTACCCATGTTTTGTTCCAGGCTGTATAACCCTCAAGACAGGATGGACAGATATGCAAATCCTTTGGTGGGTAAGAGAGCTCCAATGCACTGATCAGTCATAACATTATGACCACTGACAGGTGAAGTGAGACAGAGGCAGTGTGATGCTTTGGGCAATGTTCTGCTGGGAAACCTTGGGCCCCGCCATTCATTTGGATGTTACTTGGACATGCACCACCTACCTAAACATTGTTTTTAACCAAGTATTTCAGCAGGATAATGTGCCCTGCCATACTGCAAAAATGGTTCAAGAAAGAGGAGCACAACAATATGTCTCAGATGTTGACATGGTCTCCACATTTTACAGAGCTCAATTCAATCGAGTATCTGAGGGATGTGCTGGAAAAAGTCCCATCTGTGGAGGCCTCACCTCACAACTTACAGGACATAAAGAGGAACTTTACCCATATCTTTGAGATGATAACAAAGGCACCTTCAGAAATGTTTAGTAATGACAATCTACAAACAGAAACTTATAGATAATTGGCAGCTTTTTATTCTTTACATACCTTATTCTTCTTTTCCCCATTCCTCTTCAGTGGCCATTTTTACTAAGGGCAGACTAATCCATCTCCCTTTACTTTCTGGAACTCTGGCACATGTGACTAGGACATGTGACCATGTATCATCTCAGGGGAGGAAAATGCCTTTCCCAGAGATCCCGTGAGATTACAGATGAGATTTTCCAGCAATGCTCTGCTGATGTAACCTTCCCAGAATGCAACGCTTGAACACATTACATCAGTAATGCCCAAGACCAGGACCAGGAAGTGGAAAAACAATAATTGTAAGTAAAATAATGTAAATTTTAGCTAATGAATGTAAGCAGATTTCATATCAGCATGCAAAGCTGAATGCTGATGTGATTTTTAGTGAAAGGGGGTAAAGGTCTACTTTCAAGGAGCTACTACTGAGCTTGGTGCCAGATACCACAAAATACCTTCAGAGGTCTAGCGGAGTCCATGGCAGGAGTGTTTTGGTGGCAAAAGGGGGACCTACACAACATTGGGTGATATACAGTATATATATATATATA
>NW_017306321.1:77821-94675 GCF_000935625.1 Nanorana parkeri | reverse complement strand
TATATATATTTATTATCTGTGCATTTAGCTGTTTGCCTGGAGTTGTGCTTTAAAGGTTAATATAGAATTGGCATGACATCAGGACCCTTGGTGTTAATTGCATGCTTCTATTTTATGCTCAAAAAAATAATATAATGTCAAATAGTTGAGCGTGCACTCTTTATTGGGTAATATATGTATTTGATGAACTCAATGTGCCTCCCAGCCAGCTTGTTTCAGATATACTGGGGTGGCCATAAGAGGCTGTGTGTGAGCATTTTGTAATCAGAATTAGATTTCCTTCTTTGTTCCGTCAGCTTCTTCGGGCGGACACCCCGCCGCTTCTTACTCATCTCCGCCTTCTTTGTATTTAGTGTAATTTCCTTTGGCAGATGGTTGAACCAGCTGGTGTCCAACAAAACCTTTAGAATCTGTTTTGGGTGGATGCAGTATTCAATATTTGCAATTAGAGTTGAGCAAATAATCAGAATGCTGGCCCTCCTGCTATGGGAATATCCGCATCCATTCATGGTGCGTTGTGCTGCTATCTGTAGGGAGGAACCCCTCAAATGTTTCCTTTCATTCTAAAGCTGAGCTGCAGGAAAACAGCTAATAACATAGATAAAATGCATATAAGGGAGATGTTTTACCTGCCATATGATTTGTATTTTTGTCTATCCAATCCGGAGTTTCAAACAGCTCCTCCACAAAGTTCTGCTTAGCAGAGCAGGAGACCAGATTTTTCTTGTAAAATGGGTTTGACAGGTTGGGTGATTTTCCTGAATATCAACCTTGTACAAATCCACCAGGTCATGTGTAATATTGAACGTGGCTGAGTGAATTGCTGGTCTTTATTTATAATAATATTATATATTTATTTGCTACAGTATAGTATACTTTGCAATTATTTTTATAATAAGTTCAAAAATTTAATTCTGTTATTTTTTATATATTGTGTGGGCTACTTTACTCACAAGATAATAAATAAATAATACTATTGAAGGGAGCCTGCGGGTGTAGTAAAGATATCAGCACCTTGAGGCGGTAGGTTCGGGTGAGGGACATTCATTATCACAGTGGATGCACATCTCTGCTATTACACATTTCATGTGGCTTGAGCACTCTGCCCTTTCCTTACTGTGCAAAAATACTTGCAAAATCAATCCCAAGCCATTAAAGAGCACCACCTGGGGTCGTCTCTGTTAGACTTAAGGGAAGAAAGGCATTTCCATGCCTAACATTAAATAAATCCATCTTACAATGTGCTCTGCCAAAAAACATTAAATAAATCCATCTTACAATGTGCTCTGCCAAAAAACATTAAATAAATCCATCTTACAATGTGCTCTGCCAAAAAACATTAAATAAATCCATCTTACAATGTGCTCTGCCAAAAAATAAGAGGATAGGGCACAAATAATCATAGTCAAAAGATTGTATTGACACAATGATGAAAAGGAGAAGGGGAGGGGGAGATAAAGACCATGCTTGCTGAAGGGAGATGCAAGCTTGTATGAGGCCATGTTATGTTGTCTAGTTCTTCTACAACTACGTAATTAGTTCAAGCGGTTTACTTATGTGACAGGGTCTCTTTAAGTGAACTGGTAAAGCTATCCAATGTTATTCCGGTTTTTGCAAAGTGTGCAGCGGCCCTAATTTATTGCCCCTGAGGCAAGAATCCCAATCGCTATGATATCAATGACCTACTTTAAGTGTATCTAAACTTAAAAAACAAAAATGTAATATATTGCAGCTTACCAGTTCTTGGGTGTGGTGGCTGCTTTATTTTTTATTTTTTTGGGGGGGCTTTTTCTTTCCTGGTAATCTAGCCAGTAAGTCTGTTATTTTTTAGCTTTCTTTAACAGTCCAAGATGTCCAGCAAAAGTGTCAGTTCGGGGGTTGAGACAAACCATTTAATACTGACAGGGGTGCTTTTAATGGTCAGTTTTCATTTATATCCCAAAAGGAAAAAAAAAAAACAATGGTTGCTTTAAGTGCTCAAAAAAGTGGAATTTGGATTTAATTTGTTTGCCAAGTCCATCAAAATCTGCTAGAGCATATCACACCATCCTCCCCATAGGGTGACAATGCTGCTGTTCAAGCGTGGCTCCATTGCTCTTCCATAGTCTGGAGCCACCCTAAGACAGGAAGTGTGTTACTGGCCCGATCACCGGGTAAAAATAAAGAGAAAAAAATGAAAACAAATGCAGCTATAACACTGGCAAGCTACAATATATTACTTGTATGTGTTGCGATCAATATATGTTTGTGTTGCGATTTGTTTTGTTGCGATACATTCTTTTCAATGTATGCTAATGGAAGGGCACCGAAAAATGAATGGGTGTGAATGGGGCTAGTAAACATTGCTCTGTCACATCGTGTTACGTTACATTGCGCCAAAAATAATTTGCACTACTTGTTTCAGCGCAATGTAACGCAATGGATAAATTGTGAATTAGCCCCATTAATTTTTCGGTGCCTTTTCGTTAGCATCCATTGGAAAACGGATCACAACGTAACGGATCACAAGGAAATCGGAAGGTACAATTGCAAGTCAAAGTTTGTGTTGTGATTTCCTTACGATTTTGGTGTGAATGGACCCTAAAGGTAAGTAGTGTACAACTTATTAAGTACTATAATCATGAGAAAGTATAGCTTTTCCTTAGGGTGATACTGTCACACAATGTGCACCTTTTATCGATTCACCATTTGAATGAAGTGAATACGTGCCAGCAGAATGAGTTGTAGGAGGTTCCATTAATCTCTCATGTCAGTATGTGGTTTTCCAACTGCTCTGCAAATAAAAAAAAGGAAAACTCCACAGTATAAATGAGGACTTATGTTAAAGGAGTTGTAAAGTCCCAGCATAGCATATCCTCTCCTGTTATAGCATGCAATAATGCAATCAAAGCATTATTACAAATAAAAGCATTACTATAATAAAGCAAAACTACAAATCACTTATGTAGTGAGTGCTTCCATCCATCTGCCCATCACTTCCAACAACTTCCTGGATGCCCAGTGTGCTTTGTGTCTCTTTCCTGCTGGTTGATGCAATGCAATCTGCATTTGTCAAGACTACATATACCATCATGCATTGCTTCCAGCAAGCAATGTTAATGTTACATTGTTCAGACACTGTGTTGTAGTTCAAACGGTAAGCTTAGTTAGAGTGGTGACACAAGGAAGTACATATCCACAGGGCTGAGTGAAACTGTGTCAGTGCATTGAGGAAGTGCATCCTATGGGCATCTTCAATAAGTTTACAAACTTCTAGATGGTTATGGTTATTAGGAGTGGTATATAATTTATGGAAATTTAGAGAAATACATATTTATTTTTAGTTTTTGACCATAGATGTCCTTTAATCTTTTAACACTATTTATGCTTTTCAAAGACCCGTTTTCCTTTTTATCAGTTTCTCAACAGAACACTAGTTCCAAGCACAGCTAACACTCCCTCGAGCCTTCCCATGTCTGATACAAGCTACAGCAAGGGAGAAAGTTTTACATATCTTTCTTTCTGAGTTCCTTCTCTCTTCCCTTCAGCTTCCCAGAACTCTAGCGAGTCAAGTTCTCCCTAACCTAAGCCTAACCTCTTAACATTTTATTTATTTAAATTCAATAAAGTTAAATATCAAAGGCTAAGCTAACTCGAAACTGACATTCTCTTAAAAAGTAATCATGGGCACTTTTAGCCTTTAATATAAAAAAAAAAAGAAATAGGAGGAAAGCCATTTCAAGTGCAATCCGAAAGATTCCGTTGGCCATAGTTGTATTACAGAGTTTCTTTGCTTTTAATTAGAAAAAAATTAGCTGTAATCAATGCAGCAAAAAAAACACCGAAAAGTAGGCCTGTTTTCAGTTCAGATTTAATCACTTGGAATTTCAGCATTTCCCCGATCCGATCAATTGTTTCCCAAAAGTAACATAGCCGGGTCTGACCAGCGGATATTTATCCCTCCATTTACTCAATTAAGGTTTCTTATTATAGCTCTGATTACCTGGACTATAGACAACGCTATCAGCTAATTAGTGAGAAATACAGCATCTACTGTTTACAGCACGGGGGAAAAAGTGACAAGCCATTGACACTAAGAGAAGAAAGAAAACTAGTCACAGGTCCAACAATTAAAACGTACAAATTGACTCCCTTGCATCCACACTAAGTCCACTGATAACGCAGGCCACCTAAGGTCATTTATGCGGCGTAAGTGGGGTCACGGTGCACGGCCATTCAGTTCTCATTTGTAAAGTTGTCTGACTGTTTTGCTAGGCCTTTGCCAATTATTTTGGACACGCACAACAATTATCCAGAAAAGCAATTTTGTGGCTCGCGAATAATTATACTGCCTGCAACTTTCTTGTTAATAATAGAGCTTTTAAGGTACAACTATAGTTCAAAAAAAGGCAGAGAGGAAATGATTGAAATGAAAATGGATACAATACATCAAAAAAAGCTAGCATCGCCTTGCATTGCAGTAAGTACATGTACTGCATGTCTCATGATGATGCAAGATTTCAGATGCCTCCATCCCAGGAGTTGGGATATTTGCATTAATAAAAGGAAAAGGGAATTAGTAGTCATAAGCAAGGGATTTTAATTGGATGCACCAAGGAATGCACCAATATATCGGCAGAATATGGCACTTTTGGCATAATGCTGAAAGTTCCATTTTCTGGCCGATACAGCGGTCCATCCATTCTTTCTCTCCTCCCCCCCCGCTGGGCGCTGCTCTGCGTCCCAGCGGGGAGGAGAGAAACTTCTGTTTTGTCATCATAAGGTTTTACCTCACTAATTGATTGAGTTTTATAAGCACTGTCACTTTATCTTTCTCAATGGAACTGTAATACACAGCTCATTATGGTAGCTATTTTTTGGATGTAGGGCAGGGCTAGCAAGCCTGCTCACTATTTATTTACCTATTATTATTATTTTGTGTTATCTATCTATACATGAATTTCTTGACACTTCTACAGAACTATAAAATTGATCATGTATGTGCACACAGTCTCATGTTGAATCACAATGCGTTTGACACAACCATGACCATCTTTTATATGCTTCAATTATGTACCTCTAACATATAAATCATGTGGAATCCTTGATAATCATTGTCTCTATCTCTGTATAAACTCTTAAGGTAGCCATACCTTGCTTGCGGGTTGGTGTTAGTGGAGAATTGATCTGCTCCACCCTCTAACCCTTCAAGCATTATCTATATAGGTTATGTTGATATATTGTGGATATCAGATGAATTAATACTGGGGACAAATACATCAACCCACTATTTTGGATGGGGAATTATGTGGATTTCTAACTAACATTGTTTTCTGTAATCAATCATGTTCTATAGGTTGTTCTCATTTACAAATTGAATCATGTTGTGTGCCGAGGGTCACACACTGTTCCTAGGGCAGTGCTAGTGGAGAGCAATTATTCCATTCCACAGCCCTACGAACAATTGTATAAGGACCTCTTTATATGTTATCTGGTCATTTGGCATTTGAACCCCAATCATGTATGTCCATAAGAACATAGGATGAATCATGTATGTTTCTGCTAATGGTGAGGTATTGTGCATGTGGAAATAGCTTTGTTAGGGACTATCTATTCAATTTTATCATTGGCTTTAAGCCTTCTTTGTTCTCCTTTTTTAAGATTTATATGAAATAAACAAATATATATTTTTACATTTTGTGGTTGGAGTTGTCATTTTCTGGTGCTTTCAAAACCCCACTTTTTCTTTCTTTAAAATAATTTCTTTTTGCATACTACTTACCAGGGGTGTGGCACCTAAATATCCAGATACAGGTCAAAACTTTTTTACTCAACACTATTCCTGAAGAAGCGGATTTCCGTGAAACGTGTAGGAATGTGTTATCCTCTCACCGGACTACAATGAAATAAGGAAGTGGATATCTAGCAAATTGTAAAAAGTACTGTAATGTCAAAATCGTGGGAGGATGCTGCTACATTCTTTGGTCTTTTTTAAGACAATCTTTCTTTTCCTTTTAAAACCATGCATTTTTAGATTGTTTAAAATGAAAATGTGTTATATTTTATAAAAAAGTATACTTTGTGTGATCCTTGGAGTACCTTAAAAGTCCGAAGTCTCTTTTTTTTTTTTTTGGTATAAATTATTGGCATGTGGTACTCCCCCTTTACGCACACCTCATTGTATGATAACTAACTATTGATTTTTTTTTTTTACAGATACGTCATGACCTGAATTAGTGAGAACCTTCACAGACATTTTTCTTAACAGTTGAGGTACTTGAATGCATTTTTAAGATTTAACTCCTAAATTTAGTGCCACTTTCAGCACAGAGGACTACGTGGGGCATGGCAGATCCATTATAAATGGATTGTAAAATATGGGCGGCAGTGTGTATAACCCTCCAGAGCATACCGGAGAGAGGATGGCGATATCTGCTCTCAGTTTTAAATAAGCACCATAATGTCTGTATACTTGACAGCAATGCAATATTTTAACCTGAACGTTTGTAGCACGGAAGATAAAACTTGGCCTGTGATGCACAAGCAAAGACAGAAGGAACTTTGCACATGACCAGAATCCTACTGTAAATTGATTTTGGAAAGTATAGGGGATTAGTTATGAAAACTAGGCTTAAATTAGGGATTAGCATAAATCCCCAAATCTCACCTGGTCTTTTGTGTAAATAAAGCTTATTCACCCTGTAAACACAGCAAGCTTTGCGCTATATCAGCTGTAAAAATAAAACCATGCTCTACATTTTCCATCACCATATGACCACGCTGGTTAGGTAACAATTTAGCGAATATTATTTATTAACGTCTTCCCTTATTTTCAGGTTCCAGTGATGACCTTTCTGAGCTGTGGTATCCAGACATCTATTGATCAGTGCCTTGTTACAAAATAACATTCGACAGAGTTCTATTTTGACATCCCTCTGCGTCACCTTAAGATAATGACTTATTACAGGAAAAGTGCTATAATGTGTCTTCAGAAGGAAAAGACAAGTGGAGATAGAAGTCTGATGTTCTTTTGAGTGATAGGAAGATATGCAGGCCCATGGGAAAGAAGTGGACGTAGGTGACATTCAAGAAAAAGACAATGGGATCAATAAACAATGGATGGAAGAACCAACTATTGCTACAACAGACGTCATATTTGAGACGCGTGGAAGTAATTGTCCCCACTGACACGTCCATTAAATTGCAATTATATCCAGACAGGTATAGTTGCAGCTGAGAGATAAACTGTATGGAGAAACCTTTACCAACTAAACGGTTTGCCAGGTGATATGAATATAAAGGGGGTGACAGGTCCTGTTTACAGGCCAAAACTGTTCGTCACCATCGTATGTGGCTACCTCCTCTAACGTCTCAGCCCGTCCTTCAGTAGACAAAGAACCTGATTTGAAATTTTAGCTACTGTGCAGAATTTAGTACATAATATATTATCACAAGTAATTACATTGCAACAATTATCTAAACAGCTTTGAATAAAGTAGAGAAGGGTTCGGACCTCTGTCAGCATTTAATTAACATCTGTCTCATCCTATGATGGCACAGACGTTAATTAAACGCTGACAGAGGTCCGAACCCTTTTCTTCTCAATCTATTGCTATTTAGATAATTGTATTAGATTTGCCTTCAATTTTTATGTGATTAGTGAAATGGGAAGTGAAGGGAAATCTACCCAATGGCATAAAAGAGAACAGTCAAAAAAAAGTGTGGCTGGAGTTCTTATTTTTGGCACACTTCAGTGACCCTGTTGTAAGAGAAGTACAGGGGCTGCCATTACTAGCTCCTTCTAAAAATGGTTATTGCCTGCTTAGGTTTTTTTTTTTGTATTATTACTTATTATATGTCACTTTTAGGCCTCATTCACACTGATAAGAGCCGGCCCGTACAGATCCGTGCGACGTGCCGTATCGGGCCGCTTCTGGGAAGGATAGGTGCTGCGTGTGATTGCATGCAGCAGCCTGTTCTTCTCTATGGGAGTATCCGACCGAACCCCGCCGTATGCTCACCTGAACTGCACATCTGTGCGGGTGTCCGTGCTCGGACGCAGACAGGATCCAACTGCACATCCGTATGCTTAGACTCAGATCTGCAGCTCGCTTGAGCGTACGGCTGCGTACTCCCATCGAAAACAACAGGCTGCTGCATGCAAACTGTCAGGAAGGACAGTACCTGTCCTTCCCGGGAATAGCACGCCGCACGGATCTGTATGGGCCGGCTCTTATCATTGTGAATGAGGACTTAGACATATGCGCAACAAAAAAAAATGTTTTCAGACGAAACAAATGAAAACGAAAAATGTTTTCATTTGTTTCGTCAAAGGAAACAAATTTTTAAGTTACGGATTCAGAGGCAACGAGCCTCCGAATCGGAAACTGCACATTCAAAATGCAGAACAAAAAGGTAATCTCCTGTCCCTGTCCCCCTTTGAAAGGATTTGCAAACTTGACCCACAATCCCCAGGAATTATATCACAACTTTATCTGACTTCCTTACAGACGACCCCCTCACCACACCACCCATACATGGGCCGCTGGCAGAAAAATCTGAATCTTGATATCTCAGAAGATACCTGGTCCCAGATCTGGACCTTCACCACCTTGAGTTCGACATGTGCCAGAGTCCTGGAAACAAATTACGAAGTTCTACTTAGATGGTATATTACCCCCTCCCAGGCGCAACACTTTACGACGGGGGGCGCAGGCTTATGCTTCTGTGGTTGCCCCGACAGCGGCACATATCTCCACGTATGGTGGTCCTGCCACATCACTCAAACATTCTGGTCTAAGGTATTGAAAATGCTTTCCACCCTCTCAGGAGTACATATTCCAGCAATCCCACAAACAGCACTACTTAACGTGAAACCCGCAAATATTTCATACCTTAAATTCAAACTGGTCCTACATGCCCTCACAGCTGCTAAACACACCATAGCAAGTTCCTGGTTCACAGATAGCATCTCGTTCCAGGCATTCAAGAATAGAATCCATTGGATCTTCACTAATGAGAAACTATCGGCCCGCTTATTGGATCATACTCAAACATTTGAAATAACTTGGGAACCTTGGATAAAACATTTCCTCCCACCCTCCTTTGATACCCGACTACTGACTCTATGAAAGGTCCTCAATTGATGCTACCCCCTACTGTCATCAGTTTAGTCTTATCAGTGATTGATGGCCCTAAAATGATTGCTCTCACTCTGACGTTCGCGACTATATGTAACATGTGTAGCACAATTGTCATTTTCGCATGCTGGTGCCGCGAACGCGTATTTACGTTTATATTTGCGTAATTGTGGGGGACTTTAAAATTTGGGGGTTTTTTTAAAACTTTTTTTATGTGACTTTTATTTATTTTTTTTACTCTTTTTATGTTTTTTTACACTTATTGTTATTGCTATTACATAGGGGGATAACAATCCCCCTATATAATAGCAAAGGCACACGGACTCTTTTCACAATGTCTCTTTATCGAGACATTAGTGATCTCTAAGACCCCTAATGTCACCTGGGGACCCCAAAAGAAGCTGATGAAGCACAGATCTGCAATCTGTAATACACATCACTTCTGCATTCACAGCACGGGGGGAGGTCAGCAAGGAGGGAGATGCTGACCTCCCTCCTGCGATAGGTAGGCAACCCGCTGATGCTAGTCCGCCGTCCGGCCGTTTCTTTTGCAACGGGCGGACGGCAACAGGTTAATGTTAGCACTTACCTTAAATTATGTCTCTTAAGCAATTTTCTTTGTCAAATACGCTTCCTGAAAGCAAAAAAAAACAGGCTCATGGAAGATTACTTTCGTGGCAGCATATAATTCTCTGAATTTTTCGTCTGGGGTTCTCTTTTAATGCTATTTATCACGGAAGCAGCTGTGCTTGTATTTGCACTGGGGACAATACTATATAATAAATACTACAGTAATAAATGTATAAACCTGCAACTGGTTCTAGCTCAGCAGAAACATAAACATTTTAGACACTCCACAAGTGTCTCCACGAGTGTGTAATCTTATTATATAACTCTTTTATCGTAACTTGTTGTTTTCTCCAGATTATCTGCCAGGAAAAAAACAAAAAGCGAGAATGGAAATGTTTTTTTTGCAGGAAATTACCATGTTGTTCTAGATGCCGCGATGAAATGATGATGGCTGTTTTGCAACCTGCCGAGTTGCAAAAAAAAAAAAACCAGTGTAGAGAGTATTGATATTACCTTTCTTTCTCTATGAGTTTTCTAGCTTGGAGCCAATTTTAATGTTGAGCGGAGTTGGAACAATTCTGTCCTAAGAAAATAACAAGAAAACATGTCATCAATTATTCAAGATCATATAAATTATGCATTTTTAATGTGCTCTCCCTTCAGATTAATTTGGAATGTCATATTTTAGCAAACCCTCAGTGATGCTGGGTGGAAAATGAATAAGAAGCTTGCCTGACTTTTATCTCCACAAGTCGAATGTCACCTTTCCATTGCAAATTTTGACTTATACTGCAAAGATTTAGATTAAAGGGGAAATGTTCAGATGACTTTATTTTGAATGCTTATTGAATATTTATTTTCTCATGACTAAAGGAGAGGGGGAGGTTTCAACACTGCTCAACTGTAACACTTGTAGACGCAAGAGAAATTTCCATAAAGTTTCCAGTGGTTCATGATCAGAGGTCATTGATGCTGAGATGGCCAGGCCAATTATGCATAAATGTATTTTTCTTTTAACAACATGTAAGACTTTTTTTGGTACACTGTTCTCTATTATAGTGACATTAAAGGACACCCCCCACACCCAATGTTAGTGTCAGGACTTACCTTAAATGATGATACTTTATTCAATCATCTTCTACCTTACTGTACTTTTCAGCTGCACCTCCAGTGCTGGTGCGGGTCTCCGATCCAGCGCTGACTCCTCTGTCCACCTCTTCTCTCATGTCCCACGGAGTCTGTGCTGGTGCACGCTGCTCCATATACTTACCTTGTGTCTCTCCTCGACTCCCGGCCGAACATCTGAACTGCACATGCGCCCGCCCCAAGATCCTTTGTGGCCGCCCGAGACTCTTCAGATGTTCAGACGGGAGCGCGCGGCGAAGACACAGGTAAGTTTAAACCTGTTTCAAAAGTTTTTTTTTAAAGTTTTTGCATATATCTATTGCTAGCAGTAGATATATTCAAAAAAAAGGGAGGGTTTAATAACCCTTTAATAGTTTCTATTGATTAACGGGGAGAAAAAAATCAACCAAGAACTGGTATGCAAAGATCACCTACTGCAAGGGTCTAAAATAAAAAAAAGATATACTCATCCAATCCTTAGTCCCGCCTGGTTGATAGGCCGGTCCCCACAGCCTCTTCCCTGGGCTCTGGTGGTCTAAGGACCTCTGAAGTCATCAGGCGGGCTCCGGTGGTCTAAGGACTTGTGACGTCATCAGGTCTAATGACTTGCATTGGATGTGAGGACATTTCACAGCTTGAAGGGGAAAAAGGTGAGCAGATCCGAGGCTCATGCCAGTGTATCTTCCTTATTTTAAGACCCTAAACCAAAATGAGCATTCAACCCTTGCAGGGCGGAGGTAGCTGCATGGGTTAATTTTTTTAAATGCCTGGAGTTGTTCTTTAAAATACGTTTCCTCTTCATATCATTAACTTGTTGGAACACTTTTGGAACCCTGATCTGATAATTTTATTGTATGCTTTCAAATCAGCAAAAATATGTTTACAAAACGTATTTATCTTGGTTCTATCTTTTTAATTCAGTCAATATGTCTTTTTCAGAATGTACTTTCATTTGACAATTACGCTATTAATCAAATGGCACTGCAGAACCCTCTGCAGCCTGAAGGTGGCAGTGTTCATCTGGAGGCTAAAGGCTTTTTTGCCAACAAAGTCCCCACCCTGCATGTGATCATTATGACGTAGCAATCACATGATTGGAATCCAATAAGATTATCAGTGAGGACCAGAGCAGTCATTGACAGATGGATTTCTGAGCTACAAGCCACACAGAGCGATATTTTATATTTTGTTGTATTATTTGTTCGAATAAACATTTCAGTCACGCTGCTTGCATGGTACTGAGTTTGTTTTCTAGTTAGTGAAAATACAGATGTGTACACGTTTCTGAAAGGAGAGGAAGGGGTATGGAAGGGGTGTATGTCTCATTGAGCAGTGTGTGTGTAATCTGATTTCCTGCTATTCATGTCTATTCATAACTATAGAATAGTAGTAAGTCATCCTGATGAGTAGGTGGCTCTGCTGCCTTGCACTCGCCACCAGCTTGCTTCCAGTGGTTTATACAATATATTCCCTAATAGTATGTCATATTTTCGGGGCCAGATAAAGAGTATCATGGGCCTTTTACTGTCGGTCGGACAGATGGGGAAACGCAGAGGGGGCTCTACCTGATTGTGTTTAGCCCGGCCGGCCCAGATTGCCATCGGCATACCGAGGCAATCCGGGCCAGCCAGGCCTGTTGTCAGTGGGGGGGCCTGGAGCTGGTGCTCCTGTAGCCTCTATGTTAATCTAGCCCTGATGGTCTAATCATCAGTTTGCTAGTGAAAAATTTATAAAACCCTGTTGTTTTTATTACATACCTATTTGTAGACACAGTGATGTCATACCTGGGTGTCTGATCTTCTCTATGCAATGCAGATCATGACAGCTGAATGCTGTACATAGCTTCCTGAGAAAATTACAGCACCCTGCTCCAGTGCTCCTCTAATGAGCCCCTTAGCTTTGTTGCAAGCAATGGATTGGGAGAAGTTATGCAAATCTAGGACTGTTAGGTGAGCCCCGATATGGTGCAGGGGGTCCTAGAATGGTATAGAGAGCATCAATATAGTGTAGGGAGCCAGGGATTGGTACAAGGATCCCTAGGATGGTAAAGGAAACCCTGGGATGGTGCAGTGAGTCTAGGAACAGTGTAGGCAGCCATGGGATAGTACAGAAAGTCCTAGAGTAGTGTAGAAAGCCCTAGGATGGTGTATGGTGGTCTGAGATGGTGTAGTGAGACTTAGGATAGGGCAGGGAGCCCTAAAATGGTCATAAGATAATGAAGAGAGCCCTAGAATGTTGCAGAGAGCCATAGGATGGTTCACGGTGCCCTTGGATGGTGTAGAGAGCCCTAAGATGGTGCAGGGAGCCATAGGATAATGTAAAAAGCCCCAGAATTTTGCAGAGAGCCATATGATGGTTCACAGTGCCCTTGGATGGTGTAGAGAGCCCTAAGATGGTACAGGGAGCCCTAAGATAATATAGAGAGCCCCATTATAAATTGGATGGTTCATGGTGCTCTAGGATTATGTAGCGAGTCCCATAATGGTGTAGGAGTCCCTAAAATGATGCAGGTCCAGCTCACTCAAGCTGCCATGTATATTTCAATTAATGGATGACTATACTTCGCTCTCAGTATTGTTCTCTATAAGTAAACAGAGTTTTCCTGTATAACGCATTAGAGGATTTTTCATTTAGTTAATACATTAGTGCAGGGATATAAAAGATCAAGAGTGGAGCCACTGGCGGAACTACCAGGGTCGCAGCGGTCGCAATTGCAACCGGCCCTGGTAGTTCCGCCACTTGGGGGGGCCCAGCGAAGAAGTGCACTGCCCGAGGGCCGCGGCCCAGGGGGGCCCGTCACCTGGTGGCGTAGCATGGGGTGGCCGTCACCCAGTGGCATAACATGCGGGTGCCCTTGGCCCAGCGAGATTCGGTCCGGCGCCAGCAATGAACGCGTCCCCTCCGTCCTCCACCCCCTCTCCCATTGCAGATGGACTCGGCCGCCGGAAGCTCGTCTTCAAACACACACTGGGTCTAATTGTACCACAGGCAGCGCTGGGGCCTCGACCGGGAGCTTCCTGAATACACACCCCTGCTGCATGGTGTTCCAGCCTGGAGGACAGTTAGATAAGGTAAGTGATTTAATCTCTGTGCCTGTATGTTCTGTGAGTTTGTAGTCATTATTACTGGGAGTTGTAGTCCTCTATAGCTGGTGCCATTCTGCATTGCAGCAGTGCAGAATGGCATCAGCTATAGAGGACTACAAGTCCCAGCAATGCATTATAGTGGGGGTATTCTGCATAGCCGACTTTTATTATAATGCATTGCTGGGACTTGTAGTCCTGCATAGCTGGTGATATTCTGCATTGCTGTATGATGATTATACAGCAATGCAGAATAGCTCCAACTGTGTAGGACTACAAGTCCCAGCAATGCATTATATATATCGAGAGCGCCGACATAGTCTAATTTGCCGACCTCAGCATCTGCGCTTGCGCATAGACCAGTATTATCGAGGAAACCGGGATTTATTCACAAAGTATTTCATTAAAATCGTTAATTGTGACTGTTAATAATATTCCATCCATCATTCACTGCCATGGACGGCATATTATTAATGGTCACAATTAACCATTATAAATGAATACTTTGTAAATAAATGCCGGTTTCCTCGTTAATCCCGCCTGTGTCGTAAGCGCAGATACTGGGTCAGCGTTCTCGACAGAACACCGCACTAACATTTTAAGCAAGCGGCTGCCTGAGGTCCTGCGCTTGCTGGGGACCTCGGCAGCCTTCCTGTTAACCATGTGGTGCCATTGCGGTTGGGGGGGGAGGGTTTCTTGCACCGGGGCCCTGAAGGTTCTAGTTACGCCACTGAGTGGAGCACAGTCATCGTTTTATCAGACATCTCCCCTATGGATTATTTCCCAATAAGCATTTTTAATAGATACAATGTTGTCCAGAGAAATAGGTGTCTTTGCTGCAGGTGCAAAACTTTTTGAAACATTCCATTTCTACCAAACATGTAAAAAATACATTCTGACATATTCATGACCATTTTTTTAACTAGGGATTTTGTTTAAACATCAAGGTTCCACAAATTAACACCGGCGCGCTCTAGTTAATTACTACCCAGTATCTAATTATCACTTTATTTCCATGGCAAATCTCCATGGCATTTCCACACAAGTTAAAGTGTTTCTTGTGTTGGCTACAATTGTGCCTGGGCATCTTGGAAGTTTCTGGATTCAGCCTTTTAGCATGCAAGTGTCATACGTGGCCGGATTAAATCACAACCAACTTGTCTCAGAGCCTGTGCCATTCATTCTAATCGCAGCAGTTAATAAACCAGTATTCCTATGCAGTTTAATTTGTAAACAGTGATTTGGGCTAACTGCCAAATTTGATTTAATGCTGACAAAATAATATTTAATTTATGGATCTAATTATTAACATTAATTAGGCTGTTCCAAGCCTCCATTAAGAGTTTTTTTCTCACAGTCCCCATGAGTATACTCCTTTTTGACTTTAAACTACAACAATTTGTTTTCCATGTTTCAATAAATGTTTCAAGTCTGTTTTTGTTGCTACCAGCACATTTGAAGTGTTCACAGGTCCCTGGTATTCCTTTACCCTTTTGGCTCTTTGCTTCCACTTTGTTATAATACCACTAACAGGTGACCATGGAATATTTAGCAGCAAGGAAATTTCACGGATGGACTTATTGCACAGGGGGCAACCTATCACGGTACCACACTTGAATTCACTGAGCTCCCGAGAACGACCCCTTCTTTCACAAATGTTTGTAGAAGCGTCTGCATCCCAAGGTGCTTGATTTTATACACCTGTGGCCATGGAGGTGATTGGAACACCTGAATCCAATGATTTGGAGTGGTGTCCCAATACTTTTGGCAATATAGTGTATAAATAGGGGAACAATTGCTAGAGCTGTATATAGAGCTGGATGGAAGACTTCGTCAACTGCAATGTCTTCTATCCATCCAAATTACTAGAGCTGTATAAAGAGCTGGATGGGAGACATTGCCAACATGTACGGGATAATAACATTGATTCTTGTTGACCTTGGTCAATTGTCTTAAAGGGTGAAATAAGTTTGCATATCCTATTTAGGCCTATTTGCTCATGCAAACTTTTTTTTCTGTAGAACTCAATTCAATCATCTTTTAGCACTTCAAATACTAAGCAAAAATATTTGCATGTGATAAATGGGTGAGCAAAAAAAATTTTTTTTTGCCAATTAGCATTTGCTAAGTGCATATGCCATCTACATATTTTGTGGCTGATTCCTAAATTAGTTTTGGGTGAGTGTTTAAGTGTAAAATTGATTCATAATTAATTTCTCCGGAAGCAGGTGATAATTTTGTTGCCAACAAGAAATATGGAGCCTTTTCTGGAAGTTTTATGAAAGGTTTATGCTGAATTGTTGTTAACTTTTGCTTGTTATCCAAGCTTATCCAAGTTCACTGTTAGATTCATTTGTCATTATCAATTCTCTTAAAGTGACACTAAACTCAGGTGATAAATCTTAAAAATGCCTTCAAGTACCTTAACCCCTTCGTGGCCATGGACATACTTAGTACGTCATTGGCAGCATGGCAATATAAACCTACTCTGTTTACCTTGTAAAGCCGGCTGTCGGTAAAGTGCCCACCCTCCTTCCTGAGAGCCCCGCCCTGTTTCCCAAGCTCCGCCGTCCTTCCTGTGGGCCCTAGACCAGCATGTCAGGTGCCGGTGGGAAGCTAGAGAGGAGAGCGGCGAACGTCCGTTCACTGATCCCGCTCCCCGCTTTATGGGTGGATTGCATCACTTCTGGTCCCTGAGCTGTCATTGCTGGGCTCCAAGCTGAGCAATAAGCTTTTGAAGTGCGATCGGCACTTCAATAGCTTATGTAAAGTGACAAGGTGATAGTAGGGGTCTTTTGGACTCCCAGTATCACCTTAAAGAGGACCTGACACCACCAATATGCTATCACACGGGGCGCTTGTAAACGCCCCTATTTAATAGCAATTAAAGTTAAAAAAAATAGAAAATAGAATAAAATAATAGAATAAAATAAATGTAATAGATATATATATATATT
>NW_017306321.1:76017-77670 GCF_000935625.1 Nanorana parkeri | reverse complement strand
CAATATTTAGGTGCATCTCTAAACAGATGACCTGTAGGGGCTTTTAAAGCATCGTCTATGGACTTTTGGGGTACTGAATTTTGTCACAGTTTCATGGACATACGCAATTTTTAACCTGGGCATGTTTGGTATCTATTTACTCGTCATAACCTCATCTTTTATATTTTATAACAAAAATGGGTATTTTATTGTGCTGTGGGGCACTTAAGTTAACTTAAGTGCATTTTTGTCTAACTTTTTGGGTTTGATACATTTTTGCCCCAACAGAAACATTTGCAACTGCCACCATTGTATTCTACAGGATGTTGGCTTTCAGAAAATATATAATGTTTTTGGGGTTTGAAGTAATTTTCAGGCCTAAAATGTGGATTATAACATGTAGGCAAAAAACAAAACAAAAAAAATAAGGCCTTGGCAGCGAAAGGGTTAACTACTATCTTATTTGTGTATCACTCGGCTGTAGATCCTCAAATCATCTCTGAATTGGAGCGGACACTGTCCTTCCTTCTGGAGGGGGGCTACTGTTGTTCCCCATGGTCCCTGTGGGTGTTGTAATGTAGCCACCGCTCCAAGAACGCTCCCGGGAAGGACTGCAAGCTCATGTTTAGTTTATTAATTTGTATTGAAGTCTGTGTCCTCCCTTCCCCAACCACCATCACATATGCTTAATCTTATATTTGTATTGCAGTGTCAAACCAGCTGACTTTTGATGATGGTGCTCTGTACCTTGTTATTCCAATGTATATTGTACGTACTCACTGTTAAAATCCAATAAAGGTTTATTGAAAAAAAATAAAAAATAATTTGTATTGAAGTTATAGTCTTTTACAGGAGCGAGCTCGGAGCGTTGGCTTCTTTACAACTTGACCTCCTGATTAAAAGGGAAGCTCCGATTGAAGGGGATGGCTACAATGTGATTTGTAGTTCAGTGCAGATTTCAGTAAGCCATTCACACAAGCAGGACAGGAGATCTGTGAGCACCATTGGTGTACAGAACACCACTGAGTTCCCAAACTCCCAAAACTGACATTTGAATTTAACCAAAATGTAGACCAAAATGACACTGTATGTAGACCAGAACAGTAAGGTATTTGTTAACAAAATCAAAAAGCAAAATGTGAACCATAATTTATATTAGAACTAAACTCCTGAGATGTACACAGTCTATTCACACAGAACATCCAGACAGATGGCACCACTTACAATTAAGGAATATAGTGATATCCTCTCTCCACTGCCAGACTGCTGACTGGATGGTGAAAAAGCAGCAGCAGACTAATCAGGCTACCTCTCTGCTCTCTCCTCCTATCATCATGCTCCTTGTGAAAACATTTGAATGCAGCATATCTGAATTGCTGCCAGTCCTGTCCCTCTCTCTCCTAGTCTGAGTGCTGCTGTATAGGGAATTGCAGGAGTATGGCACCAAGTGAAATTTCAGTACTGTGTGGTGCATCCCTCCTCCCCTACTCCATTGTAGGAGGGGTAGGCTGCTGATGATGGTGCTTGCTTCCAAGAACAAAACACGCTAATTTATTTCCAGGCTGTTTATGTTCAGTGTTCTTTTCAGCACAATCCTGTAGTAACATATTGAGCACACACAGCATCAAAGCACATCATTTATTGGGGAAAGGGGGGGGGGGGGGGCGGTGCTGG
>NW_017306321.1:74828-75735 GCF_000935625.1 Nanorana parkeri | reverse complement strand
CAGCACCAAAGGCGATATGTTGTTGGGGGAGGGGGGGGGGGGGGTGCGGTGCATGGTCAGTGACAGCTTGTTTTTGGAGGGTGGGAGCATGGCTTGCTGACAGTGAATTGTCATTCCAGGCAGAAGGGTTGTGCTGTAAATTAATTTTCATTTGGGGAGGGGGTGAGGGTGCTGTCAGTGAATGTTCATTCTGGAAGGCATGGGAGTGCTGTCAGTGAATGGTCATTCTGGAAGGGGTGGGAGTGCTGTCAGTGAATGGTCATTCTGGAAGGGGTGAGGGTGCTGTCAGTGAATGGTCATTCTGGAAGGGGTGGGAGTGCTGTCAGTGAATGGTCGTTCTGTGGGGAGGGTTGCTCTGTGTCAGGGTTTTACCCTGACTTATCTGTGTTGAAGCATTCTGGCTCGGCTGCCATTTTACTCACCTGTGATTCCTCCTTTGTCTGAGCATACTCTGGAACGTTGCTCACTACTCCTAGGCTCCCTCTTATGGCCAAACAGGAGAACATCATCTGAGAGAGCCAGATGGGAGTTTCCTGTCTCTGAGTAATGCTGTCACCCCACTCACTATATAAACCACTCAGTCCAGTCTGAACTTGCCCTTGCGTGGTCGTACCTGCTAGTGCATGTCTGCTGCTCTGAGTATTGTGCTCTGACATGCTGTCAGTGAATGTTCGTTCTGAGGAGGTGGGGGTGCTGTCAGTGAATGTTCGTTCCGAGGAGGTGGGGGTGCTGTCAGCGAATGTTCGTTCCGAGTAGGTGGGGGCGCTGTCAGTGAATATTCGTTCTGAGGAGGTGGGAGTGCTGTCAGTGAATGTTCGTTCTGAGGAGGTGGGGGCGCTGTCATTGAATGTTCGTTCTGAGGAGGTGTGGGTGCTGTCAGTGAATGGTCGTTCTGAGGAGGTGGGGG
>NW_017306321.1:61892-70274 GCF_000935625.1 Nanorana parkeri | reverse complement strand
GTGCTGTCAGTGAATGGTCATTCTGGAAGGGGTGGGAGTGCTGTCAGTGAATGGTCATTCTGGAAGGGGTGGGAGTGCTGTCAGTGAATGGTCATTCTGGAAGGGGTGGGAGTGCTGTCAGTGAATGGTCATTCTGGAAGGGGTGGGAGTGCTGTCAGTGAATGGTCATTCTGGAAGGGGTGGGAGTGCTGTCAGTGAATGGTCATTCTGGAAGGGGTGGGAGTGCTGTCAGTGAATGGTCAGTCTGGAAGGGGTGGGAGTGCTGTCAGTGAATGGTCGTTCTGTGGGGAGGGTTGCTCTGTGTCAGGGTTTTACCCTGACTTATCTGTGTTGAAGCATTCTGGCTCGGCTGCCATTTTACTCACCTGTGATTCCTCCTTTGTCTGAGCATACTCTGGAACGTTGCTCACTACTCCTAGGCTCCCTCTTATGGCCAAACAGGAGAACATCATCTGAGAGAGCCAGATGGGAGTTTCCTGTCTCTGAGTAATGCTGTCACCCCACTCACTATATAAACCACTCAGTCCAGTCTGAACTTGCCCTTGCGTGGTCGTACCTGCTAGTGCATGTCTGCTGCTCTGAGTATTGTGCTCTGACGCGCTGTCAGTGAATGTTCGTTCTGAGGAGGTGGGGGTGCTGTCAGTGAATGTTCGTTCTGAGGAGGTGGGGGTGCTGTCAGTGAATGTTCGTTCTGAGGAGGTGGGGGTGCTGTCAGTGAATGTTTGTTCTGAGGAGGTGGGGGTGCTGGCAGTGAATGTTCGTTCTGAGGTGGTGGGCGTGCTGGCAGTGAATGTTCGTTCCGAGGAGGTGGGGGCGCTGTCAGTGAATGTTCGTTCTGAGGAGGTGTGGGTGCTGTCAGTGAATGTTCGTTCTGAGGAGGTGTGGGTGCTGTCAGTGAATGTTCATTCCGAGGAGGTGGGGGTGCTGTCAGTGAATGTTCATTCCGAGGAGTTGGAGGTGCTGTCAGTGAATGTTCGTTCTGAGGAGTTGGAGGTGCTGTCAGTGAATGTTCATTCTGAGGAGGTGGGGGTGCTGTCAGTGAATGTTCGTTCTGAGGAGGTGGGGGTGCTGGCAGTGAATGTTCGTTCTGAGGAGGTGGGGGTGCTGGCAGTGAATGTTCGTTCTGAGGAGGTGGGGGTGCTGGCAGTGAATGTTCGTTCTGAGGAGGTGGGGGTGCTGGCAGTGAATGTTCGTTCTGAGGAGGTGGGGGTGCTGGCAGTGAATGTTCGTTCTGAGGAGGTGGGGGTGCTGGCAGTGAATGTTCGTTCTGAGGAGGTGGGGGTGCTGGCAGTGAATGTTCGTTCTGAGGAGGTGGGGGTGCTGGCAGTGAATGTTCGTTCTGAGGAGGTGGGGGTGCTGGCAGTGAATGTTCGTTCTGAGGAGGTGGGGGTGCTGGCAGTGAATGTTCGTTCTGAGGAGGTGGGGGTGCTGGCAGTGAATGTTCGTTCTGAGGAGGTGGGGGTGCTGGCAGTGAATGTTCGTTCTGAGGAGGTGGGGGTGCTGGCAGTGAATGTTCGTTCTGAGGAGGTGGGGGTGCTGGCAGTGAATGTTCGTTCTGAGGAGGTGGGGGTGCTGGCAGTGAATGTTCGTTCTGAGGAGGTGGGGGTGCTGGCAGTGAATGTTCGTTCTGAGGAGGTGGGGGTGCTGGCAGTGAATGTTCGTTCTGAGGAGGTGGGGGTGCTGGCAGTGAATGTTCGTTCTGAGGAGGTGGGGGTGCTGGCAGTGAATGTTCGTTCTGAGGAGGTGGGGGTGCTGGCAGTGAATGTTCGTTCTGAGGAGGTGGGGGTGCTGGCAGTGAATGTTCGTTCTGAGGAGGTGGGGGTGCTGGCAGTGAATGTTCGTTCTGAGGAGGTGGGGGTGCTGGCAGTGAATGTTCGTTCTGAGGAGGTGGGGGTGCTGGCAGTGAATGTTCGTTCTGAGGAGGTGGGGGTGCTGGCAGTGAATGTTCGTTCTGAGGAGGTGGGGGTGCTGGCAGTGAATGTTCGTTCTGAGGAGGTGGGGGTGCTGGCAGTGAATGTTCGTTCTGAGGAGGTGGGGGTGCTGGCAGTGAATGTTCGTTCTGAGGAGGTGGGGGTGCTGGCAGTGAATGTTCGTTCTGAGGAGGTGGGGGTGCTGGCAGTGAATGTTCGTTCTGAGGAGGTGGGGGTGCTGGCAGTGAATGTTCGTTCTGAGGAGGTGGGGGTGCTGGCAGTGAATGTTCGTTCTGAGGAGGTGGGGGTGCTGGCAGTGAATGTTCGTTCTGAGGAGGTGGGGGTGCTGGCAGTGAATGTTCGTTCTGAGGAGGTGGGGGTGCTGGCAGTGAATGTTCGTTCTGAGGAGGTGTGGGTACTGGTAGTGAATGTTCGTTCCAAAGAGGTGGGGGCGCTGTCAGTGAATGTTCGTTCTGAGGAGGTGTGGGTGCTGTCAGTGAATGGTCGTTCTGAGGAGGTGGGGGTGCTGGCAGTGAATGTTCGTTCTGAGGAGGTGGGGGTGCTGGCAGTGAATGTTCGTTCTGAGGAGGTGTGGGTACTGGTAGTGAATGTTCGTTCCAAAGAGGTGGGGGCGCTGTCAGTGAATGTTCGTTCTGAGGAGGTGTGGGTGCTGTCAGTGAATGGTCGTTCTGAGGTGTGGGTGCTGTCAGTGAATGGTCGTTCTGAGGAGGTGTGGGTGCTGGCAGTGAATGGCCGTTCTGGGGGAGGGTTTTGCTGTCAGTGAATAGTTTTTCCGGGGGGATGATGGGGAAGCTTGGGTTTTGGATGCGCGTTACCTCTGGGTCCAGGGGCTCTGTCCAGCGTCCCACCCAGCACACTGACATCACTGGTTGCCAAGAGCTGGGTGGGTCCCAATCGGCTCCTAGCAACCAGTGACATTATTAAACTGGGTGGGAAGCCGAGGAGAGCATCACAGGTTGCTAAGAGCAACCAAGGACACTGTGGCTGCCTCCCTCCTCAAACCTGCCACCCTCCATTGAGATGCCCCCGCACCACCTCTGACTGCCTCATTATAGGGACCACCCTTGTTACGGGGAGGCATTTTCCCCGCTCTGCACCTATGCTCCACAAGGGGGAACACCCTGCCGCAACTTGCAACACTAATTGGGTCAGCAGGAGGGGGTGGGGTCAGAGTTGTGAACTGGCTTGGGCGATCTCAGGAAAACCGAGTTGGAACCAAGCCCGGCCTCATCGCTAGTCTCCAGAAGGGGAAGGGATCCCTCCACATTACAACACAGAGGTGACCTGAAAAGACTTAGAAATTCCACTTTCTAAATTAAAACTAAATGACACACACACCATGAGTGCACCATGCATCGATCTGTCCTTGTCCTCCAGAACGCTCATTGCTCAGCTTGCCTGGCTTGCCGCACTATGAACCCCGGCCTAGATTGGCCTCATCTTTTATCTTTGTTACAGCAATTGCAATCTTTCCCTTCAATCCAATTAAATACAAACAGATGCAAGCAGGGTCATTGAGCAGTGTGCCTCTCTAGTCAAATGTGATTCTTTTATCAGGCTTAGGCTTTTGAGCGAGGTGGAATTACTACCGGTGGCTATTAAGCAGGTTTATTATGTGTATAATATATATTTATGGAGCAGAGTTAACATTATGCCACACAAAGTGCCTCTTTAATATGGAACACGACTGATTTCTAAGTGAAATATTTTAGATATTGCACATATATTTGCATGGCCATCTGCTGAAATATGGCGCCGGAAATTGTGCAGCTGACGTGACATTTTCATGCTTGGTGAGAATCTTAAAGGAAAACTCAAGCATGAATTCCGTATTACACAATCCACATCCCACATTTTCTCAAATGAATTTATGATTGGAATTAAGGCATTTGCAGAGCTTTGCCTACCTCATATGTGCCACAAACCGTGCTCTCTAAGCCTTGTCAGAAATACTCAAACCTGACAATGTGACCCTGGAACAACTTTGATGCCCCTCTCACACCAGGTCAACTGATTGCAGTGTGTAAAGCAGAACTCCAGCCTACTCTTCAATCTTGTACGATTATACCGGCTCCTCTCCTGGACTGAAATTGCTTACTTAACGTGAGCTTTTCACAATGTGCATTAGAAGCTGCAGCAATCAGATGGAGCCAGGCCTCAGTTACTGGAAGGCGGACATCCATCATTATCTAGTCCAGGGGTAGGCAACCTTAGCACTCCAGCTGTGGTGAAACCACAAATTCCATCATATCTCTGGGAGTCATGCCTGTGGCTGTGAAAATCTTGCAATGCCTCATGGGACTTGTAGTTGCACAATAGCTGGAATGCCAAGGTTGCCTACCCTACCAACCTAAACTCCCCCCCACCCCCCAAACCAACGCTGGGCCCCTGCTTAGTGTCAGGCACCGGCTCTCTGCAAACGCTACCCCCCCCAGCATCGGACACCAGGCTGTTGCTGTCCCACCCAGACATCTGCTTACATTACCACTCTAGCAGCTCTGCTCCACTCCCGCCTTGCTCTTCAGTGCAGCCCTGTAAAAAACAAGCTCCACCCCCCTGAAAATGAAAAAAAAAAGCCTTTCCTGCAAGTACACAGGAAGGTACCAACTGTATAGGAGGGGCCCTGGACCATACCAGGAGCTGTGCTGTACTTATTAGTCTACAGCAAAAAGTTCTTGTTTGGCCGTACCCCCCTGATGGCGGCCCTGAGCACAATGGACCTAACCTAAAAATTGAACCTTCAACATTTTTGCCAATGCAACAGACTACAGTGTAACGTAGTATGTTACCGTGCATTGTTCTGTATTGCAATGTAAGTGCATTGCTTTGTCCAGCCTAGTCTGTGCATTTTGGTAATGCATGTTAAAAAATGTGCAAAGCTGGTATAAGGGTGATAGAAAGGAAAACATATTGAAAGAAGACATCTAAAGGTGTCTAAATGCATGTGTAGCACCCTGCCAACAGAAGTGCTAATAAATGTAGTTGTTCTCAGACTGTACGTAGTCTGAGATAAATCTGTAGTCTATGTCCACTTCAATTCTTTTCCGAACAATCTGTGATGCTGCATCTGCCTGTTGCTGAGTGTGAGGTGCCACACAGAGCAGAGCAGCCAATGAGGATTGTTTTGAGCATTTGTGTCTCCAAGCCAATCACTGGAAGGTACAGAGCAGTGATGCATGTTGGGAGAAGATATAAATGCTCAGTGTGGCTGATGTAACGGTCTCTTCCCTCCCCCTGGGGGCAGGCTGCTTCAAAAAGAGACACTGAACTGGCTGGGCCTGAACCTGGGGACTGGCCTGAAACTGACACTGGGGCCTGAGTCTGGAGGCTCAGTGGTCAGCCACTCACGCTGGAGACGGACATAGACAAGGACTTCTAAAGTGCTGCTTGCCTGATGTTCTCTGCACAGATTACTGGTCTGGCTTAAAGGTCCTAGTCTGTGATGGCAGCAGTTACTGTATTCTGATTCTTGAAGGAGTCTACCTCGTCCTGGATGTACCTGACCCCGACCCTCTCTCCCTGGAGTTCAGCAATAAAAGAGATTCCGCTTGATCTACTGTCTGGACTTCACTTTGTCAGTTGTCACTGGAGGTGGTAAGTGCTATTGGAGCAGCCATGTGCTTAGAAATCCCTAGACAGGCTAAAGGAAGACCCGATCATTCCGCGGCTCCTTCGGGGGTGAGCGCTACGCTCCTTGCAGAGCACATTTTCCCATTTCAGCTATTGCTCACAATCGACAATTGCAGTTACTCATCACAGTTACACAGTAATAGGAATTAGGAAAAAAAACTGGGACATTTCAGATAAGTTTCTCTGTTCAGGGATATGAACTAGAGACAGGGAGGGCAAATAAGTTTTTGATGGTTTTTGAGAGTGCATTGAGCTTTACATTTTGGAAAATTAGACATATCAAAGCTTAACTATTCTTACATCTATAATTACACTAGATGGTTTAAACTTGTCACTGCTCACAAATTTTTGGTAAACTTCTTTTTGCCTTTAAAAAAAAACTCCGGGCAGAATAAAACTTAACCGTTGCCTGCACTGCAAGGTATTTTATCAAGTGGCAAGCAACACCACACTCAGGTGTAATCTGGCACCATTGAAAATGATAGGATTCCTTATGTTGTGCATTGCCATGCTTCGTGAAAAGCTTGATAAAATGCTCAGGAGTTAATTGGGGCTTACTTTCAGTCCTGGTCTGCAGTTAGTCATGCAGATAAGCTAAATGTAAACAGTGCTTTGTTTACACCAACCTTGAAACATGACGATAGCTCTAAAGGGAAACAAAAAGCAGAAGCAATAGGTTATATTTGCAAAGTGTCTTGATATATAGTCAGTCCCCGGGTTACGAACAAGATAGGGACTGTAGGTTTGTTCTTAAGTTGAATTTGTATGTAAGTTGGAACAGGTACATTTTTTAAGTGTAACTCCTGCCAAAAATGTTTTTTTTTTCCGTTTTGGATAGCATAGGAAAGGGTTAACCCCCTGTAACGTTTGTTTTGCTGTGTGCGCCCCTGTTCAGAAGATTACACCTCACTTTCTGTCCATGTGACAATTGGATTTTGAAACTTGTGTGTTGTCGTGGAAACAAGGATTGCTGATGAAGCTTCAGTGAGGACACCTTTTTCCCATGATCACTCTTACAGGTGTGAATTTCCCTTCATAGGTGTAGATTTCCTCTCACTTCTTGTTGTCTCAAGGACAGGAAGTGAGATGAAATCTTTCTAATGAGGATACAGACAGCAGTAAAAACCTCACAGTGACCCGGAAGAAGAGGTGGGCACCCCTTGTCTGCACATCTAACAAGAGCCTACTTCCTGTAATGTATATACAGTACTATGAACCAGACCCAAAAAGGCGGGCACTCCTCGTCGGCAGGAGCGCGGTAGCATTACAACTACTGAAATGCTGCACGGTACACATTGGCCGCAGCCTGGTACCCCATGCTGTACAGTAATAGCCTCCGTTTGTAAGTAGGGGTCGTATGTAAGTCGGATGTTTGTAACTCAGGGACTGCCTGTACTTAGATATAATTAAAGGAGAACTATGGGGTTAAGGCTTTTCCCCATAGTTCTCCTTAGGGTAACTGTAGCTCGCGGTATACAGAGACGCGGCAGTATACTGCAAGCTGCTGCTCGCGGTATACTGAGACGCCGCAGCTGAAGCGGATCCCGACAATTGTGCCGGGATCCGCCCAGCTGCGTGACTGACAGCTGGCTCTGCCTATCTAGAGGCAGTGCCAGCTGTACCCGCCCCCTCCCCCGTCCGTTCCGCCAGTCTGCGCTGGCGGACCGGAGTGGGAAATCCAGCCCCTCCCCTGTCACGGCAGAGAGCCGTGACAGGATCGAGAGGTGAGCGAACACCGGTATGTGTTCGCTCACCTCCCGATCTACTGAGCTGACCTGTGACAGTCTAATTGTCACAGGTCGTCTAGAACTATGAGGTGAGTGAAAAGCACTCACCTCATAGTTCTCCTTTAGGGAGCTAATGTGCTTAAAAATACAGTTATTTTTTTGAGGGTAGTCTTAATATTTTTCAACTTTTACTCTTTCGCATAAACTTTTATTTCCTCTTAATATTTTATCATTTCGCATTTTATTTTTTAAATGTGAAAGCCTACTTTAATAATACACTTCAGTATAATGCCTGCTATATTTTCCATTTGGTTCACCCTTGGTTCCTTTATTCAAAGAACCTTGTTATTTAACAAAGCTTCTTAAAATGTTCTGCGTTATTTTAAAGGATTTTTTTTTTTTTTTTTTGTGATTTACAGTTTGGATTCAATCAAATCTTACTGCGTTTCATTTTAATTGAAACGGATAAATAAAAAAATAATATGAATAATTTTTACACAGTTTGATATGAAGACGGCCTTATCCACTTTGTGTATCACTTAGACACACACTTGAGCAAAAATTACTTTTTCTTTTTTTTCTTTGCGTGCCCCCATTGCAAATGTGAAACTTTCTGATCGCCTGTATCCAATCGACAGCATACTGTGTACAGAGGGAACTGCACTAATGTATATTCATGAGCTCAGTTTGCCAGCTAAAAATATGTCTGAGCTTATGCATCCATCTTTTCTTGATTAACTGGATGGATTTTTTTCACTCATGTCAATCAAACACTTTCCTTTTTTTTTTTTTAAATCCAAAACTGTGAAAACAGATTTTTTTTTTTTTGGGGGGGGGGGATATAACTCCGTCTTGCAGGTATCATAAATATGTACACACTTGTCAGTCCGAGTCATGTAGCCTTGTGGATTTTTCAACTTATATTCTTTGACTGAGTGGACCGTTATCATTACCATTGTCACCAGTGAACATCTAGATACTTTTGTGGTTCCTGGATATCCTTATAAGCCATACCCATGAGTAACATAAGTACCTTATGCTAGCCATACACGGTTTGATTGCTTGGGACTGAACAAGAGGAAGTCATTTGATTC